>NC_069140.1:77317443-77631033 GCF_943734755.1 Anopheles moucheti
TGAACTGAGGCACGTCGCGTGGTAAAGAGTTTGTTTTCACTTGTCGGCACCAGACATATTGGCCGCGCATTATTTGCATGGGCTCGACGGGATGGCGGAACAGGGATTCGCGCAATGTTTACCCATCGGCTGATGGGAAAGTGAGCCGTTTGTGCTTGGTGATCGATTTATGAAAATGTTTTCCATTTCCACCCCTGTTCTATTTAAGTGACGGTGGTGGTTGCTGATTAACACACTTCAACTTATTTAACATTTCTATGGGGTGTACTTCCGCCAGGTATATGGGCAGAGATGGATGGACCAAGAGTTCCCAAATTCAGATTACAACTAAGCATCAGCAAAACCTAACCTCTTTGTTCGTTTTCCGAGAGTGAAAGTAATCTATAAGGCAATTATGAGGCGTATCCTCTGGGTGTTAATCAATGTAAATGAGCGTTCCACCTTCCTTTGTTCGCTACGGTAAAAAAACAAAACCCCCAATTGCAAAAGTACATTTATATCGCGCGCTTCGGAAGAAGAACTTTTACCCCTAGTAGACTTTGTCTTCGTTCGACAGGAACTAGCAAACAACAAATCGGGGTGAATACGAAATTATTTCACAACTCAATCACAACGGGTTAATTCCCGGTGGTTTAGATCCGTGCGAATAGCGTAAGCAAATAGTCGCAGCAGTACTCGAGCTGTACCAATCAAGACAAATGGCGGACAGTATCGGGGGATGCTTCATATCGCAGGCTAACTATGGGCTAACAAAAGGTACTTGATAATATACTTAAAAATATTCTCAGCAATACAATGAGTTGTAGAATAATTTTTATTCTATCCAATAATTTTGTACAGATAATGTTGTTATTAACTAAAGTTATATTAATTGTGTTTCTTTTATTTCTGGTGAGTTCTATACAAATTAAAAAAAAAGTTATTTAGACCTTTAATCTGAACAATAAAAATAAACAAAAAAATAATACAATTCTAAAACCATTATGGGGCGATTCATGTCTCTATCAGGATTCATGAGTTGTTGAGGTTTTATTAATGAACAAGCTTTTATGAGTCTTTCTTTTTCCGTAACGACACAACTAGGTCTAGGTCTGCGATTTCTTTGCTTTCTGTGATTTTTATTTACCCGTAGCTGGAGTCAGTCCTGCATACGAGGGATTGCCTCATATGAGATTTTGGTCCAGTCTGTTCGTGTGAAGACCAGCGCCGCTACCATGAGTCTTTTAAGATTTATAAATTTTAAAAGACTTAAATTTTTTGATAGTTTGTGTTGCAAATTCGGATTTTATAAGTAGATTTTTAACAGCCTCGTTATAATTAGAGACGTTCAAAATTTATTACTCTTCTTTTCTGGATTGCAACAGGAATATGGCCCGATCCTCGGAATGCAGCCCTTTTTATTGCCTTGCTGGTGGCGCCCTCTCCCGTCATTTGTTTTAAGCTCCGATCCTCCAGATGAGCAGGTTGTGTCAAAAACTTTGACAGTTTGAATGACCTGATTTTAATGACTCCTCGCCAAAGATTCACGTTCATTACTCTTCTCAAAAGATTCATTCAACATAACACTAATTACTATTATACTTCTTAATATATCTTTTATTGTAACCGAATTTTCCACATTCTATTTGCTCTGTTTTCTTTTGTTGTTTATATTTAACTTATTTTGATTTTTATTGCATTTCTTTATGAACTAGATATAATTAATAACCAATCAATTAAGATCATATGTTTGAAATGAACATTAATTCATGAATTCATCACTCCTCAGATTATTATAACTAGATTTTAAGAATTCATTCTTATAACACACGATTTTTTATTTATATATAATTGTTTAAATATCTTTCCAACACTCACCTAGTTTAAATATGTATTACAAATTGCGTGCTCAGTTGCGACCAAATTTCTTGACAGAACACACCACTGTGATTGCAGCATCCTTCCAAAAAAGGAAAACTTCACTGTACCGAACACTAAGATCCCTGTTTGACCCCTTTTGCTTTGGTGCGATGAAAGAAAACACCATACGTTACACGCGAGTATGAGAAAAGTAATATATTTGTAACAGATGTTGCGCAACATTATCAGCGTAAATGGTTATTTGTAATTACTTTGCTTCCATCGAAACGCCCGGAACACACTGCTTTAGCTGCCCGAGGCGGCGGGCAATATTATTTTCAGTTCTCGTCCTAGGGCACTTACTCCGACCGGGTCCGTTCCCGTCTTCTGCTTACTGGGTTTACTGTTAACGATTAGTTTGAAGCATAAATATCGATGTATCCTTCAAGTTGCGCGCGTAAGGTCGCGTTCCAGCCAGCCGACTTTCCCGTTCGAAAGAGTTGAATCATTCACTTTTGACACCCCTTTTTCCCTTTTTCTTTTCAATGCTTTTCCTCCGGTATGTGTTACGCTGCCGGTCTTCCGCCCGACCGGAACGGAAAACAGTGTACGGGATGGACATAAATCTCGCTCTCAAGGCACCCACATTTCCTGCAAGGCTTTTGCACCCATCCATCGAACCTATGCTAGGAAAATCTTGACGTGCTCGGTTTTCCAGCCCCGGCGTGTAATGGCATTCGGCGATTAACGGAAAACACAACGCCAGTCAAACCGATCGTCGTCGGATCCGTGTTGGCGCGCTGGGCGAAAAAAAAAACGTAGCGTAACGTAGCATGCCTTCCTCCCAAAAAGATCATTTATTTAAGTAATGAGCACAGGTCCGTCCTCAAGCTGTCGTCGGTTTCCGTTCCATTTGGCAGCGAGGAAGCGCCGCCTGAATGTTATTTATTAGCCCCCCACGCTGCCAGCCGGGATCAACGGGATCAGACACGGGACCTCGGGCGTTTCCAGGCCACTCCGGCAGGCAGGATAAATCACGTGCTTTACGGGTGATTAGTTGTCGAAATCGCATAGATCGAATATGGTCAAATGTAAGAAATAATGGAAGCTTACCGTGTTGCTATTTTGAAGTGCCTGCAATAGTAAATCACGCGAGCGCGATGGGCCCAAGAAAGAGGAAAACAAAACCGTCTCAATTCATGGGGCAAATCCTTACGACACACCTCCACGAACACGGCAGGAGGAAGAAGAATAGTTCCCATTTTTATTGCCAGATTTACTAGGGCATTCATTGAAATAATCAATTTATTTATACGATGCATTTCTTTATATCGGTTTCATACGGAGCGTCGGCTGGGATACAAATGAGCTCATTTCAATACGTCTTAACCTACGCATAGTGCGAATTACGCAAATGAACCTAGAAGATAGTTTACCAACCGAGTCTTGGTCATTTGATTAACCTTGGAAGCAGCACTTCAAAGTATCTCTGTAAAAAAAAAAACAAACTTCTTCCCAAATTGATAATTGTCCTCAAAGGGAGTTCTTAAGGACGCTTAAGCCAATATTAAGATCCTAGAGACTGATTCGGTCCTCTCAAGGATATGTCAAGGGAAGAGGTTAGACTCATCATCAGCATCATCCTAAGTATTTGATAAATGGTTGCTCCAAGAGAAAATGTTTTTGCAGCCTGTTATCAAAATAATAACGTTGTGCAGAGATATTAAACATGAATTCCATGAACTTTAGAACTTTATTATACTTACTTGAACATGAACTTTAGATAACTTATATTTTTCTATGAGAGATGATAAAGATTTACAGAGGATGGACTTTTATTTATAAAATCTCAAACACTGAGGAATCCTTTCAAATATTTGTCTCCATACTAGAAGGACTTTAGAAAGGATTTAACTATAGAATTTCTTCACAAAAACTCTGAATTAAAAATCAATTCTAAAAAAAGCAAATCCAATATGCTGAAAGTGTAAGATTAACATCAGTAAAGTGTGAAGTAATTTTTAATAATACAACATTTCTGTCTGATCTATTTTTCTTAGTAGAGTTGAATGTTTTATTGTTGTTTTATGTTATATTTTCTTCAGAGTTTCTTTTCATGACATGCTTTTCTGATTTCATAATGGAAATTGTTTGAAAGCATTACCATTGATTAACATAAAACATAAAGAGTGTAACATAAAATTTTACAAACGGGGATCTTAAACAGCTTTAAAGTTATTCTTTGCTCTTTTAACACTGTTAATCAGCCAATAAGCTTCATCGAAGATCAGGCAACCCTGGACGTACCATAAAGATTTAACGTGTTTGCATTTGACGTCAAAGTTTGAATGAAAATTAGTGAAATATCAGGCAGTCCCCGTGATACGCCAATATAGCGGACCGCTATAACCCAAGAAAAATCCGCGTATCTCGAATTTCCGCCTAAGCCGAATAATGGTGCAATTTCGTTTATACTTCGAAGTCTCAGAGTCACCTTCTTTCTCTGAATTTAATGTATACAGCGAAACAGACGTAATAATACATTCAAATAAGTTAAAAACGAATGTTTTATATGACAAAAAAGGATATTTTCACCAAATTTTCACCTTTGTGCTTAGATTTTGTGCTATAAACCTGCTCAGCTGTCAAATTTCCAAAAACCGCGTATCTCCGAATCCGCGTATAAGAGGAACGTCGAATCTCAGGGATTGCCTGTTTATGGTTGTTAAGATTTTAATCCTTAAAATAACCCTTTTATTTGTTTTACCCTTTAACAAATTTAATTTCTTAAACACGAAGTTTACACCCAATTTGTTTAACTTAACTTAAATACGCACGCCAAAAACTAATGCGCACGGCCAAAACTCATATCACACGTTTCGCTCCACAATGGATTCATATTCAACATCACCTTATCCCAAGCTTCGCACGGCGATTTCGCACGGTGCCAGTCTGCATGAACAGCTACCTCAACCGTAAAATTTTATCCCCCGTTCGTGCATGGAAAAACCCAACCGAAGCTAAACTGGAAATGCTGAAAAATGAGACATCTCCGGCACCTTCCCGATTCCGAACAGTGTCCGTTGGAGCGTGGTAATATGGTTGAATTTTGCATAGTTTACTTACCTTTAGCACTGGCTGGCCTTTTACTTTGTCATCACACGGTAGGGTTGCAGTTACTTGCCAGTGGAATATCGGTGGATCATCCGGCACCATCAGCTGGTGCTGAAAATCCCATCCCAACTACTTCCCGTAGCGCACACGTACATGGGGCTCCTTTCGCTGTGTTTTTTTCCGGTCTCTCTAACTCACCTGCTTCAATTTCACAATCCATTTGGTTTCCGTGCCAAAAGCATCCAACAGCTTGCAGTAATTGGATTGAGTACGGGTGAGCTGTGAGCTGGGTTTCAGGGAAAAATAAAAGAACATATTAACGTTTGCTCGGTCGCAAGTTTCCATCGGGGTTTTTTCTTTTTTTGCGCCCACCAAGCTCACCCATTCGACCCAGCTTGTCATATTGATTTCTTTAACTTCATCTTACTTTCCAACCGACACGCATATCGTTGGCTCGTAAGTAAGCCATTGCAATACTTGGAAGAGGCCAAGAAAGAGTGGTGTATTTTCTCACACCACCGAATGCTTACCACCTTGCGTGAGGATTTTTGATTTCCGTTTCACCACACCGGTGGACAAATTTCTTCATGGAAAACCGCAATATTATTTTTTTCCCTCTCAGCTTGTGCATCGATGCATTCGTACCATCGTCAACCAGTGGGCAAATTTACATGTGCTGAAGGAAACAGCAAAAAAAATATTTCTTTTACATTCTCACTGAACACGGCCGAGAGCAGGGGTCAGTGAGGCAGAAAATTGCAACTGGAAACCGAACCAATTCGAAACGGACAGTGCTCAAACTATTCTATTAATGACTAGAGATATGTTATACGTCGAAAGAAAACCAGCCGAGGGGTTTGCTCTTCACTATTCTTTTTTCACTTTATTCATTTTCTCGATTTTATGATTATTTTAATCATTTTACACAAATATTAATAAAGTATTATTATGTTTTGATATTACATAAAAGCTCTGTTTGGTTAGCACCCAATCCAAGAGGTTCTTCTTTTTTTTTCGTTATCGTTACACAACTTCTCTCATCAACCTTACCGGTCAGATGTTTCATCAACATAAATCGATCGCTTTGGCCCTCATCTTAAATAAGCCACACACACTTACATACCATAACGCCTCGAAATCGTTATTACCTATTTCGAAGGACATCTCCTTCTTTATCATCATCATCATCATCATCGTCAACGTCAGCCACTCGAAATAGCTACCTACCAATTCTAGTGAGTGGTCATGGCCATTTTCCTGGCCAGCCTGCTGACAACCGAAAAAGACAAAAATTGCGGTATCCATTTGCTTGATTGATTATTAATAATTTATGCGCTCTGCAACGATGAATATTGAAAATCGAACCACGTTTGAGCCGCAGAAGCGACCTAGAACGGTGGTTACGGTGGCGACTGATCGTGAATGGAAGAAAGTAAGTTTGTTCACAGATGGGCAGTTCAATAATTCTGCCAGGTTGAAAAGCGTTTGGGTTTTTTTGTTTTGTTTAATTGCTGGTGAAAGAAATACTAAATAGGAAATGCGTGATGAATAGCCTTCGATAAGTAATACTTACTTTGTTGTATACTTATCATTACCAATACCTATCATCCAATACTTAAGTAATGAAATTAAAGTTTTTCATGAAAATCCAATATAATAGCAAATATGAGAATTAATTTAAATAGCCACAAGTGTCCATACTCTACTCGCTTGGAATCACACATTAATTCGTATATACTAAAGAAATATTGATACCTCTAGCTCAAACTGCCTGAACAGCGCGATTCTACAAAAGCCCCACGGAAGACTCGTTATATATCAAGGAATTAGTTTTTACTAAGGCCTAATTTGGTCTCTTATGCCATGTGTAGCTCGTACCCAAACATTCATTTATGCATTCGTTCATACATCTTAAAACATGTGTGCTAGTTTGATGAACGATACGAGAGAATGTTAAAGAGTGCAATAATATTCCGCAGCGTAATTATTTTATTTTGCAACAATCACATTCGGGGAATCGGACTCCCCCATACAATGTGCAACAATCAGATTCAAGTTTAGATTTCCACTAAACGAACGCTCGAGGTGCGCAAAGGCCATAGAACCATAGATTCAAGGAATTTGCAATAAAATAGCTCCATACGTACAATGCATTAACTTTCCAGGAACTTCAGGGAAATGGTCATAAGCTGGAATAATCACATAAAATCGTACCCCCAAGGATGCGTGCGTGTACCGCCTTAGAGAATTTTTGCACATGCAAAATGTACAATATCTTTGCTCTTATTAGTATCCGACATAGACAGTTATTGGAATGGCCATATGTTGGGTGTAAAATGCTGTGAAACAAAATTACAACTTAAAAAGACGCTTTCATTTTCTCCATCGACGGGTACGGGGAATGGCTTAATCCTGCAAATAAGCTCATTCTTCGAAGTGATTCATGAAGCGATGCAGCTGTGTTTTAAAGCACTTCAATTACACTGTCGTGTACTCTGTTGTGTGTTGTAAATGTATTAACGATTGAGAACTATCAGGCACTGACAGGCTTTAAGGTCCAAACAGACTGATTAAACTAAACTAATAATCCTTAATGTCGTATGCAATTTGAAGTATTCAACATATGACTAAAAACCTGTGTTTTCTTTGTATTGCAGTGATTCCTTTCCTGTCACGATGATTGGTATATTGTATTATTGTTGATATTGAGTTGCGGCATTCGTTCAACAAAATTGTGGCTTTTTCCATGCATTTTGCCTAATCTCGAGTATGTTCATTTGTATTGCTATGTTATGTTTATATCTTACATATTTTTTTTAGTATTTAGAACATATTAACCCTATTCCTGGCAATCGACTACCCTGGCAGTCCAGGCGTTTTTATCCGCTTATAACTTTTTTCCTACGAATCGTAGCTATTCAAAACATGGAATATATATAAAATTCATTGTAATTTTCCATGAAATGTGTGTGAGGCATTTTTCCAAAATTGTTTAATCATTGTATTTTGATTATTTTTTCCATTACCCCTGTACCTGGCAACCGGGCTACTTGGATAACCATAAAATTTGAATGCTTATAACTTTTGAAAACGTTATCCAATATCGATGCAATGTTAAGAAGAAAACTAATTTAACTCTTCTAGTTTACATTGCTATTAATAAGTCGCATCGATTTAAATCCGTTTTTATTTTATAGCTCTTCAAAGTTGACATGATTTTTAACGAAAAAAGTTTTAACAAAACGACAAAAATAATTATTTAAGAACTTTACATAATTTCCACATCAAAATGCTTCTGATAGTTGTTAGAACTGTGTACCAAGTGTGTAAAAATTAGGATGGCTACTCGAGTAGCCCGGTTGCCAGGAATAGGTTGTTTTTTGGTTGCCAGTGACAACGAGATAAAAATGTCAATCATAAGTATACCTTTAATTGCATCATAATAAAGGCTTGGAAAAGTCGTCGTTAAAGGACGGAAATCATTGTATTACGGTTTTGTTTTTAATTTACCCTGAACATACTAGTCAGTACGGGTAAGATTTGCAATTAAGATTTTCAGGATGAAAATCGCTCCCTACAACTCTCAAGCGAAGGTCACTTTCCCAACAACACAACCATCTAATGGCGATCATAATCGGGTTTCTTTAAAAAAAATAAACAATTCATTGTAAAAACTAATCGAACCATAAATTGAATATGAATCCAGGCATTTTGTATTGTATTGTTTGTTTCGCTTGTGTCATCGTTACACCCCGCCACCGAATTGCAAAAAGGTTGTTTAACATTTAGAGCAATAAATGAAGGATGGAAGAAAAAAAACAACAGCCACCGAACACATGGGATCCTCAATCGAGTGCAAGTGCATTATCCAGACGTAAATTCCGAAACTGGCGAAACTGAAAGCAAACCGCCACCCATAAACATCAAACCTCCTCTCCCCTCCTAGGTCCTATGTCCACCCTTCTGCTCGATTCACCAAACCAACGACGAGCAAGCGCTACAATATCAGCAATTTATGAATGTGGTCAGCAATATGGTTATTTTTTATGGCAGCAATCCTTTTTGCCGTCACCCTTCAACGACTCGCAGGAATCTTTTTTGTAGTTGATGCGGGTTTTTTATTCTTTTTGTTTTTGCAATATATTTATTATCATACATACGCGCAGCAGCGCGGCAGTTTTTTGTTTGTTTGATTTTTTTTTTCGGTTCATGTCCAGTGTTATTACCCGCTGCTTATCCACATGAGCGAACCAGGACTTTTTCGTCCTCTGGTCGTCGTCCTACTGGTTGTGACCACGGCTGCACAAAATATCCGCCCGGAAGTGCATACCACCAGCGGGGTAGTGCAACCGTACCGAAACGCCAGGGCAGGCGCGAGATGCCGGATGGTTTTGTTCTGAAATTTGTTTGACATTTATTTTATGCGTTTTTCGCCATTTTTTGCTTTAAATTATGCATAGTTTGGGAGCGCACAAAAGCAAACAGACGCCCCGAATGTAACTACTTTCCATTTTTGCCTGGCTGCTGGTGTTTTGTGGCAAGTTTTAATTGAATGAACCCCGCTGAACGCTCACCGGACGGGCACTTGTACGGTCCCGGGGTTTGGATCGGATTGATGGGTTTAGTTTGTTTTTCCTTTCGGTCGGTCACTGCCGGTTTTGCAATATGCATGCAACGGTTTTGCAAAACTATAGCCCACACACACACACACACACACGCACATGCCTCCGAGCTGATAAGGAATAAATTTAAAATTGGCTTCACACTTTGATTGCCGTTCCGTTCACACCCCCTTGGGGATGCAATTTGCTAATGAAAAAATCCCAGCCAACCCCCCTCGGGAGGTGATTTGAGGCGAATGTTTTGACAAAAATACCAAACACAGGAAAACAAAAACTCCGATCCCGGTCCCGGTGACGAGTGGTTGCCACCGCAGGCATCCGATAATCTATACCGGCACTCAATGGGATGTTTAATATGCGTAACCACTTTGCGCGGAAGCTGGTACTGGAATGTTACCAAACAGATTAATTAATAAACATGTGGTATGTTGCACGCACGGTCCATCACATGTTCCACCTGTTTGTTCGGTTGCGATTATCTAGCTGCGTGTGTGTTTGTTGTCTTCCACAAACACAACATTACTGATTTCCTGAGCTTCTGTTTTGCATAATTTTGATTGGTTTCTGTGTTATTGGTGCGCTTTATGAAATAATTTCAAATAAATGAGCCATTTAAAATGATAATAATTCAATCCGTTGTTGCTGTTGCACGGTAATAATTGGGTGCTGATAATTAACAACAGGCAACCCTTTTTACAAACAGCTATACACATTATAGCTTATAAACAGAATTTAATGTGTTAATTAATATTGTTTCATACAGTACTGGCATTAAGGAATATTACAAACAAACATCGATCATTAAGAATGGTATGTATTTTTAAAACACGGAAAGGCTGTGCAGGACCACGTATAACGATGATCTCGTTTAGAAACAGGTAAGCAACTAACTTTAACTGATTTCCAAAAATGAGCCAATTTAGAAAAATGAAACTGGACGACGAAAGACAACATGCTCTTAAAGTCCTTCTAAATGGACTAATGAGACGTCTCAAGTAAACGTGACGTGTGGACGTCTTAGTTAATTAGTAAAGAGCTATTACTGCACGAAAGAATTCTTAATGAAAATTTAAAAAGGGTTTTTTACTTAATAGTTTAACAAATAAAAATTTTAGAATTCGTTAATTCATATTTCTATTTAACAATATCAGTTAAAACAATTCGAGCACAAATCAACCGTACCTTCATATTATTGAGTTTCCAGTCAGTGTCAACGAATCACCAGCATTATCTAATTTTTTTATGGAACTAGTATTTAATAGCGTAACATAACAAATCATTTCCTTCTTATCCTAAACTTTCGGAAGTCAAATCTAAGCAACATAAAAATAATAACATCTTATTTCTTAGACATCTGGACATCTAATGCAGTCAATATCAACATACTAAGCTCATGTGAAGTCTAAGTTCAGAATAGAAATGGATGTTACTGATAAGGGATTGTTGGAGCGTTGTTTACGTCCAACTGTTTACATCGCTAGAAACCTCCGATAAAGTGACAGTCGGAGGAACGTAGTAATCTTAACGCAAAAATGTAGCCCTAACCACTAGTTCCGTAATGTTATAAATATGAGGCGAAAGGGTTTTTTCACTCTCTTACAACTAAAAACTCCACCACGGATCGGTAACTATAAAGCGCAAAGGAAAGAAATTATCCGAAAACGATCGCGAAAGAACAGGGACATATTAACCCATTTTTAATAATGCTTTTAACCAAGTTAATTTTTATAAGACTCTCCCAGTCTCCCATACCTAGTCCAGATGATTATAACAACTTCCTATCTAGTTATGATCGTTTTTACGATGCTCTCGTTTAATTATAATACTAATTCTTATTTCAGAATACACAACTACAATGATTTGATGAATAGTTCTCCCAGATAATGATATCTGCAACATACATTAGTTTTACATATTTTTCTGGTTGATATTCTTACGTGCTTTTCTTTATGATAAGTAGTATCAAAACTTGTGTTTGTTAAGTCTGTCGATTTAAACTTCCAATAAATTGGACCGGAAAAGAAATCATTTCAAAATATCTCAGTCTATTTCGAAAACTAATGTTGATAATAGACAAACTTAGTTTAATCATTTTTACTCTTCTATTCTGGATTACATAAAATAAATCTTGGGTCATAGTAGGCGAGCAAGTCTCCTCCTTTGCCGAATGTCATGAGGAACTGTCAGTTTGAGGATCATTCTTAAGTATGAAATTTAAATAATACAAAAATTCTTCTTGGTTTTGGTTTATTAAACAATTTAAGTTTGAAAAATGCTTTTCAAAAATGCAACTGTGTTGTTATTTTTATTTCGCCTTCGATAATCTGAAATGAAGCTTAAGTGCAACAGTGATGATGTACAACAAACGCATCATCACCATCGTCGACCACATTACATACCTACCGAATAAAGAACACGCGTAAAAAATGACCAACTTTTTCATTCAATGTTGGGTCCATTGTAACATTGTTGTTGCGTTGCGGTTTACGTCCTTCCGACACACACACCCTTACGATCCCTTACGTGACCTTCACTGGACATTTTCACCATCGTAAAGCAACGCTTGCACCGGAGAAGATGTGTCTTTGAATTTTCTTCCACGACAGCAATGAACGTTCCGCACGAACGGAGTAACAACAAAGTATATGGCGCTCATGGGTGAACATTGCGTGCAGTACGATCAAAGATGCGCTTGCAAGACATTCGGCGGTGGTATGTCCGCCCGCCGGGAGAACAAAAGCATAACCCAAGCGCACAGACGATGCAACGTGTTAGCGCGTGTGTTCCTGTTGCACGTGCATAACGTGCGGCTTCAAAGTAAACTCCTCGCGCCGCTCCACAGCTGGTTTGTGGTTTGTAAATACGGAGTGGAAATTTCTATGGAGCGATGCCACCGTGCGGAGACACACGCCCCGAACGATGCATTCGAGTATGAGAAATGCATTAATCTCGTGATAGAAGAATACCATTTAATATTTACACCATTTTTATTCCCTATCGTTTGATTTTCATATTTAACTTAACAACAATCATACTGCGATATCGGAATTATATTTAAAAGAAGAATTATTTTTTGGATATAAGACTCTACAGCTTTAATATGGAGTCATATTAAACAGTCTGTAAGGCATTGTCCTTTTCAAAATATGAATCAAACATTTTTAAAAATAACTGACTTTATTAATTTTAGCTTATTTATTGTAAATTTTTAAACGATTCTATCAAAAAAACATTTAACCATTCATTTTAACATTTATTTCTCTCTATTTATATCTTTTCTACCGATTTAATTATTGCATTTCTACTCCTTCCTATAGCCCACTATAACTTTTTGACAAAAACTTTATAACAAATAATAATAACAATAATAATAACAAAATAATATATAATATATCATAATAACAATATAACAAAAACAAATTAAATTAAATTAAATAATAACAAATTAAGTAATAAATAACATGTCGTGATGTGTCTATTATTGAAACGAAATAACACAGACAAATTGAAGCTTAAAAGAACGATTCGTATGAAATTAAACGGCTTAAAGAGATTCTTACCTCATCAAAGCCCTGTCACTGTCTATTCCACAAACGGCCACGCAATTGGTTCCACGCACCAGCCAAACATATCGCTGCCTAATTTCAATCCATACATTACGCGCCCCATCCTCAGCCTCGTCGGGCCACTTTAGTGCCTCATCGTTTAATGTCGCATTTTCTCAGTCGCACAGCGTCGAACGAAGTCGTCAAAATAATTAATCATACACTCTCAGCCCGGCTAAGCTGCCGACGTACGACAGCCGCACCATGGACCGCACCATGTGCTCAAGGGTGCTTGTAACGAAGCAAAAAAAAAAACAACACAACCGTCCCGTCCGGCAGTAGCGTATCCTTTCGCCGGCAGTGTGCCGGCTGAGAGCGTCGCGGGTCCTCCGTTTTGCTGGTTTTAGGTGCGTTCACGAGTGGTCTCACAAGTGCAGCGCTACATGTTTCGGTTCGCCCCTTTGACCCGTCGCCTTTCACCAGGGTTTGGTGTGTGCGCTTCGCATCCTAATCCTTCGTGAGCTCTTGAGTATTAAAAAAATATATGAGGAGATGAAATACCCCAGTGCGGATGCACTTGAAGATTTCATTCTTGTGCATGTTTACCTTTTTAAGATTTTGATGTTTGAAAGTTTCACGTTGGGCTGAGCATATTCATATTTCATTCCGATCGCTTGTCTCCCCATTTGCAAGCTGTGCTTGTTTGCTGAAAGATATGTTTTTTTGGACTCGCCACTGTGCAAAATCTCGATGCTGGTGAACCATCTGGCCCGGAACCTGAGTAGAATCATTTTCACCAGCCCCGCAAACCCACCAGACCGTAATCGAACAAGTTGCACTCAAAGAGATTAAAGCAGTTACCATCAGAGCACCCCCCGGAGTCGTCATTTGCCCTTTCAAATGCGAGATCTATTTCTTTTTTTTCAGTTCATCTTCCATCATCAACAAAAACTTGGGGTAAAACGGTGATGGAAAAATCGGTCGGGTCGGAAGTCGGAAGCAGATCGAAGAATTGAACCGAGCCCATGAAACACGCTTCGCTGGCGTCTCAATTACCACCCTCGCGGAAAGGACGGATTTCAGATTGCCGAAATTCGAATCCTCACGCTTTCCCCCACCCAAAACTAAAAAAAAACGTTGGTCAGCCTTCGAAGCGAGTACAAACGCAGTTCCGTTCAAGCAAAAACAAAAAAAAAACAACAACAGCCCTCTAATGTTTGGGTTTCATTCAGCGTAAGGGCACTCCTTCTTACACGACCCGTCGTACCATTATCATTATCGTTATGAGAAATAATTTGGTAAATTGATATCTTCTTTTCTTCAATTATTTGACCAAACGTAGTTGAGCTAAGATTAAGGATTTATGCATTTTTGGTTTGGTTTCGCTTGTGTTTAGCAACAATTTTTCCGCCATATTTTGTGAACGATTTTTGGAGTTTGTTCCCTTAACCCCCACTGGACAAATTGAGCGGGTTTTTATTTACGTTCGTTATGGTCGGTTTGTCATTTTTCTGTGTTGGTGGTTTTAAGGGGTTTGATTTGTTTTCATTTGGCTCGTTGTTTTTTTCTACATTTGTTAAACGACACTTGATTTATGTTTGTCAAGAATTTGTTTTATTAATTGCTTATTTGTTGGGGCGGCCCGGTGGCATGATGGTAGCGGAGCCGGTCTTCACACGAACGGCCAGGACCAAAATCCCATCTGGACCAATCCCCCGTAGCAAGGACTGACTATCCGGCTACGTGGTAAAATAAGTCGATACGGCCAAGGCCGTTCTGACGAATAAAAAAAAAAAAAAAAAAAAAAAAAAAATTGCTTATTTGATTTATACTTCAACTGTAATACACATTGTGACAGGCAAAGGACTCGTACAGAACATGGGTTTCTTAATTCTTTATTTCAATTGAAGGAAATTGCCGTTGTTGAAAAAACATCATCTGTAAATTTTATTTAAAAGGGATAGTTTTAGAAATATTAAACACAGTCATAGGTAAATACAAATCAATAGTTTCATGTAATGATGGATTCCAAAAGATAGGAACCATGAAACAAACAGAACAATTTTAGCTTGTTTTATAAACAATTTTAATTTTATACTGTGTCCTAGATTTTTTTTTGAAAATATAATACTTTATGTTTTTTTTCTTTAATTGTTTGTGTAAGTATTATTAATTATTGTTACGTTCTTATATTTTGTTTATATTTGTTTTGTTTGTTTGTTTGTTTGTTTTTTTGTTTGTTTGTTTGTTTATTTTTATTGTTTTTGGTTTTTATTTGTTTATAATTTATGTCTATAATCATTACATTTTGTTTTGTTTTGTTTTTTGTTTTGTTTGTTTGTATTTAAAATTGGAATAAATATTAGTTCAACCTGAATTTTTTACTCACTTGTTTTATTTCTTGTCTTTTTTATCTTCTTGGAATTTGCCCTTGAATTATTTCTAAAAACCTTCCCCCAAACACCACCTTGAATTATTGATTAAACAAACCCGCATGAAGATTCAAACTCTTGTTAAGACAGAAGGGTACCATACAGGACCTGAGCAATAACTCACGTTCTATCACCATTTTGTATTATACGGAAAGAACCATCGTAGGACTACGTACATTTCATAGCTTGAGTAGCAATATCCCTCCTTGATATGTAACTATTTCGCCCGAAAATAAAACCAACCCACCCGAAATAGGAAGTTTTACTTATAAATAAATAAAAAAATGTAACATTTTCCCCTTTTCTGGACGAAGAAAAAGTTTTCTCTAATTGCACGCATGCAGTTCGCAAACGAAATCGATCAGATAACGTGCGGCGGACGTAGTGTGCCCTGGCGTGAGCATCGAACCGTAATTAAGTGCTCACAAGCGGTTACGGTTCCGTTAGATTGTTTCTTTTTTTTTTTGTTTTTCCCTCTTTTCCTATCAGTACCACCCCGGGTTTACCCTTCATATGGCTTCATTGCGATAAGGGAACGTACGGGCATCAAACGTCGCTGCAAACGAGGGGATTGCAGTGTTTTTTTTTCGTTTTTGGAACAGCCAAAAAAACACAGTCTCCCATACCGTTAAAACACCAAGTTCCGTAAATTTTGATGAAATGGTGACATCTGTCGATTTTTTCCTGATTTCGATCCACACGATACATTAGCGTTCCGGGACCATCTTCGTGTTCTTTCGTTATTGGAGTAATTTGTTGTTTTTCTCTCCTAAATTTCAATCGAGCTTTTTTTTTGCTGATTGTGATGCAATTTTTATCCACTTTTCTAACTTCGATCCTTTGTTTTTCAAAACGCAGAGCGAGCAAAACAACCACCACCAACTGCTGTCGGCAATTTGCGAAATTTCAGCGCAACAAAGATGATGCCTCGGTTGCATTCGGTCGGATGGTGGGGAAAAACAGTGAAGAGATTTTTTTTGTTAACCCTACTACTCCACCTGGCCATAACCCTAAAGTGCAGTTAGATATGACAATGTGCCGATTCGGGAACCAAACGCGCAAAAAAAAATGCTATCATCTTCCACCTGTCGTCCGAGAATCGACGAGCCGGATGTCTTTAGTCTCAAGCGTTTCGTAGCGCTGGGTTTTCCTTCATTCTTCGCTGCAACCGGGCGAACACACTCTTTGATTGCCCCTTCATTGATTCACGTTTGTGCATCGAGAGTGACATGAAAAATGCAAAATTTGCATAGCTCCAATAAAAAAAGGAAAAATTCGAATGCAAACGAAGATGCACATGGTGAGGTGAAAATAGAAGAAGAAAAAACCCCCAACCGAATGAGTCCCACATGGCAGGCGAGAAACTTCGCCAAAGCGAATGAACAAGCGAACAAGCAAAACTCGGATCTCAACCACCAAAGCGTGCATCATCGCCGCATGCAAGTGCAGCTTGCTTCGATTTTGTCAAAATGCCGCGCTACCCACCGCGCACGGATCAAAAACCGTGCGAAGATGCAACGAAATCTCGAATCCGCATTCGCAAAACCGCTCGATCGCACGGCAGAAGAAAGCAAAGCGGAACGTTCGTGAACCGATTACGATTCAATTCCGGTCGAAAGACGCTGTCAATCATGGATGCATTCCCGGGGACGGTTGCATTTGGCAAACCGTCGTTCTGCACTTGAACTTGTCTTTGATTTTATGCCCTCAAACTCACCACCACCACCGCCAGCAGCAGCAGCAGGGAAATGAAGGGTGCTTTGATGTGCGATCAGCTTTTGATATGCGGAAACACGATCGACGGGTGGGGGGGTGAGGGGGGTGGAATATGTGGGTGGCTTTCACTGATTGCACCCCGCGTGTTGGCAGCAAGGCGCTGATGGAGGACATTTTTGCTAAAGCTCTTGCTCGTAAATTTGAATCAACCTATTGCTGGATTGAATGACAAAATAGACGAAATTGAACTTATGATTTCTTCGGTTGCAGGTTGCTAAGGAAAACTTCTTCGAGTGCACCATTGCTCGTGATGTATTGTTGATCAAGCGGGAAGCGTGTTAAGCAAGTGAACCGTTTCATTATATTTTGCTTAGAAAAGCAGTTTTCTGACCAATATTTTCTACAGGTTCCAGTACGTAAACATCAATCGACAATGGAATAAAACGGTTTCATTTTTTTTTCAAATATTTAAACTTATCGAAATAAATGAATCCGTACTTTTCTTATCGAGCTTAAATTACTATATTAATTTTATCGGTTTTATTGTATTGTTTTCAAAGTAAAATAATTTTAATAGTCAAATAATACATCAACACTCACTTATATAACATGTTCTAATTAAGCCTAAAAATTATTTATGATATACGAATAAATTAAAGAACAAAAAAGGCATAGTTTTGGGATAAAACATTTTTCGATGTTTGTTTAAATGGCTTTTGGGTATGCATAACTTTCAAAACTAAATTCGAAAAAAACCATCGAAAACGGCTTTGGTAGATTTAGTTTAGTTTTGTAGATTTGGTGCAGAAAATTAGAATTTTTATTCTTTAGATATTTCGACTTCAGAAAGATATCTTTAAAAAAATAATCCAGCTGCGATTAATTAAAGATTTCGCACCCCTGGAATGTAATGAGTAAAAGAGAATACTTGTCAAGAGATTGCATACCTCCAGGCGCATGTATGCTTTAAAGATATGCTTTTGATAATTTACACGTAGAAAATAAGAGAATAAAAACTTTAGTTTAATATGCTGTTAATATTTGTCTGTTACAATGTTCAAAGCGCAATTTAGTGTAGCTGATTTTCTATTACAAGATTTATTATTTTACTAACTAAGTTAAAATACTTAGCTTGTTCTCTTGATTAAAAACTTAAAATTTTTCAAAGGTATAAAATATGAAACATTTGTTTCTAAACAGTCAAAAGATAAAAATAAAGATACAGATTTCATGCAAGGATGTAATGATTAAAAAAAATTTAGTTCAAGAGATTGCATACCTCCAGGCGCATGTAGAACATGCTATATAAGTGATATTTTATTTTATTTTATTTCTATTATGCCGGCATTGACGTAATTTCAACACCGCTTGTGTTGAGAGTAAAAAATGGAACAAGGCATTTCCTCCTTACAATTTGCCTTATCCCGAGCATCCACAGTTGATCTATTTTTTTAAACTATTTAAAATATTTCACTTCGAAAACAATTCAATAAAACTGATAAAATAAATCTATTAGTTTATGCTCAATAAAAAAGCACGGATTTATTTATTTCGATAAGTTAAAATGATTTGATTTTGATAATTAACACGTAGAAAATAAGAGAATAAAAACTTTAGTTTAATATGCTGGTAATATTTATCTGTTACAATGTTCAAAGCGCAATGCACTCCAACTGTTTTTCTATTACAATATTTAATATTTTACTAAAATACTTAACGTGTTCTCTTGATTAAAATCTTACTATATTTCAAGGGTATAAAATATGAAACACTTATAGCCAAACAGTCACAGCCGCTCGCCGTCAAGAACACAATCAGCAGCTTGCTTAATGCAACAATTTTATCGTCTAAACATCATAAAAGCACCTTTAAAATCACCTCTTCCAAAAGGCACTCTTCGCTTGAGCCCGAATCGATTTCTTGGCCCGAAAAATGGCGAGAAAAAAAAACATTATTACCCAAAATCATTACTTTTTAAACGCCACTCACTGCTTAATGGGAACCAGCATGCTCAACACGTTCGGTTTTCGAATTTTACACCCTTCTTAAGTAACTGTAGGGTTATCGACGGCAGAACAACAGCGGCACAACAACAAAAAAAATCAACACACAAGCGAACCACAAACTCTTTATCACCCCCGAAAAGCTGAACCATTTCCCCGGCTGACCGTCAACGTTTTTCCGCATCTCTAAGCATCACTGCCATCACGACCCAATCGGTCGCATTGAGACCAAAAAGTTGACCCATCGGAAGCCGGCAGTAGCCAAACAAAAGGGAAACAAAGGGAAAAGTGTACGAAACAAGAACAGAAAAAAAACCAGGCAGCAAGACAAAACAAATCAGAACGGAAATCGAGCATCGAACGGACTTCTTTCCTAAGACCGCGCCAAACAAAAGCGCCACAATCGGGTCGCGAACAGTCGAAACGAGCGAGCGTGAGTGAGCCATTACCTTAGTTTATGCGCCAGTATTGTTTACCGAAAAATCCGCAATCAAGGCACCCATTCAGGCACGTCGCCGCCCTCTTTGGCTGGCCCGACCCGATGCCCTTGTCAGGCGAAAATGTCCTACCGGCTAGCTTCCGGCTTTGGGAAAAAGGGACCTGGTATGCGTGTTTGCCCATTGCCACACACGCACGCACACGACCGTTCTGTGGCAGCGCATACCCCAGCATGGGCTTACATGGAACGAAAACACGAACGACTCTGCCAGCGTTTGAATTCCGAATAACAACAATCACTTAATCAAATTTCAATCTCATTTCTGACTTTTCACTTGCCTTCCCGGTTGGGCCCGGTAAGTGTCTTCCACACATCTCAAAGAGGTAACGACCCCTTTTTTGTGTCATTCATAGAACCACCGTCCCGAAAAGGGGAAGCGAATCCATTGTGGCTACAGCACCAGCAATAGCATACATTGAGGCGAAAGGATGTGCGAGTCTGTCCCAAAATGCGAAACAGTCGCTTTAACCTCTCTCTCTCTCTGTTTGAAGGGAGCTACATTTTTGTAGCATTTATCCATTTCAAAGAAACCAAAAGCCTCAAGTGTTCGGGCCGCACTGGGGAAAAAAGGGTATCGAAATTTGCAATCGGACCGCGCGTACGTGCCACGTCGGAAGCAATGATTATATTGCGCCATATTTACAGCAAACACGCACAAAGAAGCATTGAAGAAACGGAAAAAGGAAGCATACACGTGGCTGCTTTATGAGTAAAAAAACCTTCACATACGGTGAACCAAGTAAGGGCAAGTCCGGCTCGACAAGAAGTGTAACGAAATGAAGCATAACGCTCGTATTCGTTCTGGCTGATAAGGTAAACATCCCTCGCAATTAGAAAAGCTCAAATCGTTTTTTTACTCAGTTGCAGCCCTTCCTACTCGTTTACCGAACATGTTTGATATTAAACCCATATACAGCTAATATCATTTTGCATACTTTTCCTTATGTTTTTTTTGTGTAAATAAGTTATTTAATTCCAGTTTCATAGTGTACATTTTACAATTAAAAAGCAAAATAAATCTTACATCTACCTATTAACTTCTCATCCAGAGCCTAAAATGGCCTTAATGACAACGATTGCATAACTTTAGGCGTGATTTAAAAAAAAATCGAAATACCCTTTGCTTCAACCTGCTACTTAAGTACAGGCAGTCCCCGAGATACGCTATTATAGCGGACCGCTATAAACCGAGAAAAATCCGCTTAGCTTGAATTTTCGCGTAAGTCGAATCCTGGTGCAATTTTGTTTATACCTCAAAGTCACAGAGTCGACTTCCTTCTCTGGACTTAATTTTTTCACCGAATCAGGCGATTTTAAGAAAGAATACATTAAAATAAGTTAGAAAGAAATGTTTTATGTGACAAAAAAAAGGTATTTTCGACCAATTTTCATCTTTTTGCTTAGATTTTGTGCTATAAGCCTGCCCATCTGTCAAATTTCCAAAAACCGCATATCTCCGAATCCGCGTATAAGAGGAACCGCGCATCTCGGGGACTGCCTGTATTAGTAATAGTCTAGTAGTAGTATACTTAATAACAGTAATATTAACCCTTTGTTTCAACATTTGTGAAGTAATAAACTTTAAACACTCTTAAAATTTCCATCGGTATGTGTTTATGCCTTTTTTAGTTAAATTAATATTATTTACTGTTTAGCATCTGAAAATATAACTTTATTCTATTTTAGGAATGCTATTTGATATAAACATGTATTGTTTATTAATTTATTTTTTGTTTATTCAAAACGTCTGGTATAGTTAAGCTAAAAATATTTTCCCCGCACACACAACCTAAAAAAAAGTGAACCAATACATGATTTGTAGAAGCAATCATGCTGCATCCCCTTCGAATGCCTTTTTTATGCGTACATGAGCATAAAATTTAAGTTTTTATTACTACCAAACATAACAGTCGCTCGTAAAAACGTATCATGCGATACGCTTGAAATCCGCCAGTCAAGCACAGACCTTTTGCCGTAGGTCTGGGACACGTTCTCGGTTCTTAGCAAATCGGCCAAGAGCATAGTTTTTCTGCCTTCCTTCCATTTTGGTTGATTTTGACCAAACATTTGCTTGTTGCCATGAACAAAATTATCGAAGCAAATACTTTTCCGGCCCTTTGCCTGATTCCCTTCGCATCGCACGGCGCACGACTGCAATTGGCATGCAAAAATGGCTCTCACTCGTAATGGCACAACAACGATATGCGATCCAAGATATTCAAGATTTGCGATGGTCACGAGCATTTGCAATCTAACCTAAGCAAGGATTGGCACCGTTTAGCCAAAAGATTGAAACCAAGCTCGAGTAATCGAACAGCAGTCGTACCGGACGGTACCGATGCAGAAATGGCTAACCTGGCAGGGATTTTTATTCGTGAGCTGATTTTCTATTTCCCCCGAAACCAACCCACACGACTAAAAATTCATGGAACGTTTGTTAAGATTGACAATAAACGTTCCAGTTCGACCATTACACCAATGATGGAACACAAGTTAACTGGTTCCATCGATTGCTGCAAGGAATCTCTGGACAGCAAATCAACAAGAGGATAGTACGGAAGCCCTCTTATCGGTGTGTTCTATTCAATGTGAGGCACAAATAACAACAATATACCTGATGGAATAAATGGGCAATCAATTAGTTTGTCCAAACCAGAAATGGAATTTTTGGTAGAAAAAAAATCCGGAGAAAAAGGATTTGGGATGTTTTCATTACATTTCAGGAAGAAATACGGTAACGATATCGAAAATGCCCTGGTGGATTTAATTGCATATTACAAACGGAATTTACGTAAAAATTTGGAAATTAAATAAACTACCATCAACAAATGTAACGTGTAATCTATGTATTTTAAAATTAACAATTTTCAATTTTGCTAAAAGAAAATTTGAAACAATTAGTAAATTCCAGAATTCTTTAGTTTGCATCAATGTTTAATACTATAATTTTTATTTTAATACTGTTTAATAATAAATTCATTCAAATACATCAAATGTTTAGAATGCTAAATTAAAAAAAAATCATTCAATGTTAACGAAACAATAATTAAGCGCTTACAATACTAAAATTGTATTTATAAGAAAAATAGAAATGAAATTGAACAAAATTTATCCTTCATATCTTCACAGTCTTTTCTTGTCCCTGAACAATCCCACTGTTCTTACCAGCATCCTTACCAGGATGCATGGTGTCGTGCGGATTGCCTAGCGATAGGCGCTTTTCTACAGCTACATTTCGACACATGCCTTCCATTCGTACTCGGTCCCGCAAAAGTACAAATGCAAAAAGAATGCACATTTCGTTTCGAAATTAGCATTTTCCCGACGTAGGGTAAGCGCAGAACCATTCTCAGCACGATCGCCCAAAACTAGTGCACAACGCATTGGCAGAACAATCATCACCGGTGTCGAAAAGCTATGCCGACAGCGGCAACATTCTGCAGGTTCTGCATTCCCACGGGAGAAATGGTTACGATTGTAATTCCGCCAGTAAACGCCATTTCGGTTAGTTGATGGGCTACTGCATTGTACTACCGCTCGCTGTACGATGCGAGTGTTACGACGGTACGTGGTACGTGCCTGTGTGGCCAGAACAACGGACCACCGTAATCGAATATTAGATGCCATTGAAAACATTTTAAAGTTCATTAATATTAATTGCCACTTGCGCACAATCGCTTGCGTAGCAAAAGTTAGCTCACACATCGTTACAAACCCTTCCGTCAACGTCAGTGTCATCGGCTCGGTTTGAATGGGTGAGATTGTGTTTTCTGAAGGATGGGGCGCCGTACCCGGTTGGTTTGTAATTGTGCCGGAATGGTGAATCACAGTGGATGGGCACGCGCCCTGCAGACATGTTTACCGAGGCGAACTCCTTCAGGATGACGGGTAGCTTTCGCTCTTGTTTGCATTGCATTACACTGGCAATCAAACGTACGCAAACAACAGGACAACGTACAAGCGTCCGGGGTTAATGCAGCTTCCATTTTGCTCACTGCAGTCACTAGCTGACCGGGGCCCCATGTTAAATCATGTCAATGACATCAGGACATTGGGTGGGATGTTGTTTTGATAAGCATACACGAAATAATATAGCAGGAAATAATAGAAAATTAAACAAATGTTGATTTTTATTAAACAAAGAGTATTATAGAAATATGTTGCTATAAAACTATTATAGCTAAGAATAATATTTTTATAGCACAATAAATATCGCTCTAGTGATCATTATCACAACCATCACTGTGGCTGTGATATCCGGTGCAGTCTCGGCACGGATTCTTGCAACCGTACTCCCTCGATAATTGAACAACATAACAGCAACATGAAAGCTCTCCACCCAACGACCCCGAGGTTCACAGCGAGGGATGTTGCAGCAAGACCGTTGCATATGTCCACCGCACTTGTTACGAGCGATTGTACACCCACCACACGGTACGACAGATGCACCTTACCTCGGTGTAGTTTTCCTTCCTCAGCAAGCTACTTATTGGCTTTCTACACCAATTTTTGGCACGAACCAAACCACTACAAGCAATAAGATTCTCAATAATTTCCCTTTGCCGTGTTGCCATGTTCTCTCCGCGCCGCAACGGAAGTGAACATATCGAATTCCACAACAATGATATATGTTGTCAGTGGAAAACAATTTGCCGTTAAGAGAGTGGCGAACGGATCATAAAGCTTCAATATTTCCGCCACATATTGTGTGCCGCATGGGTTTGGATGGCGGGCAAAGCGGGGGGATAAAAAAAAACCTCGAAACTTTCCCGGGAAAACGATGTCAAAGATGCCAGCGAAAGTGAAATTCTATAGCACATCGCTTTTTGCTTCGCCTAACAAAAAGGATACGCCTGGTCCAAGCAAACAAGCTCCGGTCGACCATTAGTCGTTCGCCAGTGCGCTCATCCCCGTAGGAATTATTTTTCTTCCCGGAAGTGAAAAACAAAACGACCGGAATCTTTCAGTGCGCAATGTGGTATGAAGTATAAGATCCGAAAAAAAAACACACACACATAGAAACTTGTGCTAAATTAGAAATGGCACAAAATCGATAGCCACTGTAGCATTTTTCGACGGATAAGAAATGTTCCTTCCATTTCTTTCCGATAGCAAGCGTAATTTTCTTCCCAAGCGACTTATCATTTCCCACATACACACACACATACATAAAATGGACCTTCATCCACATTGACACGCGCCGAGGATCGTTTTCCTTGCTGAAACGCTCCGCAAAAAACTTTACGCTTTTATGCACCTCAACACTCTAACCTGTCAAACCTGAAGGTCTCCGGTGGGTAGTAGCATCAGGCAATGGTCGTTCAAATGTTGGCTGTCGTGTTGGAATGTTTTATTTCTTCAAACTTCTTTGCCAGAGTGTTTGCGTTGTTTTTTATCCTCTCCAACCACCCGCAGAAACCGCTAGCAAAAGCTTTGGTTTCTGGGAATGCTCGAAACTGGAGGTGGAAATGATTTGGAAACCGTTGACAAATTGATTTCAATTTTTCAATTCGTGCGAAGCCATGTACGAAACGGTCTGCATGTAAAGTACGATTTCCCGAAAATATTAATTATTTTTCTCAGTTTGATGTAACCTTAATTCGAACAAATCGAACGCGGTTCAAATGTTGGCAAACATTTGCGAGGTTCTACTCAACATTGCATACTTTTAGGCTGTTCGCTTAGGTATTCTTACTTTTGCGCCCGAAGGTATGCAATATGATGTTTAATCGAAGGAAAAGAGTTTGGGTTGTGAAAAAGAATCGACATAATTTAGCCAATCGTGACACAACTTTAACTTAAAAAAATAGATATTTCTTTGTGTAATGATTAAAAAAAACACACAATCGGTATTAAAAAAAACGAAAATCACCCATAAAACTCCATATTCGATCATATTCAATTATTATTCCATAAGTCAATCAATACCGCTAGCTGACGAAGTTTTTCATTAATTGATAACTAAACATACACTTATCTATTTTAAAACTTATTCCACAAAAAGAAAAGCTTTTGTTCCCGCATAAACATAAACACCGTATGATCTCTTGTTTTGCGGTTATTAAAAGCGGCTTAAGCAAATAATACGTTGCGCCACCATTATGATCGCATTCCCATCCTCCAATCATACACCGGAAACACATGTACCAGCACTTAAAATCTGCGTCAAACGCGGTTGGCTGTCTACGCCACGACACATCACGGATTTGCCCACCGCGTTTTGTCACCGCTTGCCGATGCTTTTAAAAAGCCGCACCAACATGTCCAACATTGCGAAAACCATTTTAGATAAACTAAGCTCCATTATTACGCTTTTCGCTCGCATGCAACGCCCCAACATCCCCTCGATGGACAGCAGCTCCACCTTGGTCATCCCGCGTTAGACACAAACCGAACTGGACAGCGGGTAGCTCATGCTTCCGTGACAGTACCAGTTGGCGGCAAACGCGAGTAATACGGTGCCAAGAAAAGAGCAACAACAGGCGGGAAAAAAGACCTCCCGAAACAAATCGTTTTGCACCCCGGAGAGCGCATTAGTATGCCGCCGGTGAAAAGTGCGCCTGTCAGTTCGTTTGTCATTCCGGTTGACCGATTCCAGCTCCCACGAGGTTCCGCCAGGGGTATTCTCATGCGTGCGCGTACGTGTCGCTGCCAGCGAAACCGTACGTCCTTCGGGAGCAGCCGGAACGCCAGCGCGGCTAACTTTGTGCCCGTGCGACTGACGTGACGGCACCGGGGGTTCGGGTGAGGTTGCTACTGTGCGTGATTTGTGGACTGTCGTCGTTTTAGTGCCTGTACCCGGCAGTAAGGCAGTAGATGTTGTGTTTTAAACACTTCGCTCTCATGTCCAAACGATACAAATTTACGTTTTTTTTTCCTTCGTTTGGCAACACCCCATACGCACATCGTAGGGACGCGGTGGAAAATGGGCCCGAGCCCATCGTAATCGCCGTAAAATGGGAAAAGCTCTACAGACACCCACGGTGTATGCCCCAGCCGTGATAACGATAACGAGGGAATTCACCACGGTACGGTTATGGTACCGTGTGTCTGAGTGTGTGTGTCTTGGTCCCAGATGGAATAGCTGTCAGGAGCAGGAATCTTAAAGGATCTTCCCTGACGGGTGTGCTGTGTGGAGCCTTCCAGTTGGTGATTTTTGTCTAACGCACTTCCTTCGAAACGATTTGATCGTGTACAAGCGTGACAAAAGCCTGTCTATGTGTGTGTGTGTGTGTTTTTTTTTTCGGGACTTCCTTCCCACCGGAACTGCGGTGCTAAACGTTCGGTGAGAACCATCGATTGATATTTATTGAGGTAATAAACGAAATGGAGGTAACGATGGAATCGATTTCTTTCCCGAAAGGGCACGATACGGCAAGTGGATTTTATGTCGAACCAGCATGCTGTTGGTGGCAGTAATAATAGTAACAGCAGTGTACGATTCACCTCATTGGTTTACAATTCCGTTCTGTATTCTTTATGGAGCAGTAGTTATAATAAACAAACCAGAAAATGTGTTTATTGCCATTGCGAACAAGGGCACTGTAGTTTTATAGAAATCTGTTAAAATAATTTATAATTGCAGAGTATTGCATTTCAGACAACTAAGAGTAGTAGTTGGTAGTGCACCTTGAATGTAAGCGCCTAAAGGTATACTAGTTAAATGTATGAAGTATTTAACAGTTGCATACTTTTGGGCGTTATTAATTGTTTAATGTATCTACAGCTTTTATTTGAATTATTTTATCTCTTTTAATATTCTTCTTTTCTTTCTTCTTTTTGTTTTAATCTCTCATTTCCTAATTCTGTTGAGTCGAATGCTTTTCCATTTATTTTATATATAAAAAAATAAATTCATAACTGTATGGATTTGTTATTTTAAATCCAATTAAATTTCTATAAATGTAGTGAAGATTGAAAATTTACCTTGCGATATCAAACATGCCTCGAATCTTATATCGTTATCAAAAACCTAATTTTCCTAAGTCAAATTACATTAAAATGAAAATGTCAATTACTAACGTAAGATTAAAGCAAACCCAGAACGTTTCAATCAAAGCCAGCATTTTACGTCGAAACGATTTCGATTCTTGATAAAATCATTCCCGTTTTAGTAGTTACTGAAATAAATATCTGAAATTGGTAAAATTCGATGTTTGCTTACTTTCCGCGTCTGCTTTGGGACTCCCAATTCAAGTTAATTAAACAGAACCATGCGCGAATGGAAATTGGTTTCGTTTCAAGTGTCAACAATTTTCAGTCGACGAATGATTTTAATTTTAATTGCTTCACGTAAATGGAATAGATGACGATTTTCTAGGAAATTGACATCAGAAGAAAGAAATCAATTCCAATGTTGCAAACGGTAACAGTTGCCATTTCAATTGCCACCTTATATTAGCTCTAGAGTTTTTTTTTATTTTCATTGCATTTTTCGAAACAGCAGGAAAAAATCACTTCCTTAGAAATGCTACAGAAGTAAAACCATCATCACTGTGACTCGCCGTATCATCCACTCATGTGTGGCTGTCTTCCTGGGACATACTGCTAAACGGCCCGGAAAAATGTAACGGCCCCGCAAACGACACCACCAACGCTAGTAAACAAGTGCACGAAACGTTTATTCCGCCCAGCTCATGCCAGACACTCGCGAAAGGTAAGTGATATAAAAGAATCCATGAACCCTCCCTGACGTGTCCGGTCATCGTCATGCAGCCGGCTTGCGGAGATGGTGGCAAAGTAGTGGGTGAGGTGTAAAACATTCACCCCTCCTATTGCCCTTCTCTGGCGCTGGTGAAACCGCACCACCGGCCGGATCCGAAATCCGGAGAAAAAAGCCACCGAACCACTGCTCATCCTTCAACTAGCCACACCTGGCGCAAGCTTCATTTATTATTTACTTGCAAGTTTGCAATTTTTCCCCGGAGCATACTTCCCGCAAACGATGATGAATCCGACCGAGTGTGGTGTTGAACCGACCGGTATGTGGTCGGTGCCGTACTTATCCGCTCCGTCTAGACCGCGCAGTTCGCCGGTTCGCCGGATTCTTTCGCTTTTTGATTTAGCCATCGGGCTTTGATGCCATTACTCGGGTGACAGTGACGCACTGCAGGATGTTCACCTGACTTTGGAATCTTTGATACCCTGCGGTGTTACTTTTCAACAGCTGTGGTTTGCTGTCGCTCGATCAAGACACTTCAGCTGATGGGTCAGTGGACGGAAGATGTCAGCGAGTAGGTTTGAAAGCTAATGAAAAGCAAGCAAGATGAAAGGGTAGAGAAAATAAACATGAACCATTATTCTGTCTGCACTGCTTTACAATTTTTTTTATTGTTTCCTTGGTTTTGTTTTAAAAGATATAACTAAATGCTGAATTATGAATACAAAAGAATGAAATATGAAATTTCTTTTTTTTTTGCAGCACAGTTTAAAATAAACCATGAATTAGTCCAAATTGCAATGAAACCATCTTTTACGTAAAACGCCTGAAAGTATGTAATCACGCAGTACATATTGACAACATTGGGTATGTGGTAGATGAATATTGCATACTTTTAGGGGTAAACATCAATCATTAGGGAGCTATCGAAACAATTATATATACTTTTGAATGTTATTGCCGTACTTCATGAATATACATTTAAAAATCAAAACAAACTTCCTACATGTGATTCATTTCCACAATCCCCTTTGCAGGCATCCACTTATACGAGATTATAATCGAAAGAACCGTACTTTATAACGAAAACGATGCATTTCGCTGGCATTGATCGACAGGTTAATTTCTGTATTCAAATGAGATGAGAAAAGTGTTGCACATGACATTACCACCTCCACCAGCTGACCCGTCACGAACACTTCTAAAGCTAAACGGGCAGTTTAAATTCCGCCTCGGCACATAAATCATTTGCCCGCACGCCCACGGTAACTGGCCATTCGTTCACCACACCGTACTGAGGCCTTGGAAAAGTGTCGGAAGAAAAACAAATTCCACGACCAAACCAAATGGACTACATTTGGTGCACCGTTCGCGCGGACCTGTGGTCCTATAAATTATCCCAAACCCTTGCCAAGATCGACACTCAAAATCGCTGTTTAGTGCGGTACGGCGTTCGGGTCTCTTCCCTGATCGCTATGTAATCTTTTACCGTCCCACGGTGCCCATACCAAGACCAACCTAATGCAGCTAGTTCTGCTAGTGTGCTCCGTGATTGATAGTGGCGATCAAAGGAAGTTTGCGGATGTAGCAACGGTCCCGTTGATTGGTGTAAAGCCGTATACCCAGCGGCCTCTTACATTCCCGGGTGGAGGTTTTGCATCTAGTGCCGGTATATGGGTCAGCACCTTCAATCGGGGTGTTTATTTACCGAAAGGAATAGCTTCCTCTGGTTGATCGAAATACTGCGGTATACGTTCTGTTCCCCTCTTTTGCAGCGGATTGGTTTCGTGGAAGCTGATAAAAGGATAAACTAGGATTTTCACGAAACATGCTTGAAGAGGTCTAACTTCTCGGAATAAATCTCTCTTTCAGAACAAGAGGGAAACTTGCTTTAATTTAAAACAAATTCCTATGACTGAAGGATGACAGATGATCTACAAGACGACATGGCAATTTTTTTTATTAAAATTCAACTTGATTTAATGAAAAATTGGAAGTTTAACAATTTCTACTTCATAACCGTTACAACAACCTCAACAAGTCTAGGCCTACTATGTTTAACTTTCTGGTCGTAACGAAATAGTCAGCCCTGCTTAAATTTAACAATTAATCAAAGGAATTCAAGAATTAATCATTCTTAAAGTTCTTATTAAAACACAAGTTTTAAATATTTGATTCTTGGCTTGATTAGTTAGTGAGCATCAATGTTTGAAAAGAAATATCAACAAAGATTTCTATTGGTCCATTTTACAAACATCCTATGGCTCCATGGCTCCCAAGCTGCTTCCGGACGAAACACAAAATCTGTCCATAACACTCCAACAAAACTTCAAATTCCTATCACTACCTTCTGTCCATCCATGCGACTTACCATTCAAGTACCAGACTATCGGGCCGGAAAGCGGATGCAGCAACGGCAACCCATCCCAATGGTCCGACCGGTTGAGCATCCGAGAAACATTTATCCCATTAAGACATGAAAGCTTCCCGGTTTCATTCAACCGTTGCATAATTTATAAACTCGTGCACACGGCACAGCGCCGGGGAACAGCGCTACGATGTACTGTTTCGTCGCAAAACGGTACACCGACGACTTCCGGTGGTGCAAGATCCTTCGAATCCCTGCAATCAAGAAGTGCATCTTGGCGAAAAGCGCCACAAAGCCCGACTGTACCGGGAGAGAGTCCGGTGAGATGGTTTCTTCCGTTTTCCGATCGCACACGGAACAGCGCACCGTTGGACAACCACCCGGAATGGGGTTGTCGGAACGCAACCCCTAACAGGATGCTCTTTCGAAGATGCACTAATAGTGGCGAACCCACCCCAAGTAACGAGATTGAAGAACGCCGGCGAACCTCGTCCTCGTCGATGACGCGGCACAGGATTTGGCTCTCACACCAATGCAACAACCAACACGGCAGCCAACCGGTTTTCCCTGGTGAAGGTGAAATGAATCAACCGATACCCAGAACCGGCACCCTGAACTGGGGGAAAATCTATTGGCCTCCGTGCAAAGACGTACGACTGCCAATGCCAAAAAGGCTAAACCGGCGGCTGCAAAACCGATTGCCAAATGGCAAGTGCTGTACCGCCGAGACAGAAGCTGCTGACTTGAGAAGCCGGCTTCAAGTGCATCGGGTGAAGCATTGCCCCGGTCGCAGCCGTTGCATGGCCACGGAGCAAACGGTTTGCTAAGACTATTCGCCTCCGGTTCCACGGTGCCATTCCAACGGACGCACCCAAAAAACGGTAGCGATGGAGGAAAATTATTCAATTTAAGTTTTGTTGTGAACAGATAATGTGCTCCCATAGATCTTGCGCCAAGAAGTGCGCCCCAGCATTCGGCTGCCGGTCAGGACAGGTGAGGCATGGGTGGGTTTTATTTATTGGCAATATTTTTTTTTTCTCTATTAAAGTTTTTATTTCTTCAAGGAATGTGCCCTAGAAGAGGGATATTTGTGGAACACAACGTTCTTTCTCAGTGCGATTGGTACGCATTGAATTGCTAATAGAGATAAACATAAGCAGCTAATAGAGATAACATAAAACACTCATTCTAAACTAGTTTTGTGTAATTGTCATTTCTAGGAAATTTGAAGATAGCAAGACACTTTTGTAGAAGACCACAGCAAACGTCTGTTACTTATCAATACTATATCATATGGAAGATCTTGCAGATTTTTACACAAAATCGACAACCATCTTTCCATTTATTTAAAAACTACATGTTACGACCTTTTCATAAAATAATCCTTTTTAAACTTTCAGACAATAAAATAAAACCCTTTAGTCAGCTTTTGTTACATTTATTTAATTCCATTCTTCAACATTATAACAACACAATTCAAAATAACATCTGCAAAACATTTGAGTGGAAATTAATTTTTTTCTTCTTGTCTACTTAAGATTTGATCTGATTGGAATGCTTCTGTAGTGCCCGCTTTATATTAGCCCAATATTTTGCGATGCGTCTTAGTACCGAAACGTTGGGAGATTTATGTTGTTGAGACAAATGTGACCCCTTTGGCTTCAACTTGAAATTGGAAAAATGGCACAAAGCTAGAACCAGCCAGAAAATCCTAAGACCCTCGAGTTACTTCAAGATAAGCAACACAAGAATCTGTAGGCACTCCTTGCAGTACATCTATCTACTTACAGTTCCAGTAGTAACGAACGGCGCTGTATGCGTTTGTCACATCAGGCAGACAGTCGCTAATTAAATCATGTATTTCTTGATAAACTGTCAAAGTTTCTACACTCTACGGAACTTCAAACTTCAAACTTGTGCATTTCAGTCTACCGGTAGCGGCCAGCAGTGCACCTTGACGGAACCGCATTATCCGTGATGGCACAATGAAACTTCATCATCATCTGGGTGAACAGTTTCCGGGGCCGTGACTATTCCGCAGTATTTAGAAGTCAAGTTACAATTGGGAGTTTTTTGCAGTTTATACGTTTGCAGTGCCGGTTCCTGGTCCTTGACTTCCTGCATGAAAGATTTGGACAAATTCAAACTGCTGTCCCAGGCAATGGTTCTTCTTCTAGAGAGAAAAAAATCTTTAAAGTACCCTTAAATCACCCCTAATTTACCGGGTAACTTAAGAGGAAAATTAATGCAAAAAATTAACAGTACATAATTTACCCTTTCGAGCAGTTTTCACATGTTTACATTGCGTCTTTGATGCATGCTGATTTTCCTTCAATTTACCGCGTAATTAAAGGGTAAATTAAGATAAAGTCTTTCCCTAAGCATACACCATGGGTAAAGTAAATGTTGTTAAACGTTTTAAACCCATTTTAAAAGCATGAAAAAACACTGTTTTATTTGATGCATTCTGGGACGCCATAACACTGCCTCCACAACACTGCTCGAATGGATAAATTAATTATGCACCGAATCGTTAATAGAACGTCTATTCTGATCACATTTTTCCTTCCGTTCGATACTCAGAGTTTCATAATCTCTTTTAATGGAACGACTCGCCGTTGACTGCATGAAATCGGAGTTGTTTCGGAACACCACTTGTTGAGATAAAACTTGTGGGTAGTTTTGCTACTGTACTGTCTGATGTTCGACATCCTTTATTTGGCCAAACAACACGACATATTGTAACCCCTTCTGTAATGTGTAATGTTCTGTAATGTTGACATCTCGACAATAACTTTAACTAAATTCAACTCGATTCATTCAATTCAATTCATTTAAATAACTTCTTATGTAGTTTTGAACCAATACCTACCTTAACTACCTTACTATCTTTTGGTGAATAAGACTGGTCAAGCTATGGTCAACACTCTTCTCAATATCTCCGAGAAGAACTCTTTTTCTAGAAAGATTTAATTTTGTCATTTATTCTGAATCATTGTACATATCACTAGTCTAAAAACAGGAAAATCTACCGGTAGAAAATTTAAGCTGGGATACCCTCCTACACGCTAGACTACCTATGCAGCTACGAGTAAATTAAGTTAAAGTAAGGGAGCAATTGCAGGACAACATCACTTAGCAGGTTGTAATACCACAAAAGTAGAAAACAATCCAGTTACACACTGCGTCCTAAAATTATTGTCTATTGTTATGCTGTTGTTGTTAACAGGTGCTACAACTGCTCCTCGGTCCTGATCTGCTGCAGGAGTCCTCTAAACCGCTCACGGTCGAGCGCCTGCGTCTGCCAATCCATTATCCCGGACTTTCTGGCGGACACATCAACCCCATCACTTCATCTCAATTTGGGCCTACCACGACTCGTCTGTCCATGTGGACGACCTAAAAGGACTTTACGGTCAGGTCGTCTGGTGTCATTCTCATGACGTGTCCAACGAATCCTCAAATACGATTAGGAGGGTTTCGTCAGTTTTGGACCAAGCCTAGTCCATGTTTCAGAGGTGTATGTGAGTGCTAAAACTATATAAGTTCCATTTAGTTCCAGCATCGTTCGTCGCGACATGTGTTTTGAGAAGGGAAGCTTGCTCATACTGTAGAACGACCGATTGGTAGTCAGCACCCAAGCGCGTATCTCAACATCAATGATGATAGTCTAGTACAGTTTTTTTTTCTCTCTGGGGAAAATATAAAGCTTCAGCTATTTTTTTAATAAGTTATGATATAAAAACATCAACAACGTTGTGACTTATTGCATTATGTTCAATATTCGCTGCAGCTGCTCATTGGCCCGCGTGCATTCTCTGAAAAGAACCAACAACTTTTAATCGGGATTTTTAAAACTATTTTTACACAGCAGTCAAACACTTCATAGCCCGTTTCATCTGCTATCAAATGAACTTTTCAAGGAAAACTCTGACAAAGTCTACCGAATCGTTATTAAAAGCGCAGAGCTCGGGGGTGAATTTCGGCCTTTGGCAGGCATCAACAACGTATGACTAATTGCATATTCATGACTTCTTGTCGTGATGGCTCGCGCATGCATTCCCGGAAAACAATCGACAACTTCATATCGGTTTATTGAAGTATTTTCAAACAGCTGCCAAACACTACCTGGCCTACTTCGTCTACTGTCGAATGTAACTTTCGAGAATTTAAATAACTTAAAACTTAAATGCACTAATCTATGAAATATTTGCACATGTTCATGTAAGTCCTTGAGGTCTGAGAGTCTTCATAGGGTAGATAAGAAAGGTAAGGTAGCTCTTAGTAATAAAAATATAAGCAAAGAATAATCCAGAAACATATGATAATCTACTCCTCGGTAGAACTCCAATGCCCGCTAGATGGCGAGGTTTAAAGCTCTTCACCTTCCAAAGTACTGCGGCAAAACGTTTGGTAGTGCATTTTTGCAATCTCCCATTCGTACAGGTAAAAACCGCCCATCCTTGATTGGAACTTCCTTTAAAGTTCGATTTTACGCCGAGCCACGGCTCAATACGGCTAAACGCTTAATCCCTTCACTGGCCGATTTAATGCAAATCGGTTTAATTATACACCAGTGGTGGCAGTGGTGGCAGTATCACAGCATCATTCCTTTTGCAACCATTATCGAGCAGTGTTCCGATTCTCCGATCGCACCTTTTATCGCATTATCCACCGATGGTGTCGATGATACCGAAAACCCGGTCCCCATTTTCACTTCACTTTGCCATTTCGCTTTCCCATTGTGGCGCGAGTTAATCCGCGCTCGACGCTGAACTTGGAACTTCAGAGCCCAGTTGACTCCTGACGGGGCCGGCCGGGATGTGTTTGGTTCTTTTCTTCCATCGGTTCCACCGATTGACAGCGATACACAGGGATCCCGAAAAGGGATTAGTACGTTGTTGTGCTTGAAATCACACCGAACTCCAGTGCTTCCGTGGCGACGGATAAACGCCACGACCTGCACCGTTCCCGTGGCAGGAAATTATCAGCTCGGCAAGAGGACGCCTCGAAGTGCGTACACAAAATTAATCAACGTCAGAGAAGATTTCCTCCGCAACCGTGCTTGGTTTGTTTCAAAAACACGACCAATGGCTGCTGAGTTCGTTTTTCTTTCCACACCAAAAGCTATTTAAGCTTTCTGGGGGGAGGGAGGGGGTGAGAGCAAACAATGGGAATGAGGCCAACGGTGAGGGCATTAGCTCGGTGTTAGTTTCATTTTCCATCCATCCATCCATTTTGCTCTCGCTTTAGATCCGTAGATTTTAACAAACGACGTCAGGAGTTTCATGTTTTTCCTGCCAAAGCTTTTTCCGGAAACACGAGGGAAACACACACAATTCGATGGAAAATGGCCCCCCGATAAAAACGGTTGCGCCCCAAAAACAGTCCACTCCTGGCGCCCCTAATGGCGCAATGGCAATGTACTAGTGACCCCACCTTACAACCACTTCCATTCCGCCCGGTAGCGGAACAAACCGAGCAAAACCAGACGAGACAGCTGCCACCAGTGAGCCAGAGAATTGTTTTTTGTGGAATAATGAGATCTTTATGTAAGGGAAAAACGGTTCGATGAGTTTTCTCGCCATTTCCCAGCCACGGCGTACGGCTTCGCTTTTTTAAATGTCCGTTAAAGCAAATAAACACAGCAGCACGATCGCCTTTCCGGGGCCGTTCTCTATCCAACTGCTTCACACTTCCACGCAGCACGCAGCACCGTCCCAAAAGGGACGAATGAACACCAATGTAATGCTCCACTAAAATTTAAAAGCCTAATGAAACTTTTGCCAAAGTCAATCAGCTCGGTAATATTTTCAATTATTAGCAATGGGGAGACTGAAAACTTCGCTGGCCCTGATCGCCCCGGTGAAAGTAATAAACCTCATTAAAGGATAAATTGTTGTAATGGCGCAATGTTTCGGATATGATAGAAGGTGAAGGCACAATCGCACCAAAAAATAGCCCCATTCCCAAGCGAAGCAATCATAACTTTCAATTTAAACATGATATTATCAATTTTATTACTAGCTCTTACGGTTCTATTGCTACGATTATTACAATTGTTCTTGCATTGGTTTCGTGTTTTTTCACCTTCCTTCTTCGTTTTCTTCTCGTTTTTCCGCTTTTTTCTGCATTGTAGATTGTATTTATTTGGCTGGTTGTGTTTTACTTCCTTTTTTACCTTCACTTTTCACACATTCATATCTTCACGTTAGTGTTGACTGATATATTGATATTTATGCTTATGATAATGTTTGGCTAGCGATTGTTCGCTTTCATCCTGGCATTATGGGTTTTCTTTTCTCCGTTTTTTTTTCTTTCACTTTCGTTTGCTTGATTATCATATTTATGTTTTATGAATTTGTTTGCACCAAGTTTGTTCGGTGTGTTGCTTCATTTTAAAATCAAACACTAATGACTGCTTATCCACTCTATTTGGATTATGTCTTCCATTTTCCAATCATTACTTATACGTATTAGTTGTTATTTATTGATTTTCTGTTGTTGATGTTTTTTTTATACAAAAAAATGTTTCATTTTCTTTTCTTTTATTTTTCATTTTTGTTTTTTTGTGTTTTAATTGTTTTACTTCTCTGTACACTTTATTTCCTTCCATTTCTTAGTCTTTTAGTGGAGTAATGTGACCGAAACTTTACGCTATGCATGATTATTTTTATTGTTTTATCAGATTTTTATATTTAATTCATTTCAGCACTCGGATCCCGGCACGTGCCACAATAGTTTAACGATTCTAAGCTCCGTAATTTCACTTTAAACGCAGAGAAACTATATAACCATTCACGGGACTATCAGCTGTCTCGTGCTTGAAGGGAAAAACTTAGAGCAACATTTCCACCGTTGCAAAGGAACCACCTTTGCCGACGGAAAGATAACGGACGGGTCTGGCTACCGGCAAAAACTAAAGACGGCAGCTTATAAATATTCATCACTTTTACTTTCTTTTCAAGGATGGATCATCTCTCGCCCAACGGTATATCCGTTCGGAAACACGGGCAGGCAAATGATAAAACCCCCCCCGCTAGAGCCAGTTGCAGCTTTCACTCACACCCATCACACCTCGGCATCCCAAAAGGAAGGAGAAAAAAAACCCCGTAGCTCCGAACCCATACCGCGTGCTGCTAATTCGATGCGGTCGGGAGTACGGATAAGATAAATAAAATAATAACTTGAGCCCGAGTTTATCCACATTTACATAATTTATCCTAATTACTACACTCGCGGTACCCCGAACGCGGACCGACGGCGAAGTATCTACGCGCGCTTCCCAACCTGGCAAACCCCCGGAAAGCAAATACGGGCGGCAACACGTATCGGGATGTTCATTTGGTCGGCGGCTGCACACGAAACAGTCGTGGCCGGGGACGGTTTTATCAAAATATTCACCCTTACTAATTCGCAAACCGGGCTCATCATTCTATGCCGGCCGATTAGCTGATTAGGACGTGGGATGTACTGTGTGCGGTAATGTGTCTTTTTTCTCGCTCTTTTCTAGCCCCATAAGTCCGTTTCCTATGCAAATAGCTTCCTCAGCCAGTGCTTACATCACATTTCACTCCCGAGCATGTGTGTGTATGTGCAAATCGTCTAGTGAAAGGGAAATTTGCCGAAAATTCTAAAAACAAAGGAGAAATTGAGAGTAGCAAAAATAACAACAACGGAAACTCGTTTGCTAAATTCCAGTGAAGAAACTTTTTATCCATCCCAGCTCCGTTACGGTGTTTTTGGCCTACGTCTCAAACAGCATCCCGTTTAGGGAGGAGATTTTTTTTTTTTGTTTTGGTGATGGAAAACTTTTCCGGTACCTTTACCATATCGGTCGGTTGATTTTTCGTCCTACCGTCACAAATATGTTCGAGTGGTTTGACGGGGGATGTACCGCACTCCACAGCTGCACTCAATTACCTGTTAATCTAATCAAACATTTTGACTCCGTTCCGTAAAGTTCGAAGTCACTCGCACGGATCGGAATATGCCCCGTGCGTGATTACGGGCACAGGTGACAGCACCCGGGAACGTGTTAGGCTTGTGGTAAAAATTAGCAACCTACAGCAAGTCAACCCGACCGGAGTAAGTGATAGGAAAAATTTCAACAATTTCCCATCGGCTCAACGAGGTGCTCTGCCGGGGCGCCAAAAGCGTGGCGAAAGTATTTCGATGAGTTTATTACATTACCCGACGGTGTGCAGCGAATGGTGCGAACACTGCGAAGACGAGGTTTTGCATTGAGTGGGTGCCTTGTGTCCTATTTTTACGATAGGCAGCCGATGTCTTTTTTTCCCGGCAACATTTTTGCTTATCACATTGTTCCGGTAGTGTTTGTTGTGAAAATTCGTTTAGCAGCTCGTTTGAAAAATTAGTTAAACCGTGCGCTAGACTCATCATTGTATCAACGCTGTTGCGATAAGCGCGTTACATGGTACTTATCTCGAGCGATCTGAGGTGCTATTGGATGTACTGAAGATTGTTACACGCATTATGGATATTGGAAGTGAGCAGAAAAATATGTTTTGCTCAGAATAAATAGAGGAAAATTATGTTACTTTATAAAATGCAAAAGTATTATTTAAACTACTCAAGTTCTTTAAAGGAAGTCTCGCATAAAGTAACATCACAGAGAAAATGCTGTAGAAAATTATCGAGAAGATCCTTTTCTAACTTTCAGAAAATAAAATAATAACCTTTAGTAAGATTTTGGCATATTCCTTTCAGACGACCTGGTACATGTGTTCGAACATTACGCTGATCTCCGCTCAGTAGATTCTTTACATTCTTTATTATATTCTTTAGTAGATTTCTCGTATCACGAAACTAAATCAGACCAAAAAGATCGTAGGGCCCTCATGTTGCGTCTACAGAGCATGCAGACACATCTTAAGACATCTTTAGAGGTAGTTCTCAATGAATTTGATAATTAATGACCTAGAGAATCCGCTTTATTTAGTTTGAACATAGCAAGATCGCTTGCCAAATCATGAATTTCTTGGCTAATTTTGAAACATTTAAACATCTTTTAAACACTTCACATTATATTTTCGAATTCGGACATCGATCAAAATACATTGCAAATGATACACTATAAACTACTTCTATACAGAATTTTAAGAGAAAATCCCTATAGGATAGCTTTCTTTCGTCTGAGATACAATTTAATGAGGGAAAACCATTGAAAAAATCGCTGCGCATCCTAACAAGGTGCTTAAAAATGTGCATTGCATACCTTTAGGCGTATATGTATATCAAAAGCTACGCCTCCATCTGAAATGAACCACAGGTAGATTTACATTTCAACCTTCGTTTTGTTGACTTTTCCCCAATACTAGACAGACACTGACAGACAATTGTCGCTTTTATGTAATGTCTGCTGCTTACCGACGATATAGAAAAAGTCCTCTCGCATCACCACACAACGAATCGCCTTCAAAACAATGCAGACAGCGGTATTCCCTGCACCGGGAATACACAAACAACCCCATTGTTACCGCACGTAGTAATAGCAGTAGTTCATCGAAGCATACAATAAACAACAATCACTGGTGCACAAGTGGCACCAGGCCAGCACCGTTTCAGCCAACGAGAACGACAGCCAGACCAACAAACAGACCAGCAAAAAAATATCCCTGGGTGAAAGCATTGCCCAGCCTGCGTGGTACATCATTGCTGTTCCGAATGCTTAAACTTCACCGATGAAAGTAAAACTTGCTCTACGAAGCTGGCCGGAAAACAATGGCAAGGACTCCACCAGCACGGGTTCGCTTTCACCGTTCCAGCGCGAAAAGCATTAGTGTACGGGCAATCACTTTCCGTTTTTTTGCGCCTAAATGCAGGCAAGGATACGCGTCATATAGCAAAACGAGAAAAAAAACGAAAGGAAAAACTTCCACCAAAGCCTACTCCGCACCTGTCTCTCTCTCTGTGTGTGTTAAATGTGCTGTTAATGTTTATCTTCTCGCCAAACAAGCGCGCGGGACCCGGTAATGATCATGCAGGGCCCGAATCCACAGAATCCGCAACATCCGCGTGAAGCCCCAAACGGGTGCGTACGAGTTTATGGTGAAGCTACACGGGGAATAAAAAAAAACAAGAGAGACACACACACTGGAACATACTTCCATTTTGCAACAATCCAAACCACAGCCTGCTTGGCTGTGAGAGGGCCGTTGTGTAGAATTTCCCACCTTTGCTTGCCTTCCCGCCAAGCAAGCGATACGGCCGGCCGGTCGGAAAAGCATTATGGGAATTCAAAATACGGCCAAACTCGCACCTCGATACATCACGGCGAATGCCGAACACGAAGAACACGTGTGCCCTATATATATATTGCGAAACGTGTGGAGCAGGACCCACACGCGATGCTCGAAAGGTAATCGACCAGACAATCCCGCTCTAAGGATACGCTTTTCCAGCGTGTGTTTTCCTTTCATCCTCCCGCAGAACCGACCAACGGTAATTACAGATTCATGTAACGTGAGCTATTCGGAATGGGAATTCAAATGGAAAATCCAGCAACACCAGACCAATCCACTCGAGACAGCTCGTGGCACAGACGGACACAGTGGGAGCTCCCATTTGTTTTATTGTTCCCTTTCGCTCGCCATTTCCGGCCCCCAACCAACAAAACAATGGCAGTGAAAATCCATAATTTGTATTGCTATTTTCAAAAGGAGGAGGAGAAGAAAAAAAAACCTCCCTCAGCCCGACATACCCGACATAACGGACGGGGTATGCGACCAGACTTTAGACCAGAGTGAAAGTAAAAGTATGCAAAGCACCGAATATCGTGGCGGACTAACCGGTACCGGTACAGCGACGACCGGTCCGTAACGTTTTGTGCCAAATTTGTGCTCATTATTTGTGGACTAAAGTTGCACCGAAAAGCACCGAGCCACCGGCGTGGCCACTATTTGCCAAAAAATGCTTCCAACAGAAGAAACTTCTCACAAACAATGTGAGCACGGCACTTTAAGCTCCATACGTAGCGGCAAGCAACAGCAATAATGGGGGTTTTGTGGTTGCTCTTTAATTTGCTGACCAGTTTTACAATTCCACTGGCTTTCCCAGGGGGTGAGTGAGAATCATTCGGTGTGAAAGCACCGATAAGAACGCCTAGAACACTCGTGGCTGGCGCCTCCCGGAAGGTGAGCCGGTGAGTCACTCGCAAATCGTTTGTTTTAATTTTTACCCACCATCATCACCTTCTCATCACATTCCGGTGTGCTTGTGCTCGAGTGGGGATTTTTTTTGCCTACCCAGTCCCCACAGAAGATCCCCACCGTAGCTCGAACCTTTTTGCCCCTCTTGGAATGTGTGGCCCCCAACCGACCACCTGGACTACCTAAAAGTTTCCCCAGGAACAATCCAAATCCCCACAACCGAACAGGACTGGCGGCAGCAAAAAAGGGGATCCTTTGCACCATTCCCAGTCCACACAGGGTCTGTTATGGGGGAAAACCACCCGAAAGCTACACCCGCCCGGTTTTGAAAAAAAGCCTGGATAAAAACAGAACGAAGGAACAAACGGATAATCATGGCGAATGTGGAACTTTTCCGCATTCCTAGCAGGCTGGGGCTGCTGGTTGTGGCATCCAGCAGTAACAACAACCAAAAAAAGGAAAGGGATTGTGGTTAGTTGCTGCTGCTGCTGCTGCTCTGGCTGGCTGGCTTTATCCTTTCAATTTCCCCATCCTGACACCTCTTTTTCACGACTCACCTGTCCAATGCCGGAACGGTTCGCGTGCGTCTTTGGATTAGCGCAAAAACGAGTGGCGTGGGGTGGATTAAATTCTACCACTTTATCTACATAACGCTCCTGCGACGGGACGTGTTTGCCCGTGCTTTTTACCTTTTACCGTTTTGGCCATGTTTTTTTTTTTTGTTTTCTCTGCTCTACGCTGCTCTCGTTACACTTCAACACATTATAATTACAATTACACCAGTCGGCAAGAGGTCGGCGCCCACGTGTATCGTCCCGGCGGGCTGAAAATGATACGAGTTAAGAAGCGGGGGAGAAAATAAGGTTCACATCCGTTACAAACCGTTTGGAAGCCGTTTCAATTGTCTGCCCTACCCCGCTGGATGCGCTTTTCTTTTTGGGGTAAGGACGTGAGGTTACCAACGAAAAAAAAAAACCAATTAACTTTGATTAAATTGAAATTCGGAGCTTAGAAAGGAAAATGGCTACCCTGTCGGCAGCGGGGAAAGTTTGCAAATGACTTTAGTCGCTCTGTTTTGTTTAGATGTTGCATGTGGTTTATGTATTTTGCTTGTGTTTTATTCGTTTCACGCTAGGGAATATTAAGTACGGAGGGAGGGCGTTAATGATAGTGCAGTAGTGATAAAGCGGGATTTTGCATTTCGTTTAACACTCAGTAGAGCTAGAGTGGATTCCGTTTATCTATTTTTTTTTTTTGTTCGTTATACGTTTCTCGCTCCTTATTGCTGTTGGTTTTCATGTTTTGTAAGATGGGAAGCCGATGGGTCTTCCGCTTCGTTGACGGGATTGGCCGTGCGAGTGCTTAATGATAGGAAAGTATTGCTTATTCTACTACCGCCTCCAAACCTCAACAACTCATCTAATTAGTCTCAAAGTACCGATGGCCCTCTCATCAGATGCAGTCAAGGCAAGACCATTGCGTTGGAAAAACTTGATCGTCGTTTCTTTTAAAATTAGAGTACATCATCACCGTAACACAACACACACTGTACGTACGTAACATTATACATTCCGCATTCCAGAATTATACATCCATTGTAAGAAAATGGACCATAAGCCATATTATACAGCAAAAACCACTCTTAAATGTACAGGATTCGTTTTTTGTTTCTTCCGCAACCAAAACATCACAATCAACTTAAGCGCTAAGTAACAGGTGGGCTGATAATTGTTTGGCCTATGACAGTAAAACACTTATTTTTGCATTTTTTTGTTTTTATTCAACATACATCCTTTCAAGGGTGACCAACCGATTATAGCGGTCCTTCAATTTTTCGATTTTTGTAGTAGTATTTGCCCCTTGCCTCAAAAAAGTCATTTGTTTCGGCGATCACCTCTGCATTCGATAGTCCTTTCTTTCTTAAGATAATCGATAAAGATTATTCCTTGCGAATCCAAAAAAACTGACGTCATAACATTGCCAACTGATTGTTGCGATTTCCCCGCTTTGGGGCAGGTTCATCGCGTCCATTCCACTCGGATGATTGTCTATTGGACTTTAGAGTGAAGTGGAGAAGCCAAGACTCATTCATGGTAACTTACTGACGCAAAAACTCGTATTTATTTCGCTCAAACAGCTCCGAATCATCAACTTGTTGTTGTTTTTGTTCAAATGTGAGCTCGCGCGGCAGCCATTTTGCACAGAGCTTTCTCATATCCAAATACTCGTGAACGCTATGTCCAACATGTTCTTTAGATATCTTTAAGGTGTCAGCTATCTCGATCAACTTCATATTACGGTTGCTTTTAATAATTTTGTGGATTTTTTTAATGTTTTTGTCTTTAACCACCTTTTTCCACAGTGTTCATTTCACCATGTTTACCATGTAACATACCAATATTTGATGGTGATTTTGGTGGAGCAATGTCCAAAAACTCTTTATCAAGGCAATTTTTGACTTCAACTGTATTTTTCCCCTTCAAAAACCAATACTTTATCATCACACGAAATTCCTTCTTTTCCATGATTACTCAAAACACAAAAGTTGCTGTCACACAAAACGCTCTAGCCTACTAGATGATTTTCCGAGAGCTGTCAAATTTTGACAGAACTCGTTTGAAGGTTGGTACAAACTAAAAATTTAATGGATTTAAATCTTCTAACGCGATCTAAGTTTTAGGCCAAACAATTATCAGCCGACCTGTTAGTTCGTGAGGGAATGTTCATTTGGAATGCTTTCGTATCGTAACGCTTGGTGGCGTTTAATTCTTTAAAAATAGTACCTAACCCAATAGACGAAAGATGGTACATTCTTAAATAAATTAATCATAAACGGGTTAAAATTAAAGTTAAACTTTCCTTTCCAATAGGAGAAAGATACAGGTAGCGAGAACCAACTTACACGCTAGCGTCGCATTCCTCCAACCTTCAATACTATAACTCCGTAATGGGTAGTGGCTTGTTGTAGTATACGCTCGGGTTCTGCTGAAGATACAGCGGATATCCGTTCAGAATCGGCTGGCCAACGCCACCATGGTACAGGTTGCTTGATCTTATAACGTAATCATCATCGGAGAGTGTCTTCTCGTAGTCCACCACCGTCGACAGCTCCGTACGGCCTATCGGTGACAGCACAGGCAATCCAGCCGGACCGGCCGGTGTTGTACTCGCCGCTGCCTTACTCTTGCAACCGTTCTTCACGTACTCTCGCAACAGCCCCCGGAAGCGGTAGAATGCCAGCGCGATCGCAGTGACGATCGCCACCAGCGGCACCACCACCGAGATTAGATTCTTGTTCTTCTCCAGCATATACTCGCACTCCCACTGGTCCGGCAGATGGTGCGGACAACCGGTGGCATTGTAACTGACACGTGCCGCCGATTGAAGTCGCTGCAGCAGTTTCGAATAGTAACAATCGCAGTTGATGGGATTGTCGGAGATGTCGACCGTGCGCAGACTGTTCCAGGACAGCATACCTTCGTCCAGCCGCTCCAGTCCGTTATTGCGGAGACTTAGGTGCTTCAAATAGAGCAAACCCGCGAATGTTGACTCCTCCAGCACGGTAAGCGCTTTGTTCGATTCAATCACGATCGATTCCAGGTTGGTGTTTGTCTGGAAGGCAGCTCGCTCGATGCGTCGCAAGTACAGGGATCCTTTCAGCTCGAAGCGCTTGAGATTGGGAAGTCCGCGGAATGCGTGAGCCGGTACGGCTTCGAAATGGTTCTGTCCGATCTCCAACTCCTCTAGACGGCGTAGTACAGCAAGTGCCGACGATGGTACATGCACGAACCGATTGTCGGCTAGATTAAGTGACTTTAGGTTTTCTATCCCACCGAATGTACCTTCGGACACGTTCGGTAGCAGGCTACTCCGCAGATCCAACAGTGTCAGCTCGGAGAGAACCTTAAACGCGCCATCCTCGACGGCAACCAACGAGTTCGTACCAATGTACAACTCGGCCAGCTTATCCACAGGCTTAAACGTTTCCGCCGATGGTATCACGCTCAGCAAATTGTCATCCAGCAGCAGAATCTTCAGATCGCCAATACCCACAAACGAACTCACAGACAACCCGACGCTAGCGATCCGGTTCTGGCCAAGATTCAACTCCTCCAGCTTTGCCAACGGTGTGAACGTGAGTGCGTCGATCTGATCAATCAAATTACCGCGCAGATTCAACACCAGCAGTTCGCCCAACCCCACAAACGTGCGGTTCGAGATGGTGCTGATCTTGTTGTGGTTCAGATGCAACTGCTGCAGCTTTCGCTGATGTCCGAACGTGCGATCCGGTATGTTGAACAAATAGTTGAAGCTCAGATCAAGCAGCGTTAGCTCGGAGTAGAACTGGATGGACGAGTCGATGATGCGTATTTTGTTGTTCTTGATCACCAAGCGCTGGATGGACGGATTGAGCGCGATCGGCAGCACATCCAGATGGCCCTCCTCGCAGTTAACGTCCAACTTTTCATCGTCACAGTGGCAGCGGTGTGGACAGTGCAGAAGACTCGACGATAGATCCGGAACAATCAGTCCGAGAATGAAGATCCACGATATGATGAGCGTCATTTTGGAAGAATTATGTGACTGTAGGTTGATTAGCAATGATCTGCAAATAATAAAAATTATTACAGGAGGTTAGTACCAGCTTCACGATTTGTTACATAGGGGGGAACAGGGGGTTTTAATTTTTATTATGTAACATATAGAAACATTATACTTAGATTCCCGCTTCATAGTATATGTATGAAAAATTAACTTATTTTAGGAATTTTTATACAAATTCCATGTTATCTATCTACTTGTCAATGTTTAAAGGTCAAGTTTCTTGATATCTTCTGATACCAACTCATTAATACTGATGTCAACTCAGATGGTGATTTTAGATTCCTGTGTGTAGTAGTGGATGCTGTTTATACCCATTGTCACATAACAAGCATCGTCGACTCGTAAAACAAGTATCGAAGCTCGAAGAGCTCTAAATAGTCTCAGAATCCTCTTACCACCTCTAAGTCCCTCTAAAACCATCTACGGTCGAGCGTAGTCGGTAGCCAATCCATAATCCCGGTTTGTCTGGTGGACTCATCAACGGCATCCCTCTAACTTAATGTGGGCTTACCAAGCCTCCTCTGTCCATAAGGCCGACCTAAAACGGCTTTTTGGACAGGGTCGTCCGGTGTCATTCTTATGACGTGACTACGATAGTAAGTTCGCCGTACAACTCATCATTGTAGCATAATTTACGTACAAATTCTTTTTCTTAATAGATTACATCGATTCGCCCTGGTACTATGTAATGTACACTCTGAAACGAGCATCTTAAGCATTTTAAATGGACGATTAGCGAATGAATCCTTCGTTTAGGATCTGTGGTGTTGAAGACTTGTATACGAAGCGTCTTCTGGTAATTGATATCTTTATCCAGAACCTATCCAACCTTGGTTTAGTTAACTTGACATATGCCAATGACACCAATTATATTGATGTATTGATTATATTGATTTTTGAAAATTTTTGCGTTACGAAATAATTGAATTAGTTCTTAGTTAATTTATTCATGTTTAGTATTATCAAGTAGTTATTAAAAATTTATTTAAACGAATGTCCATTCTTCTTCACAAATTATTCGTAGGTAGTGAAAATATGTATCTTATTCTTAGAAAAGCTTAAAAAGAAACTCAAAGTGACAATAACTTATCCCTAATATTCCGTACATCAGTAAAATCAACTTAAAACTACAAAACTCAGCGCAGAGTCCAAATGTTTGATATACTTAGACCCAAAGAAAAAACTACATTAAACTTCCCAACGAATGAACTTAAACACGTTTTACGTGAGGATTAGTTTCTCACCAACTCCAAACACGTTTCCACACACTCGTCCCAACCAGTTTTGCCCAATAAATGCTACGCATGTGGAAATTATTTATTCAACACGCAATCCATTCGTACGCGCTGACACGATATGAGGGAAAACTGCAACTCGAATACACACCCACACACACACACCCACTTCTAACGCAATTTACGCCGGGACCTTTCGAGTGTTAGAAATCAAATTACACCTATGGCTGTTAAAGTGACAAGTATTCGTGGCAGGAAGCAGAACACACACAAAAAAAAAAGCACTGTGCCACGAAGCTTTTACCGTCCACGGATCAGCGAAAAAAAACGAAGGGAGCTTGCGAACGAGAACCTCGATGGTGAACGGCTGAAGTCGTTATCGTTAACGCGATATGGTGGCCCCCTGTCTGCAACATCAACAACACGATAAGCTGCCCAGTGTGAAAAGCTAAGATGAAATCGAATTTTCCATCCCGTGTCATGAATCGTCCATCGCTTTTCCTTTTCTTTTTTTGTTTCCTCGGAAATCTTTGGCCAGGATCCACCGAAGCGCTTTCCAACCGAAAAGGGCGGCTGCGCCACATGCTGCCAGATACGATGGATTAGTGTTTTCGTGGATTCATTTCGGAAAGTCGAAAGTCGGAGTCTAGATTTTGCACCGAGTTCTGGTAACGATTAACTTTTTCTCAACTCAAATTTTAAAACCATCCACCATCCATTCCTTTGCATTGCTGAAGCAGTACTCTACTTGGGTGGCAGCATTTCGATGAGCCAAGTGCTAGAAACTTTTGACAACTTCCCCTTCCCCTGTTGTTCGCTTCAAGGTTTTTTTCTTTTGTCTCATTTTTCCACGAAAAATCCTTCACGAAATCGCACATTCCATCGTGCAGGCATTACAGCCGTTGGCAAGATCTTCAACTTCTCAACGGGCGGAGGAAGCGGAGCGACGGTCCAAAACCGTCTAATGGCACCGACACGTACCGAAGCCGAATGATCTCTCCCGAACTCCGTAAGACAACTTTTCCAATAATTCCGTTATTTACTTCATCTGACAGCTTAAAGTGGAGGATGATAAAGTTTAAGCAATTTCAATGGCAAGCGACAATCGGGCAAGGCAAGCGTGTTCCTTCCTCGCACGTTCAGAGCCTGTGTTTGTGCTATTGCACGGGATGGAATGGGCTCCCAAGCATGCATACGCTCACACTTGACTTTCCAAAATGGATGGCATTTATTTGCCCCCCACACACACACGCGTTCGAAGTACGTGGAGGGAAAAGAAGGTTCGGACTGCTTCCGGTTTCAAGCAAAAGAACGCCACATATCACAGCTACTTCTTTGAGGTACTCTGCTCCGCAGGGCAAAGCCTTGAAAGTCGACTCAGTTCCAGAAAGTGAAGCTGAAAATGAGATCGGTGCGGCCAGAATGGAAACTTTGGCAAGCATGGCACACCCGCACGAACGTGTGGAGTGCGTACAACGTTCCTGGTGCCTCAGAGGAAGCTTACTTTAATAAACGATTCAATGGGCTAAATTGAATTTGATAACGTTCTGTTCTTGCCTGGGACCATGCTAAAGTCGCCCAAGTCCCAGCGGTCTTTCACGACACATGTAGACATCATCTCCTCCTGGAAGACCGAAGTTCGGGGTGAGTTCTTTGCATTAAATTGTCGTCTTATGGAGATATCGGCCGTAGCACCGCATTGCCGGAAGGAAGTCCTACTTTCGGATACCGATATGGCCAACCCACCTGTGCTGCTGGGGGGGGGGGGGAGGGGTCTGTGTAAATCCAACACCACCATATGTACCGCACGAGCTCCACACGCGGGTTGGAATCTTCACTGGGCGTAAGTATGCTTCCGAACAACATTTATTGCTTTCCTCCCAACTCCAACACCCGGGCTCCGGGGAGTGTCCTCACCGCTGCTCAAACAATTCCCCAAACAATCCCCGGAGTGTAATCAATTTTTTCCCGCCCTCAGCATCTTGCTGCCAGCGTTACGAAAGAGCGGGTAACTTTTAGGCTCACATTTCAAAGCAAATTCGCAAGCACCGAAGAAATGTGTACCGTGCGGGCTGGAACATTGCTAATTCGGGACAAATAATGCCGCGAGCGGTGGAAGACAGGAACTACCCCTGCCTTTGTAAGCTACCAGATATCGGCAGCGTACCGCCCAGCATCAAAGCAGTGTTGGCCGGGTGGTACGAGCGAATAAGTAAACGTCTGGAATTTTCGGTGAAAAATCCCTACCCACCACCGCCCCCATGATTTTTACCACGTGACGATCGATCGACTTATTTCTCCCCCGAGGCCATACCGGTGAAAGAAGGCGCGAAGTTTCCATCCACGGTCGCGGTGATGCCACCAAAAACCCATGTACCATGTACAGGGCAAATGAAATGAGCAGCCTCCCGCTAAACAATTTCCACAACCTTCCACACCTGCTCCAGCGCTGTCAACCCCGCATGCCCGCATCGTCCCCTCGATACGGAGCTAATCTACGCCCGCGATCGCAAAATCTTCCATCGCAAAAACGCAACAACATGGCTGCGGGGCGAAATTATTCTGTTTTGCTACCTACACTTGCGCCGTTTGATTGCCAACAGTCAACAATCTTCAACAAACCGGCTAAATTCCGGTGGCTTTCGATCGATCGACGAACGGCGGCATTGATTTGACGCTTTATACCGCGGCGAAAGATTGTTTACATTTGTGGCCATGCAGCGTGTTTAACACGTTCGGTGAAGTGAAGTACCCTGCAGGGCCCGAAATTTCTTCAGTGCAATTTGCACAAAAAAATGCACGAAAAGAATAAATTTATTGTAATAGTTTAAAATAAACACTACAGTAAAGAACACAGAAAACTTTCATAAAATGATTATCAACAATCGAAACAATCGCAATAAATGTCAGAGAGAAACAACATTCTCCATTTCCCAAATTCGGGATTTACGGGAAAAAAAGGGAGAAGTATGTGATAAGTATGCAGTAAATAGCAGAACAATAGAGAACATTTATTGGAACATCGGGCCACATGGAAAGGACCAAGTAAATATTTTTATTCGTAATTCGAAATTTATTATTAGAACTTCAAAATCATTGTTTTGTGGTGCATCCCTATTTTGTACAATTAGGAGCTTGTTCTATTAATTAAATATCAGAAATGCAAATGAATATTTTACTTCAAGCTGCACACAGGGCGCTAACTCATTTTTGGGTGACGCGTCACCCATATTTGGTTGACACGTCACCCATATTTTGGGTGACATGGTACGGAAAAGCCCCACAAAACACAGCCCGTGAGTTCAATGGTTATCGTTACTTTTCAATGCAAGAACTCTTTTGTAAGCTTCATAATATACAATGTTAAAAAAATAAGTACAATCGATATTCGAGTTAGGCGGATAAATCGTTGCACGTATCTCGAGTTTCCTCTAAAACATACGGTCCACGGGCCAGAGGTCTTTTAATCCGGTCCGCAAAGGAATAATGAAAACATTTATAGAATTTTTATATCGATATTTATATATTTTAATGAACATTAATGAAAACCAAATGCGTGTACCCACAAATTGGAACCTATTAACCAAAAGTTAGTCGAAGATAAGAAAAAGCAGGTGTCAGGAAAATCAGTAAATTTATAATGTTAAACATTTACATGAGAAAAAATATATTTTTTAAAGTTCTTTACTGTTACTGATACTATAATACGACTGAAATTAATTTTCTTACTAACACCTTCCTATGATTACTTACAATGAAATAAATGTATCTAAGAAGCATAATAACTTAGAACGTTGAAATGTATCTTACATGTAAATTTTTGGAATTTGAATGACTTTGCAAGAGTGTTATGTACATAAATGTTAAGTACATCCAAATATAATGGGATACAAATTATGCCGTTTGTAACTATTATTTTAAATAACGAAATTTATTTTAAATCACGCATCAGAAGTGATATTTTTAGATTTGGCCCGTAAGATCATTTTTGTTAGCAAACCGGCCCGCAAGCCAAAATGAGTCACTCTTAAACATCGTTTACTTATATGTCGTATTGAGGGATCGAATACTTATTTCCACGTTACGAAGCCCATTCAAAATTGAAGTTTTATTCATTGATTTCAAGAATGACGGTAAACTACCAAGAAAATATTATTTTATAATAAATAAATAGGATTTTTTTTTAAATTGAAATTTAAATATTTAATTCAACATACAAAACACTGTGAAATGTAAAATTTTTGAAATCTAAGTATCTACGAATCCACGTATGCCGAGAACTCGGGTATTGACTATGAATATGATCAAAAACACAATTTAATAACAAAAATTAATTTAAACCTTTAAACCAAATGAAGCATTATCCTGCATAAACTGCATAGCTTTGGATAATACATTCGGTGAAAATTGCTGTTTCTGTACTAACTTTCCCAGCATCCCTAACTGCATGCCTTCCCAGGCCAAGCCAACTCGGGCAACCCCATAACCAATCGATTTCTTGTCGCATTCAATCACCGGAATAAACATACCCACCCCCGAAGTTAATCATCGACCAAGAAACATAACTTTGCCGACACGAAACTTTGCCCCGTTTGCCCCTTCCAAACCGCACACCGTTCGCATGACCACGTGACCAGTGGACAAAATGCGCTGTGACACGCGCCGACTCGCATCCCTTTTGCCCATCCGCCTGACTGGCGGGATTCGGGAGATTAACTAGGCGGCGGTTGGTTGGCGGCAACCAGATGTGTTGACGCGTAAACCCCAAACCTTCACAAATAATTAGTCTTTCCTCGGCCACGGGTGACATAATTGCAAGTGACGTTTGTGAAGGCAAACCGAGCAACTCACTAAGCCCCGGTTTTGGGGTCGGATGATTCCCTTTGGATGGGTGGAGGGTAATAAAAACAAATACTAGCTGCAATTTTCTAGCTGCACCCAATTTGCCGCATAGAAGCATGCCGATAGACTGATGGACGGACGGCTTCTTGTGGCTTGTGTGCTTTGAAGGGCGGAACGACACGCTCAAGACCTTCTCAGCTATTATTTGATGAAGCACAAATGGCTTAAGCTCGGTCCGTTTTGCTACGGTCGCTCAATTAGCTGACCTATAATACACCGCGTACAAGGTGCACCGAAGCGTCCGAAGGAAGTCCGAAGCGTACCCGGGTCCGTCGCAGTGCCATAAAACCATAAGTTCTCCTGCGGACCAAGAGCGAAATCGTGGACGTGTGAACAATCAGACCGTAGATTTTATTGCATCTCCTGGAGAGTTCCTGCTGCATCGCCGGAAATGTGGCCGGCAAAACGGGTTTGGCAGCTCTTCACACCTTCCAAACAGGAAAAAAAGATCGACGGAACCGAAACCTGCAAAATGTTTGTGACGATTGTTTGAGCACTGCGAACAAATAATGCAAGAAAACCGCTCCTCTCACACACGATTTCCCCGGGGAACAGGGAAAATGCACACACAAAAACGATATGCAGCCAACTTTTCCCATAATTAGGTTAGCAGGTCAGTTGAAATTTATTTTTATGACTTTATTTTCAACATCCTTGCGGGTGAAGCGGGTTTTTTGTGACTTTATTCGTTACAGTATCCCTCTGCAACCTTCCTCCTCTATCGAGCATAAGATAAAGCATAGTAAAATGTGTTAAGGCCGGCAAAAAAATAGAAGGAACCCTATCGCCGAATGCTCATACATACATATCAACCCCACTGCACCGACGGCCGCAAGCTGCCAGGCCGGAGCGGCGAAACAATTCGCCGAAGCAAAAATTGTTTCCTGTAAAATTTTTAACAAACTACCGCATTGCACACTGTCACCGGGATATGCATCAGAGCTTCGGGTTCTCGCCCTCCACCCGGCCCCCGGCTGGGGCCAAAAGGGAAGGGACACATTAGAAAGTAAAGTGCAGCTCGTTTTGTCGTTGTGCGGTCCCCGGTGCGATATCACCACACCGGCCGTACTTCCGCTTTTCTGCGAGTTCACTCACCGATACGGCGACGACCATCAACAAAACGTAGCAAACCATTTCCGTGGACATAAATAATTCCCCGGCCATTTGTGAAGCATCTCCCGGTCCCCGATCCACGGTAGCCATTTTGGTGCATGTTCCTGTTCGTTCGCTTTTTTTTTTTGTTTCGTTTGTCCCTCACCCTTAGCCATGTTTTCCTTTTCACCCCCAAAAGATGTCCCAACAACGGCCATTGTGCTGTTGCTGCAGCAGATTCAGTCGGTGTCACCGACGGCCTACAGCATGTTTTGTCTATTACAATTGTGTGTGCAATGCGCACTTTACTTTGCCGCCATGTGTGTGTGTTTGTGGGATTGAAATCGTTTTTTTTTTCTTTGCGGTGTGTAATTTTGACGCTTTTATCGCACTTTTTGTAAAAGGTGCCCATTGCTGAATGGCCATTCTTTATTGTTTTGTCCGTATATATTTGCACGACGTGTGTCCCGGACAGTGAAATAACAGAAGTTTCTGTTTAGATTTGTGAATGGTTGTGGTAAAAGCAATGGAGGAATAATTTCAAAAAAGGAAACAAAAACAAGATACGTAAAGTATAAATTTTGTTTCAGTTAGAATCCGTTTACTTGTTGTATAATGTGTACTGTTGTGTTGTGTACAAGATAAAATAAAAATATGCTAATAAAATATATCAAAACAATCATCTCAGTTCTTTTTAAAACTAATTCATTAAAGATCTAACAATGTATATAAGCAATTATTTAATTACAAGCTTATTATCAAAGTCAAAATAGAAACACATCAGTTCTGTTCTTAATAGATCAAGTGTGGACTAAAGCGCCTGGTGGTATGCAATGTTTTTCTCTTTATGGAGAATACTGGCAGTGCCCGAGATTCGCTATTATAGCGGACCGCTATAAGCCGGGAAAAATCCGTGTAACTCGAATTTCCCCGTAAGTTGAATCCTGGCGCAATTACGTTTACACTTCAAAGTCACAGAGTCGACTTCCTTCCCTGCACTTAATTTATTCAGCAAACAAGGCGATTTTTTAAAAGATTACGTTAAAATAGGTAAGAAAGAAATGTTTTATATGACTAAAACGATTTATTTCCACCAAAAATTTCACCTTTCTGCTTAGATTTTGTACTATAGACCTGTTCAGCTGTCAAATTTCAAAAAACCGTGTATCTCTGAATACGCATATAAGAGGAACCGCGTATCTCAGGGACGGACCTATGTGTTTTCAGTAACCCGGCCAAAAAACTCTGCTTAATTAGTTTGTAAAAAAAACCTTTATTTGAAGGGTAATCAAAGTGTTAGTTAAGGGTAAATTAGCACTAATTAACATACTCGGCCAATTTGACTTATTGACATGTGTAATTTATGGTATTTTCATGTCATGTACAGTTTACTGATGAATTAAACGATGTATCCTTCGCTGGAGAAACACTACGACATGATCAAATATTTATAAAACCACTTAAAGCCATTTCCAAGGCATATAGATCATAAAAATCAGTGCTTTAACTGATCGATTCTGAGACGTCATTCCTTCTTAATGCCGCATGGACGAATGGTATTATTGTCTGGCGAAGTAAATATTCGCTCATATGTGAGTTAATTAACAATTCGCTAGCTGGCTTTACTGACAAATTCAAAATTAAACTGAAATGTCTATTTATACATGTCGCTTCGGGGTCGCCCTGTAAATACTCCTATGCAGTACTAATAGTATACTTTCAGGCGTTTACCGTTTAAGCTTCCCAGTAATCGGATTGCATCATTTACAGCGTCCAAATATTCAAAGCATTCAAACGTTGCACGAATATCTGTGATCAATGTTCCACTATCTCGCATAATGTTCCATAAAGTTCTAAAGCTTTAACGTCACGCCACAGCTTAAAGCTGATGCTCCCATTGCGTCCAGCAAAAACCACAGTAGCAAATGGTTTGTGCTAGCTTTTCCCATTGTGCAAATTTGATTTTCCAGCATATTTCACCTATTGTATCACTTTTCGCTCTATGCAATTACCCCTAATAATATGTACAAACTTTGGATCACGATTCACACCATGCATACCGACCCCATGCGCCATAGCAATTGGCCCCCCAGCCGAAACCGAATACAACCATTGCACCCATCCCGGCCACAACCGCATGCGTTAAACGGAATACTAAACGGTAACAATCGAATGCAAAATTTCCCACCCAAAAAAAGGGCCAAAAAACAAACGGCGGATCGGGTTTGGCGTACAACGTGCCGCAGCATGGTTTGTTCACCGTGGACAGATGATATGGCGAATAAACGAGCAAACGGGGCGAAAAAAGGACACCCCGAAACGGAACAACGCTCTGCAAAACAGGGACGAAAACAACACCCACGTCCGTGGCGCAACAAACAAACCGTACAAGATTAAACCACGTTCAAACCGCCGTAGCGAATCCGATTTGTCTTGCAACACAACACGACGCATTTATGAATATTTATGCGATTCTATCCCCACCACCACCACCACATACCCGATTCGTGTGACAGCACTTGCTGTCTGTTGTTTGCATGCGATGGTTTGCCATTTTTTGTCCTGCGTCCCACCCATTGCGTCCTGCGATTTTCCCATTTTCCACCAACCCCCAAAAAACGCGTTTCAGGATTCGCGTGGATCGCGCGCCGTTTGGTGTGTCCCTTTCCGTACGGGGCAGGTTCTTGCAACGATCCATCCATCCCACAAAGCGCACGGGGTCGAGAGTAATCGTTACCGACAACTTGCTAATGAATCTCCAACTATCGAAGTCTTTGCGAAGTGCCTCTCCCCCCGAACCCGTTTCCTTTCGGATCAAATTTCCTACAAATAGTGGCGCCGTGGGTTGTCACGTCACTTCTGCAGCATAGTTTGCAGCTTGCAGACACACACGTTCCTCGGGGTGGCCGTGCCCGTGTGCACAGGTGCGTTCGGCAACCGTACGGAAAACAAACCGAACGTGATCACCCGGTACACCCGGTGCAAGTATGCAAACAAGCCACCACTTTGCCTCTTTCGGACCACGGTAACAGCGATATAGCAAGACGAAAGCTATATACCCACCCCTTCGCCGGGGACGCATCACACAGCAGCAAGGAAAACTTGACTCGCCAAGTGTTCAAGTACCGTGACGGGATCACCTCCTGCCAATGTGTATGTGGGGATTGAAAAATGTTTTAAATTAGCCACCTCACAACCACCTCTGCCAACGAGCGTCCGTGAATTACCATTTCCTGGAAACTTTCCACCACACCGGTACCGAACTCGACCCCCTTCGATCAGTTGTCGGGGCTGTGTCAGGAGGTAAAATTTCAAACTCTACAAACAAAACCCCTGATTCAAAACCTCGGCCATCTAAACCGAGTATGGCGTGTACGGCACGTTACCACATAAAAGCACCCGAGAACCCGAAAGCGGGTGAAACGATTGAGCAAACAATGCACCAAGCACTCCCAAGCAGTAGTACACGCGACCAACTACTAGCATCAGCACCCTCCGAAAGGCTAAAGACAGCAGCGATGGAAGTGGATAGAGACAGCGTGAAAAAGAGAGAGAGAGAGAGAGAGAGAGAAGGAGAGAGAGAGGGAAAAAAATCTCCACACCTTCACCTTCGTCTAAAGGGATGTATTTTATACTTCAAAAATGACAACCCAGTACAGGACCGGCAGGACCATCAACAGGACCAAAAACCCCACCGTTTCGTGGTCGTCCGTGTCCACGGTGACGAGCGAGACGGAACAGCCAGCCGAACACGCGGTCTATGGCATATATTTGCGTACGAAATTTGCTGTTAATAGCAGGTTCAATTTGTACTCCCGTATCGGTACCGAGATCCCCCAAATTGACTAGTGCACACGGGAGGAACTGACTGTACGTACACACGGTGTCCCTCCATCCAACGAAATTTTGCAAACCAACCGGAACCGGTGTACAAGAGGTTCGAGGGCACCATTCGTTCGTCCTATATCCGAGCAAGGCAGTCTGTAAAACATCCTACCGTCGTGTCCGCTATGGTTCGCTTACAGCTTCAGCTTCAAACGGTTGTCACCGCTCTTTAGTTTATTCCGCACCGAGTGGAGTTGATGGAAAAGTTTAAAGAAACAACACCCATTACACTTGGTGGTTCACCTTAATAAAAGCCGTGTCGTTTGGGAGGATGCCGTGTACACATATACGAAACAACCACACGCGGACTCTTGACGAAAAAAACGGCCCTGTCAATACACTCATTAAAACTCGAAGGTACACCACACACGTGTGTAGCATGTTAAAGTGCTAATAATAGACAAGACTAGCGAAAGGGTAGTTTGGGTAGTCTGCCACCAACACACAAAGAGCCCCGATATGTAACGAATTATTTGAATAAGCGGCATCCAAACAAATTCATCTCGTTCTTAAACAAACACCGCTCAGGTTAGGGACAACTTGGAGATAAAGCAAACATTAAATGGTTACCAATCCTGCCGACAGCAACGAAGGAAAAAGGCTCAGTTGTGACAGCATCAAAGGGATGTTTCGACATTAACATGATCCATCCCGTATATTGCCGTCAAAAGGGGTTGCACACTTAACACACTTTACACGCGTGTCAGGTGAGTTATTTGAATTTCAATATCACCGTTGCTGACAATTGGATAAGCGACTTTTTTCGTTATTAAATGCGCTGAAATTGAATCCTTTAATTTTACGGATAACTATGAAACAATTGGGTTGGGTGATTATTAACGGTAGCAACTAAATAATCGAGTTTACTCAAGTGGTGTACATTTTCTATCTACCTTTTGATATGCGATCTGGTAAGGATTTTATTTATTTGTAATACAATTCTTACTATAAATGATATACTAGGTAGAAGGGTTCTGTTTTATGGTAATTAAATATCGTTATGCAAGTGTAACTAGAGAATAAATTAATTAAATGTTCTGTTAAGCCTAGTCATTTGTGCAACTGCAGGAAATGTGCGTTTTATTGAACTGTATATTTAACTGAAGAAGAGCATAATGTGAACGAAATCCACCTGAACCAACTAAAATCCTATCAGTTATCGCACTTAGAAACATGTTTCGGGATAATGCTATTACTGTGTTTGTAGAAATTTGAACATTCGAATATTGTGTGCTAAACGCCGTAATGTATACTATGCCTACTTTGAATTGTGTTTTTGTGTTTTTGTGTTTTCTTAGCCTAAAAGACAAGCTTAACACTTTCCAACTGTTGGCAACAAAAATGTCCCTAAACGCTTGTCTAAAAATAATACATTCGTGAAACATATTGCATATCACCAGGCGCAAACGTACCGTATATTTAATTACAAGAGACAAACCATCCAAGAAGGCTTTCTTTGGACTCTTTATCCGAATATTGGTTAAAAAAGTGAAAGAAGTAACTCAAGAGCAAGGGCGTTTAATTTTGAAAGTTATAAAGAGGACTTCTTTCTTTGCAAGTAGTATATTCATCATTTTAGGTGACGTCTTCGAAGAAAAGATTAACAAACATTAAAACAAATATGTTCTATGAAACTAGAAGCACCGACAAACCTACGTGACACTTGCATTAAAAATGTGTCGAATATGAAGGGACTGTAATTTTCAAATGAGGCGATAACTTCTGTCAAAATCGACTCTGATGACGTTTGTTAAGATGAAAACAACTTTTGAAAATACAAGATGGAAAGGAAATGTGAGGCTAGTTGCTGTACAAATAATTGTGCAAAAAACACAAGCAAATCATTCTATACGTTTCCAAACCAAAAAGTAAGAAGAAGTGGGCAAAATATTGTGAGTCTCTAGAATTGGAGGAAATACAAACAAGGAGGGCTTCGGTTTGCTCTCATCAATCATCAGAATTTCTTCTAATTTCTATATACATATATTCTATGTAATTTTTCGACTTTGTTTTTCTCTTTATCTTTCAACACAAGCACCTTTACGTATGGTTTTCTAGCCTTATTTGGGTTATTGTAACCCACAATCTGTCAATCCCAAAAAGTGTACTAGTAATCCCAACGTAAAATAGTAAGCGATACCTTATAGAGATGGCGCTAGTGTTCAACGTATTTTTATTAGAAATACAAGGACAACTTTTGACGCTTATTTTTTACCAAGTGTCACGTCGGTTCTTCGGTACTAGAAGTTCATATCAGCGCAACTGAGCTGTAAAATCTAAAATAAAAAGCGGTTCTCCAAATCCGTGAATAAACGAAGACACCGTATATCTCGTTTATCTCGTATATCTGTACTTTAATAAATACTTATAAAAAATTCCACTGAAGTATTAACTCAGCTCCATTTTATGATCAAATTACTTCATGAAATCATGTTCTATTCTCTTCTTTCACATATCTTTCCTTAAAGACCGAAAACCTCGAAATAACAATAAAACAAAATCCTTAACCACTCTCCATCGTTCTACACAACAAATCAAACACCTCGCGCAATAAGTGCCACGGTGGCATCTAAAATAAAATGCTACATGACTCAGGCAATGGCAAGTGTACCACGAGTTGGGTGGAGATCATCCACCTAACAAACTCCTAAATAAGAATACACCTCCGGATGGCAAGTACACGCTGCCAGTGACCATGATACGGCGTCTGACGGCGGCACGGCCATAAAAGCCAACGTCAGCGCGCGGGTGTTCGGCTATCGGCGAGACACCGAACACATGTTTTTTTAAAGGTTTATTTCAAGTCGCATTTGAAAAACTGCCAATCTTCTGCCGAGTGGTCCTCGTGCGCGGTAAGTATGTACCTCGTCACCCTAAGGACGTACACCGGGTGGATTGTGTGCGATCAATCGATAAGGGGGCGAGAATCGTGCCCCGGGACTAGCACGATAAAACACTTCTTGCACCCATCGATTTCCCGGTCGCATCATTAGACGATGACGGGTGGCCCACGACCCCGTCGGCAGGGGTTCGTTTGATTAAAACCACCGAGGGAGTATCGAGTACCCGTTGTTGGGTTTGCTGTGACGGGACGGGACGTGTTTGACATTTATGCCTTACTCTCTCTCTTTCTCTCTCTCTCTCTCTCTCTCTGTGTTGTATCGTCCATCGCAGCCACTCAGACGAATGTACTAACACGAACCACCATAACCATGTCCTGCACGCTTCAGACGTACCCAGAAACCTTCAAGAACCGGTAGTACACAGAAGTACTTGAAGCTCCGAACGTCACTTGAACGCGTGACGTATCCACAGAACCGTACGGTGGCACGTGATTGGAGTACCGAGCGAGCGAATTTTCGCGTCCAATTTTTCCAGTCCACCCGACTGACATGTCGACACACCCAACAAGCCAGCATGCCGACTCAATCATCAGCTTTAAAATCGACCTGATTGGACAACACTAAACGATTGTCTGTGCAATAGGGTCGCCACCGTACCGTCAACAACAGGGCGAAGCGAACCATCCAAGAACTTTTCCATCCATCCAGCGGAAAAACTCTAATCTCCTCCCAGCACCACCACCCCCCAGATTCGGCAGATGGGAAAATTTAATTTATGTTTATTTGCTCACGAAACGCGCGCGGACGACCAGTTTTCCACCGTGCAGGACCACCATGCTAGGGGACGTCGTTCTGTCGGGCGTGAAAATTCTACCAGCCAAAGATGAAGAAGCGCACAATTCGAGGGAGTACACGTCCTGGAGGCGGAAAACCAAAGGGATGTGATGTGAAAAATGAACAATTCGCAACCCATCACCAAAAAAGCACGCGCCACCCTTCCCAGTCCTTCAGTGCCGATGTCCTCGATGCCAAAAACTTGCCACCCCAGCCTCTACCGCGTGCCAAACTCGATAATGCAATTAGCTACTGCTTTGTGCTTCGGTGCAATTTACGTTCGACTGTCGGCTGGCTGCCAGCGGGAAACATTTCCTACAACCAAGGGAGGACCCGGTGCCCGAAAAACACCGGAAGAACCAAAATCAACAACTAGGACGGGCGGAAACCTTCCGTGGATTCCCTCCCCCATGTTCGTCTTGATGATGGAACTCCGCTCCCCGACCGGGGGTTGGGTGAAAAAAGGTTTATGTTTTATTTTATTTCGCCACTCAGGCGCAGGTTGGGCCGCTGGGCCGAGCAGCAGTTTGTCTGTGGCTACACCGGGGGGGGGGGGGAGTTTTGTGTGTGAAAATTGAGCTACACCACACGAACCAACCGGTATGATGAGCAAGTACTTGTACTGTGCCAACGCGCAGAACACGCGAATTTACGACTGTCGTTTTGAGGTTTTTTTTTTTTGTTTGGGTGGCAAAATGGACAGCTTTTGGGGAAAACCGTACCAACCCGACCAATTCCAATGCTAACTTCAACCCCCCTGGAAAGGAAATGCCGGAAACCCCACGACAACTTCACAATATAAAAACTCGTTCCAGAAACCCTCAGCCGCGTGTCACCTTAGCTAGAACCAGTTGCAAAACCGACAGGACACCATTCAAAACACAAGTTAACCCGTGGGGGGGGGGTGAGTTTTTCCTCGCCGTGAATGGGAAAATTGGCAGTTCATGATAAATTGCTTTCGTTGTGTTGGGCTTCCCGTTTTGTTTGCAATCTCCTTCCTGCCGTTTGTCTGCTTCGCTGGCTCCAGTGTCGTCATATCAAGAAACGCATCGATGGATAAATGGTTGACACTTGCGCTGGTGCTCACCGAAGTGCTGCCTTCGTAAAACCATCAAAAACTCCCCAACACCGCGGCCACTTGGGGCAGAAGGAAATGCCATAAATTATGGAGTTCGTTAGCCGTACGAAGCGTACCTCACCGGTGACTTTCGCTCTCTTGATTGTTTCGCCAAAATATGATTGCAATTCTTTGCGTGGATTTGGGTTCCCATAATTCCCAAGAACACCCCAGGAGAGGCTGGATGCGAAAAAGAAAAATGTCCGGACCATACTTGACACTTCGGAACGGAAAGGTGAAACAAGTTTTTCGGTCCCCTCATTTTCCCAGCGGACGGGGCGCCAGGGTTGACGGGGCATTCTGGTCCCTGGACAGCTTGTTATAAATGTTAAAATGTTCACGGTTTTTTATTTGCTGCCGTGGAGTGCGGTGGTTTTGGAGGTTAGGTGATATTTAAACGAACTCACTCAACAAAATAACATCCGAATTTAAAATGCTATTTTATCCCTTGCTGTCAGCAGGGTGGAAAACGACACAAAACGGGTCCAGGGTTGGTACACGAATTGGCAACTAATTCAAAATACGATATATCTTTGAGCTCACTATCCCGCACGATGCCATTCTTAGAAGACAAATCCTTTCATGAAGAATGAATTTCATAAAATCCTGCAATTGGCAGCGTTTGTTGTGCTAGAATACCCTTCCTTACGCCACACAAAGTCGTTACTTGCATTTTGACTCCATTTCGGACACAATAGTTCCATGCTTCTTGCTCGATTCTACCATCAAAACTGCATTATTGAACGAAACAGTTCCATAACTGGCCACACATTCATGCGTTCCTTCCATCCAACCAGCCGAGATCTTCGACCTGCAGCGTTTAGACGAAAGATCTCTGTCGTCTATTTTCGGAACCTTCTTGCATGTTTCGTCCACTATCCACGAAAAAATTCAATAAACTGAACATGTAATCGATGGAACATATTGCAGGAGCATGTTGATTCTGCTTCTCTTCATCACATTCCTGCCATCTCTTCCGATGGCTTTGCCAGTCCCCGTGCTGTCCGTGAGCAAACCCCTGCTGACGGTGGATAACAAGCCTAAGGACGAAGGGACACAGTAATCGGTCTCACACGGCTACGAACCGATCCGGAACCGGGCCCAAGCTCAATGGAGATTTTGAGGGGATTTGGGAATTAATCACCTCAAAAGTGGAAATCTTTTTTCGGTCCCATTATGCCTTCCTAGTTTTGCTCTGGAAACCGTAGGGCGGAAAGGCTCCGTGACAAAGGGCCAGCTGTTCCGTTCCCTACAGCGCGTTCGGAGATCGGATTTTTTCCCTCTCTCTCTCTGTTCGGTGTAAGGCTCAATAAAAATCTCTTAAAATTCGTACCATGTCAACGCCACCAGAACTAGCTTCATCATCCTTGGAGCATGGATACTTGCGGAACACTGGAATATATCCGTATAGGAACATGCGAAGGGAAAGCGAGTAAAGCTCTTTGGGTTTTTTTCTTTTCGTTTAATTTCAAAACTCCTACAAAACGATCCGCTAGCTAGAAGAACTCCTCGATCACGTCTTTTAAAACGCTGCAAAAGGACCTCGGAAACGGACGGCTCTAGGTTAACCGAAGTAAGAAAAAAAGGCAACCAATCCGCTCGCGCTGTTACATCACGCATTCTTCCGTCCTTTACCACAAACCAAATTTTATTCATCCTCTCAACGCTTCAACCAAGGCCTAACAATGCCCTTCTTCTGTGGCTCGTCGACCCACCGAGGACAACCAAAGACGAGTGTTGAATAGAACCTCAATAAAGCATCCTTCTTATGGGTGTGTGTGTGTGTTTGTAAGTGATTTTCGGCTTTTCCGTAACATTCTACCCTCCGAAAGCTCTTCAACGCGCTACGAAAATGCAACGAAGAAGGTCCTTCCAGAAAAAACCCCCCCACACACACACACACGAACGGTCCTGCATGTTTGCACCGTCACACGGCACACCTTGGAATCGAACGTGATTTTTCTCTCCCATGATTATCATGAATAATTTCAAGTGGTTTCCATCATCGATCCCGGACGGTTTTCTGCCGGTGACGAGGAGCATGGATTACGCAGTGATTGGATTCAATTTTACGCTTCAGCGAACAGCTGTCATCAACCGTCTAGAGCCGCACCGCGTTGTGCAGAATTGAGCGGGGAACCGAGCAAAAAAAAAATAAACGAAACGGTCCGATAAGACCACGAGTTCACCCCTTTCGGATGAACATTTGTTCCTTTATTTATTGGGAATGTTTTGAATAGTTTGACAAGGCGTACCCGCATCCCGATGCTAAGGGTGATGGCTTTGTGCCAATGTTAAACATTGCCCAACATTGCAACACAAACCCCGAACAGATTATGGACCATCGTTCCCGGAAGCTGTGCAAACAAATACTAACCCAGCAGTCAATGGAATGTACCGAACATCATCCAGTTGAGGGCTAATTTTCTGGCCAATGAAATTTAGTGATTAAAATTTTCATCCACTGCACTGTTTACGATTCACGTGAATAGAATAATCCTTATTCGCTTTAGGGAGATTGCAAAACGGTGAGATTAAAGAGCAGCCGAGGGTGCAGAATATTGAAGCAAACTGTTGAAAATATGCAATTGATAATTCAACCCAATTTTTGAAGATGTTTTTGTTGTGTTGTAAATCGCTTTACATGTTTCTTTAAGAATGTTGCTCTTTGATTTGATAATTGTAATAACAAATTTGTATTACACAAACTTTTAAAGAAGAACATATTTAAACTATTAACGATGTTTGAAAAATAGATAACAACAAAATGCAATACAATAACACAAAATAAAGCCTTCGAAATAAATAAATTAATATAATGCTAAAGACTATTAAAAGAATAAATAGATAAAATACAATAAATAGAACAACAGCAATAACATAAACTACAAGAGAGTAAGCGAAGAACAAATTAAATACGGAAAAGAGAGAAGAAAAAAGCATATGAAACAGTTAATAATGAAAAAGTCAAAACAAAGATAAAACTAAAAGCATGAGAAGAAAGAAATAAAATATAAGAAAAGAAAAAAATAATGATACCAACAGAAACTCTCAATGAAGAACAAATCTAACAAATAGATAAAACAATTGATAATGAAAATGGGAAAACAAAGACAAAAACACTCCAAAAATCCTTAAAAATAGACACAATTACTCTTGAAAACAATCCAATATCGCATCCAAGTTTTGCTCCTCAGCTTGATTTAGACCATTTTCGTTCATACTTCATGTTTTGCACCATCCTGGACGCTCGAGGCGCACCAACCATAACCGAAATTCAAAGCGTTCCCATGGTGCTCATATATAAATCTCATCAAACGCATACGCATCCGACGGCAACATTTATCCAGCCGAAAACAGCTTTCGCAGCGGGCCAACACACATGCACACACGGGGGTGAGAAAAAAAAAATAACCCCCGAAACAAAGAGCCTCATGATTTCATCATTTTTCAGCGCACAGAAATGGCATTCCTCACGCAAACAAAAGCCTGCTGAAGGCTCCGACAGGATTCAACATTTCCTGGAATCGCCCCGACCGTAGATCTCTCGCCTTCTTGGATTCTTATTTTTAGCTTCCCATTGCGGGCTCGCACATTATATTTATGTACTTTTCCACACGCGTACCACGGTGTACCTGGTAGGTGTTTCCAATTTTTGAGCCATTTTCGAAACATGACTCGTTTGTTTCAAATAACTCCGATTTCAAACAGGAGCTAGGAGCATTATTTTCCAAATGAAAATACATTAAACATAGATGGAGATTAAGATTAGAGCGGGTCGAAAATAGAAAACAGTTGGAGTTTGGGATAATAAAAGCGCACACATTTCATTGCCACCGTTCTCATCTCCGCAAAAGATGGCTCATCCTGACGTCAGAGCAATAGCGGTCCTTTGCGATTTAGGACCGTTTTAGTTTTTCTCCCTAACCGAAGATCTCTCTCTGTCCCGCAAAATCCTACACGGTTCCGTGCTTCCGTTCCTCCTTTAGCCTGGCGCACAACGACCGATTGTCCGGCAAAATGTTCGTTTGAAGTGAAATAGTCAAGCAAGAATATAATAAAACCAAGCAAAGGATCTCCCGGCTCAATGAACGCGGGAGCCATTGCGCTCAAGGACGCAAGTAAATCTATTGCTTTCATCGTGCGAACGATTTATGCGTTCACTTCTGGTCCATAAATATAGCCATTATTTACGACTGGTGATTGCACCGACGATCATAATTATCGTAATTGTCTGAGCCGCCCTCCCGTATCGTACCGCTTCATCAAAGGGACGTTGTTCTGCTGGCTCAACCGACAACAACAGCAAGAAAAAAACCACCCCGAAGAGGGATGAAACTTTCCGCTACCGGTAGCGCTACCAAACAAACGATACTCGACTGATGGCTTCCAATCTGCAGCTGTTGTGGTACGAAACAGCCGCGCCACTCCTGGCTCCTGGCAGATTATAACCAACATTAAGGACGTTGTGTATAAATATAAAATGTATTATCTTTATATCCACTTTCTCTCGCCACTCGGAGCGAAACGGAAAGCAGGAGATACGGCATCGCCATTGCTAACATTTCCCCCCCCAGTTGCAGGTTGGCGTTGGGGAAATTACCTTCAATAGGATCATCTTCCTGAAGGCGCCGTAGACAACGAAAACCGACTGAGAAAAAAAAACAATCCAAAACGGCGCAACGGAAGGCACACAGTGCATTACATAATTAATGAACCATCGACATCAGCCTTACGCATATCGGAGGAGTTGAGACTGTACCAGGTCTACCCCGGTCAGAAACTCCCTCTGCTAAAATTCTACAACCCCGAAATATCCGGAAAGGTTCTAACACCTACTCAGGAAATAAGTTTCCGAGCTACGGGGAAAACTCAGAAAATTGATGAACTTTAATTACGATTGCGGACCCAACGCTGAGAGTAATTTAGAGAGCTGGTCAATAGACTTACCCGTCTATCAATTTTGGACGAAAATTATAGCAAAGCTTCATGGAGAGTATGTGAAACAATAAATGGTACAGCAATCGAGGAACACCTCGAGGATCTTTAGCTGTACGGGAAGCTAATACGAAAATCGTCCATATCATTCCTATTCGATGCATCTCCAGATTGGAAGTTGCACAATGCTGCTCACCCTTGGGAAATCTAGTCTAGTCTACCTGGCCAAACCAGCAATGATGCACATTTCCCACCCTCGGGACTCGGGTTTGCAGGATCAACAAAGCAAAACCTTCAAGTCACTCACGGACCAGACGTATGTCGACCTTAAAATCCTCCCATGCATGGTCGAGATTTTCTGACCGTTAGATATCCTTAAAGATTATTAAAGAAAGTCCAGCAAAGAATCGAACAAAATGAATGAAGAAAAAACCTAAACCTAACTCTCCTTACCGAAGAAAATGCAACAGCGCTGCTTTCATTGGAGTTAATTGTCTTTAATGAGCCAACCATATCGAGGGTGGGCACCGATCTGCACCGCTAACCCCCGGTGCACAAGGCCAGGAGGGATAGGGCCATTTACATTGAAACAAAAGTCCTACCAGATCAGAAGGAATCGAAAAAAAACGGGGAAGAAACAAAAAAAACACATTACATCCTTTGAAACAGGTGTTCTGACAGGGGGTCGGTACACCAAGCGTCCGGTCCAGTCCAGTGTTTGGTGGTGCGCATTGAAAAAGTAATTAATTTTTACTGGCCCTTTCTCGTGCGTTTTGCTCATTCTGCTTTCCCTTCTCGGGTACGGTAAGGTAGCGTCCATAACAGCAATACCTCGATCCCACACCAGCATCGGTCGGGGTCCTTGTTGCGCTTCTCGAAACAAAATCCTATCCTGTGTCCTTCTCTCGCCCTAATCCTTATTTTGGCTATGGGTACCCGGTTGGCCGGGTTGTAATGAAGATACCTTTCCCGTCGGATAACATCTGACTTATCGCACCTCGCCCGTACCCAGGTACCGGGCATATAGCCCAACAAGGAAAAAAAACTCCCCGCGATACTATCGGAACCAATTTCAACTCGGGTCCAGGACGTCCCGGGCCACCACGTGTGACAGTGCCTGTGCGTTTGGAAAGGCCAACTTTTTAGCACTCACTCACCACGCGTCCCGTTCTGTTGGCGGAACCGAGAAAAAGGTCGCCGAGCTCCGGCTGGTTTTCCGAGAAGTGTCAAAGTGGTCCAGTGGTGAAACTGGAGCCAGCTCAAGAGGTGTCCGAACGTTGTCCAACACCGAGCGAGAGCTGATCGTTACGGTGCGATAAAGATATTTAAACAAATTGCTCGTAGTAATCTTTACGTCCTTCGGTAGTTTTATCCCTGTCCGGTGTGTCACGTGTACCAACGGTGAAACTATTCGGTGACAAATTAGATTAGAGCAGCGTTACCAATCCTCCGCCGGTACGTAATCGGTGCGACAAATGTTCGATGGAACATGTGTTAATCGGTCGCTTTCTAGGCGAGAATGCACGTAAATGCTGATGCTGCTAATGGGCAGAACGTGTACAAACAGGACAGTAATCGGTTAATGAAGCAAGAGTTTGGCATCGAAAGGGAAAAAAATCTGCGATCTGATAAAGGAAATATATTTAGCAAAAGAAAATCCCAAAAATGTGATACTATAAACAAATTACTATCACAATTTAACCAGCAAGAAACAGCTTTGTTACAAAGGGTAGAGTATTTGACAGGTGTCATTTTTAAATTCATCTGACACAAGAGAACTGTCAAATTTATAGGTACTAGTCTTTGTTTACTAGTAGTTGAGGTACAATGAAGAAGAGTAAACTGCTAGAAGTAGGCAACAGGCCTCGAAAACTTCTAAAACTCCTTGAGTAGCAATAAAAAAAATCAAATATCTTAAGCTTCTCCAATTTATTTAAGCTCAAAGTGATACGTTTACTACTCTCTCTGTCAAAATGTAAATCCGATAAAGGAAATATATCAAGCAGACGAAAATCCCAAAAATGTGTTACTATAAACAAATTACTATCACAATGTATCCACCAAGAAGCTGCTTTGTTACAAAGGGTAGAGTGTTTGACAGCTGTCATTTTTAAATCCAACTGACATAAGAGAACTGTCAAATTAAGAAGTACAAGTCTTTGTTTACTAGTATTTGAGGTACAATGAAGAAGAGTAAATTGCTAGCAGTGGGAGTTCTAGACAATTTCTAAAAATCCTTGAGCAGCAATAAAAAAAACTCAAATATTTTAAGCTTCTCTAATGTATTCAAGCTTAAAGTGCTACGTTTACTACTCTCTCTCTGTCAAAATATTAAGAACAGAATTTGTTTTGCAATTTGCTCCAAACAGATTATTAGAATTCGAATGTTCACACAGTTCACACGACACCTGCAAGCTACAGCTGTGAACACCAAACCGGCACAATGTTTTATTCAGTAACTTCCGGCGCCTAGCGTGAACTGCCTGTCAAATAAGTGTGCTAGGTCGAATTCGTGTCCTGTGATGCTATAAATTTAATATTAAGCTCTCCACACAGTACACCGCCCACAGCGAGTGCGGCACGTTCCATGCATAAAGTCACCGTACAATGGCAAATGTAAATATCACCATGTTGTTTGCGGTGTGCTGTCATTGTATACATTGCCGGCACGATGAAAACCGATCAGGTGATATACCTCCGGGTCCAAAGCTGTTTTCCACCGTTGGTGTCAAAACTCATTGTAATGTAGTCTCTCGCTCGCTTTGCCGCCAGTCTCGATATTGGATTGTCCCCCGAGCGTCCTTTGCCGTGGCTGGCCTTCCAGTCATAAACAAGCCCGTTTCAGCAGACTTCATTTTGCAATTCATTGAAAATTTATTCCAACCATAAATCGAATTTATTTATTTCCATGTATATTGATTTACCGTACCCGTAGCGATCGATCCGCAAAGCACCACGCTTCAAAGAGACTTAAGCGCTTGTCCCGGAGTGCCGGCACGGCATATCCATTTCCCAGGCCTCTGTTTGCTTGACGCGCGCAATGGAACGAGGAACCCTGGAGGAATGCGAAGTGATGCAAGTAAAATTCGCCTCCAGATTCCACCGGGAAGGAAGCTCCACAAACGTAAAGGTGCCAATCCAGGTGGAACGCCTATTTCTCGGAAATTGAAACGAGTGCCACCACGTGCACTTACCCCAAAAAGGGAATCATACCAAGTACCGGTAGGGAAGAAAACAAAATCAAAGTACCAAAATCAAATATCAAAGCATCCGCGAATGAAACACACACACACACAAACAGCATGGGAGAAGCTCCATTTCGACGGTCACGTCCAGAGCTTTTATCACCACCGTCATCCGTCTTGGTACACAAGAAGAATTTTCATTCCAAGCCACCGCAAGCGTAACCCCAGGCAACGCGAATCTCCAACGGTGGGTAGCTTTTTGAAGAATTACCCAACGAAACAGATCACAAATCGTAGTAACACACGCGAAAAACACAGACGCGTCAACCGAAGAGAAAAAGACGACGACGTGCTTCCGATAAGACGCAATCGTACAGCTGAACAGAACACCTTCGGCAAACAAAACAAAACGAACGCCAAGCAAAATGGGAGAATAAAAAAAAATCAGTCAATAAAATTTCCGCAAATCTCAATATCAATGTCCCATCTGTCGTCGTCGGTCTCGGTAGAGATTTCTTTCCCATCCCTCTGGCAGCCTCGTTTGGCCTGGGACCAAAAAAATTCGCACCGCCCGTCTTCCGTATTTGCGCAAACATCCACTCCTGCATCGTGCAAAAACGGGGGGGCCGGATGTGTAAATGGACTCTCCTCGGGGCACGGTACAGACCGCCATCATCGGGTTGATTCCGAAGGGCTCGCTATGGTAGAATTTCAATTTAGGGCGTGACACGGTATTAAATTCTACCGCAAAACGTCGGCACCTTTCGGTCACGAGATCGACCAACGGTGTGTGTGTGTGTGTTTGGCAAACCATTCGCCTAACTTTCACTTTCCATCCGTCGTTTATCGTTGCTTTATTCTCTTACTTTTATTTGGTTCTCGCCTCATTTTGCCTCCCCCAGGTCTGTCAAACCATAAATACTGCCAAGCGGTGAGACACTGCACTATAAACACGTACAGCTTTTACTTCCTTTGTGTCTCACTGCAGTGAGAAGCTTTTTTATTTTAAAAAAACACCCCCAACACCAAAAATCACCCACGGCATGTGGGATGTTGTTTAGATTGTAGCCCCGGGATGGCATTGTGTTCATTCCACTGCCGTGAGTCCTGCTGGACACACCCTAAAATAGGGACACGCCACCAAAGCTAACAAAGACGCTCCACAATAACAAAAAAAAAACGGAAGCTAGATTCTCGCAGGATCCCCCTCCCTGAAGAATACGCGGCAGATGGTACAGAAAATGGGGAGATGCGAAGCAAAAAAAAGGATAACTTCCCACCGTGTAGCCACGGTAATGTTGCGATATAAATAATTCATGACCTTAAATGGGCGAACGGAACAAGGGGGGAGTTGAAACACAGGGTGGCTTCCCCAGGGGGGCATTGAGGGGGCATAAGAGAGGGGGATGCGGAGAGAGAGAGAGGAAGAGAGAGGCCATTTAAAGGGAGGGTGGAGTGGTAATTAAAGAATGTAATAAATACGAACCTCTTTCAGCTGATTCACCGTACCACCGCACGCGCGACTACTACTTTAAGTGGCTTTCTCCACCAGAGCAGTGACCGTTCGCCCCCAGACGTCACACAGTATTCAATGGTGGTGCATTAGTTCGCTTATCTTTCGCATTCGCAGAGTGTCCTTTTTTACCGATTCTGGCAGTCCTGTTTTCCCGTTCCACTTTTCCACAATCAGCATTCTTGACCCGTCTTCCGGCTAAGGTAGCGCCACTCCCTTTCGCATGCCTTCGGCAGGGTTGGCAATCCGCTGCACCCAAACAAACGGACACTTCCGGAATGATAAACTAGCAATTCGCTGGCCCACGATCAGTGTGCGACCAACGTACGAAATCAGTGGCGGGCCCACTCAGTCGGTTTCATTCATCAACCGTCCGAAAATCGGGTCTCATTGGTCCAATTTGTACGCTTTCCGGTTCACCGAACCGGATAGGTGTTCGATCTGCCGTGCGGGGCCGTGGAAATTTTTTGCCTAAATCCAGGCGAACCTCCAACCTTCGCCGAACACTCGGAACACGTTTTTCGTAATCCGACCTTTCAGACTGACCCCGGTGAATGGCACACACGGAAACCGGAAACCCTGGACACGCCTACACACGAAAGTTCGTCGCTTCCCGGGCTCGAAGTTGGCCACCGTTCGTGAACGAATGCACTGGGCCGATTTTCCGGAATTTTCCGTGCAATGTTTTCGACCGTAGTCATGGAAGCAGCAGCAGCAGCAGGGTGGCTACTTTGCTTATTTTCCACCGTTTTTGTGCAAAACCATAAAAGGTGTTGCTTTGGCACACAACACAACCGGAAGTGTTAAAGGAAGCGAAAGGTAAAATTGGAAAAATCTTTGCTACCGTGGTCTTTTTTTTCTTCTTTGTGAAAAAACCACAAACACTGTCGTAGGTAACTGCTTTCACACACTTGGCACAGTAATTGGCATTTTGCGTTGGTTTGGGGAATTATTTTCCATGATTTGTTGATTAAACAATTCTATTGTTTTTTTTCCTCTTTTGCACAATAAATTCACACACCTTGAGACACACACACACACTCACACGTGTCCAAGCACACCCAGTCCCAGTCCACGAGGGGGGCTTTTAATGCCTGCGAAAAGATGCGAAAGGATGCCCTACTGTCCGGTGACCGAGCGCAACCGACCCAATATTATGAAACATCCAGCTCGAACTAATCTTCTCTCTCTCGGAGCATCGCTTGTTTAGCGTCGCAGCAGCCTTCGCCTATTCGGAACAAACACACACACACACACACGCACGCGAGTGACTCGCCGTATCCTTTTGTGTCACCTGCTTTCGTCATTCACCACTACCAGCACCATCTTTTGACAGATGAGAGAGCACGCAAACCGAGCACGAAGCCAAAGGAAAAAGTAACACGCGCTCGTCTGCCATTTACTGTCGGGAAAATCGGGAAAAAGGCGAGTCCTCTCGCAACGGTGCCGCATTCTCTCCCTCTCAATTTTCGAACACGCACACGTGCAAATGTGCTTTTCCTTTCGTTCTTTTTCTACCTCCCGTTTTCTCACATTTCTGTTCTCCCTTTATTTTTGTTTCACCAAACAAACGCGCGAAACCCTAGTTGATTTGGGAAGGATCCCTCTTTTGCCTTTAGAAAGGGAACAATACAAAAGGACCCCTTTTTGAATTTCGTTCCACGCTCGTTCCTTCTTCCCTTGCTTCGGTAAAGTAACAACAAAACACAGAGTGAACGAGGAACAGCATTGCGTTTAACGTTTTCGAAATTCATCCCTCTTCCGTTGGAAAATTGGGTTTATGTCTTGGATGAGTTATTGCCCTGATATCCGTTTTTCGCCCCGTTTCTGATCGGTAGGAATTTCCCCTGCAATGCAAACACGAATGAGGCAAGCGAATGTTCAGGGGTTGATTCATGCCGGCTGATGAACATGCAAGTTTCGTTAAGTTTTCCCCGGAGGTTCATCAGGAGAAAGGAGGTGTTCATCGGATGTCCTTTTCAATTTCTCAGGAGTGGGGATTTTCAGTTTCATTTTGCAGGGGGTGAAATATTTCAGGACATGAATGAACTCTCACATTCCTTTTTTCTACATCCACCTAGAGTTGCTTGCTTTTCTGAAACCAATAAAATATCTGAATTTATAAAATAACACTTTACGTTTTTTAGATTTTTCATTAAGATTAAGGTTTTTTTAGGTCCCTTAGGTCCTTAGGTATCAGTTAAAATCAATGTTTAAAAGATCCTGCCTTATTGTTGAGAAGCTATCTTACCTATTATGACGTTCTGGTAAGCTCAATGTAGGCCAGTAATAATTAGTGAACAACTAATAATTAGTGGATGCGTCTGACGACATTGTTGTTCGTATAAAGTCTTTACGAATGCGAAATTGTGCGGAATTGATAAGCTGGTGTAGGAAATTGTCTTTACTCAACATCTCATCAGAAGAATGTTTATCATGCATTAAAATTCCGATGAATGCCAGACGTATATAAACATAAAAAGAAGCATGGTAGGATCACTTTAAGGTTACTCGATAATACGGATACGTTTAATAGTAGTGTAAAATATAAATAAATAATGGAACACATTTCTATGTAGAGTTGTTTTGCACGCCATAGATTCAACAAACAATGGCATAAACCGAGTGCGTCATCAATTCATCTGATAGAAATCGTACACTAACGATGCTGTTGGTAGAGACCTTTCGACTAAAAGATCGTTTAGCAACTAGACCAGATCTCAGACTCACTGTCAGTGATTTGTTTTGCTGAATACCAGTTCATACTGAATCACTTGTTTGTCTGGTTAACGTGTCAGTGAAGTGCAAGGCAGACGTATTTCGGAATTTCCTCATTTGTAGATAAGCTTTAGCAACTTTTTTTTATAAAACATATTATTCATCCAACAACTGCATTGTGTTACAGTGTCCGTGATGGATTCTCCTTGCTTTACCACTACAATAATTGCGGTGCGCTCAAAAGTATGCTGGACAATCCCTTGTTTAATATCAACATAAAATGTATAGTGTATAGTACCAACACAAAAGTCTCACGATCACTTTACCGTACACTTCAAGCAGAGATGTCCAACTATAGTGCTTATAAATGCATTTTTTGAAACACATTTTCGCCTATATGCTTAACGAAAGATTAAAGAAATGATGAAGAGGCTGCTTAGATGTCCCACAACTTGTATTTACTCATCCTTTTATATCCTTAATGAATTAAATGTAGTTTTAATGGTTTTTTAAATACATCTCAGAATACAGCAGAATACATCTGACTATTTCTAAGCATATGTTCATGCCTCTTTCTACGCATCTTTCTTTGCAATGTTTCACACCTCTGTCCGAGACTACTCTCAATACCTTCGATGTGTGAATCAGTAAAGATGACCGTTTGTCCATCCCTTTCTGGTGTCTACGCAACGGACGTGATGTTCAATTATTTTCCTACGATCGTATCTCATCGCAACTGTACGCAACGCACAACGGGCGACTTGACTGTATTTGTTACAGCGCGAAACATTCGAAAGCCTACGAATATAAATGATCATCAGCTCCGTTGCGGCATAACGTTCACAGAGGTACATCGGTGAAGTTGACCACACAAGCTGCTGCAAGGTAAGAAACATTGTGGAAGATTTGTGATTGTTGCGATTGTTAGGAAGTGTTCTGTGTTGCTATCGATTCTGTGACACCTTGAAGCGTATCCTAATAGGAGATCATAGTGCTCCTGCTAGCGTTACACGTCCGCAAACCTTGAACGCATCGGCTTGATCACGTCGGGGCCGTCTATCAACGTGAAGGCTATAGGGGTCATCGGCAACGTAAAACAACCCGCCTGTACAATACGCTATCGTTGATAACCGTGACATCAATGACACTGAGCTGTTATTGAAACACAAACGCAGCACCACTGTTCACGAAAGTAGCGATCTTTTACGTTCTACGCTGTTTCGTTGTTTCAGAATGAATCGTTTGCTCGTTGGCGCATTTCTGCTGTCGGCGGTTTCCATCGCCCTCATCCACGGTGCAACGGTCGCAAGCGGTCCGGGCAGGAAGCTAAACATTCCCGCCTTCAACAATGCAGGCAAAACGGTTGGCTTGGAGGTGTGGCGTGTGGAGAACTTCCAGCCCGTAGTCATCCCGAAGGCAGAGCATGGAAAGTTCTACACCGGCGATTCGTACATCGTGATGAACGTAAGTGATAGTGGAGTAAACCGTAGTGATAAGCGCTAGCTAAGGATCGTTCTCGCTTGTTCATTCCCCCAGACGAAGGAAGACAAGAATAAGGTCAAATCGCACGACATCCATTTCTGGCTCGGAACGAAAACTACCCAAGATGAGGCCGGTTCTGCGGCGATCCTGTCCGTCCAGCTGGACGACCTGTTGGGCGGCGTGCCGGTCCAACACCGGGAAGTCGAAGGTACGGAATCGGACCTGTTCCTCGGCTACTTCAAGGGTGGTGTGCGGTACCTTGAGGGTGGCGTTGCCAGTGGCTTCAAGCACGTAACCACCAACGATCCGGGCGCGAAGCGACTCTTCCACATCAAGGGCACGAAAAACATCCGCGTGCGGCAGGTAGAGCTTGCGGTGTCGGCCATGAACAAGGGCGACTGCTTCATACTGGATGCGGGTCGTGAAATTTACGTGTACGTTGGACCGCATGCGGGGCGCGTCGAAAAGCTGAAGGCTATCAATTTCGCCAACGATCTGCGCGATCAGGACCATGCCGGACGGTCGAAGGTGCACATCATTGACGAGTTTTCCACGCTGACGGACCAGGAGAACTTCTTCACGATTTTGGGCTCCGGATCACCGACGCTGGTGCCGGATCAATCGACGGCTCCAGCTGATGCCGCTTTCGAGAAGACGGATGCTGCCCGAGTACAGCTGTACCGCGTAACCGATGCAAAGGGCAAACTTGCCGTCGAACCGATCACTGAGCGTCCGTTGAAGCAGGAGTTCCTCAAGCAGGAGGATTCCTTCATCCTGGACACTGGCAGTGGTCTGTACGTGTGGATCGGCAAGGGAGCGACCCAGCAGGAGAAGACGCAAGCGCTAGCCAAGGCGCAGGAGTTTATCGGCTCCAAGAAGTACCCGGCCTGGACTCCGGTCGAACGGATTGTGCAGAACGCCGAAACGGCTCCATTCAAACACTTCTTCCAGACCTGGCGCATTGCTGGATCGAACCAATCGCGTTTGGTGTAAATGTTTCCTGCAAGCGTTACGTTGCAAATGAGATTGTTTTAGAGTAATAAATGAGATTATGTACTAAGCAGTATGAGGAGTTTATTTGTGAACTTATTTATAAAATTATGTGAACATTTTTGATGAGCCATTTCAGTATTTACAAACGTCTCTAGTACGTCTCACAGCTTCCAAGAAGATCTTTAAACTGGTCGTTCACTTGTCACTTCGGTCATTTAAAAATATTAATTGGAGATGATTATTCCTCCATGTAAATGGCTCTATTAGCCATTCCTCTATCATGCCCGAAGCTAAATGGAATTGACTTAATTACACCTCTAAGACAACGAAGGTAATTGCGTTTCAAATATATGCGACCTTTTGGAAACCTCATCTGTACAGAACGTTTATTATTCAGTATTGCAAATGACTTCTCGCTCGCTCGATCGCTTAGATAGTAACCTTCTCGCATTATTATTGAATACTTTTGATTTATTTCTCGCTAATTGGTTAATACATTTCATTATTTATGTGAAAAATATCACGGTTAAATGGGTGTGATGTTGATTCTGATAAATTTTTATTTATTTCTATATTTACTTATTCTTTCTTTATTTGTCTTTATTTTTCCTTTATTTGTTCTTAATCTTTTTCTTGTTTCAGATTTTCTGTCAATATAAACTTATTTATTCATTTATTAAGTTTATGAGGTATAGTTTTGTTTTGCTTGACGTTCCATTAAAAAAAATATATATAAAATGATGATTTCTGTATTCTACTAATTCAATTATGAAATTTATGGTGGTATGTTTTATGTTTAATGTACTGTTTAGTCTTCTACTGAGGTAATAGTTTACTAAAATTGATTATTTATGAGAAAAATATCACGGTTGAATGTGTACAATGTTGATTCCGATGTATTTTTGTTAATTTCGTTGTTTATTCTTGCATTATTCTTGTTTATTTCGCCTATTTTTTGTTCTTATTTTTTTTTGTTTTAGTTTTCCGATCAATATGATCTTATATTTATTTATTTATTAAGTTTATTAGGTTTAGTTTTGTTTACGTTTCATTTAAAAAAGAAACATTTAAAATAATGATTTTTGCATTCTTTTAGTTTAGTTATGGAATTGTTGATTGTTTGTTTCATGTTTTATGTATTACTTAGTCTTGTAATATTAATTTAATCCTTTTTTCATTATAACCACCATCTTTCGTTTTCTTACATCTTGTTACCACTCTTTTACTGTTTTGTTATTATTGTTATTTATTATAATTTGTTATTATTTAATAGGTTGTACAATTATATATTTTTAATTTATATACTCAAAGGTATACTGTATACCAACATTTTGTTGTAGTTTCCTATTTTTCACTCCCATACTCAATCGAAACCATCAATATAATGTTTTTCACACAGCATTCCGAAGTAACGACATTTTATTATTCCGTGTTAAATGTGTTGGGCATTCTGAATTTGTTTTGCTTCAATTCCAAAAGTTTCCTGAGTGAAAATAACAATTTAAACATTACACTTTTAGTTCTTTACTTCGTTTTTGCTTAAAGTTTGAAAATCACTGTGCCTGTTGGCAGCCTTCTCTCCACTGCAATGACTCATCTTCAACTCTCACGCAACGATGCTTGCTCTACATCTCTCTCAGCCAGATATGAAGGGGTTTTTTTCTCTATTTCATACAAATACACCACTATTATAGTACTCTCGCGGTGTGTTCACGTGCCGCGACGAAGCTTCCGCAACCGCTGGAACGTACCGGCTCAAGTTCAAGCTCACTCTATTCACTCTCTGTTTATCCACCAACGCCACCTCCGACATGCGTTATCCCCCCAAAAATCCCACGGCCATGGTACGGGTGGGACGTTCCCACAGCAGGCCAGAAGGTGGTAAATCGAGCCCCGTTCGGTGCCATCCCCATGACACACCCTTGGGTCCCACGAGGCCAAAGCGTTCGGTTGCGAGATAAACACCACAGCTACAAATGCCGGTTTCATGCGCTAGAAGCGTTACAGTTCCGCGCAAGAAGTCGCGTGCTGCGGATGCCGACTGAGTGCCCCTAGGTTTCGTTCGCTACCGATTGAAGTGCGTGTGTTTGTGGGTGGTATTGTGCGTGACGTTTTTATCGGTGATCAAGCAGTACGCGAGAAGTGGATCGGTTATTATTGTCACCACTGTTACAACTTGCGCCGTGAAGTGAATACGAAACGATGCATCCAGCATTTGATAATGCCGGCATCAGCCAGGGCCTGGAAGTGTGGCGAATCGAGGTGAATATAGAACATTTGCGAGATGGAATTAGAACGTAACAACTTGAAACGAGCGTCGAGAAAAAAAATGATTAAAAACAGGTTCTGCGAGGCAAAGAAACGCGGAACAAAAAGTGAAGATGCGTTGCAAACAAACAAAAATCGCAATCAAGTTTTGCCAACCGTTCTGAAACAGCGGAAATCATCGCACACTTTGATGCGCTTCAAAAAAAAAGCATTGCCAGTGTGTTTGTGAGCGTTTGGTGATTTTGTTTTTGGCCACCGTGCTTCTCGCTCTTATTATTTCCGTTGAGACACATCGCAATCGATTTGCCGTCCAATTTTGGACACGGTTCAGCAGCAAAAGCATTAAAAGCGCGCTTTTGGGAAATGGCATGATGCCGGAAGGAAAACAACATGCACACCATCACACCACCACAAAGAGTGATGGGCTAACGTCTGGATGCATTGGTGGAATGTAGTGGGTTTGGTTGTTTTATCGCCGGAAAATCGATGGCACCAGACTGTCGGGTTGGGAAATGTGTAATAAATTACACCAAATTCTTACACCAAACGTGTCCACTGCTATTAGATCGTACGCAACTCCCAAGAGTTCGCCCCCATTCCGTCTCGCTGGCTGGAAATTACCGCAGTGTATCTAATCCAACGCGAGGTGGTAAATAATACCTGACTCACGGAAAGCTTGTCACAATGTTATCGGTTGTGCGCGATGCTGTTGGGCAGATAATTATCAACCACGCGTGCTACGTGCCATACGTGCGAGTTATGGTCGGGATGTGAAACGACAACGTTTTGCTACGCGCTACGATGAGAACTCCGGGCACCAGTTCTTTGGTGATCATATTTGCTTTCGTCATTTTAAAAATAGACACCAAAAAGACATACATCAGGAAACCGTACTGGAATGCACTAATGTGTGCCAGATGGTTTGTTTACAGCCGCTCAAAACACTGTCGGAAGAGAATTAATCATGGTCTTTGTCATGCTCAATTCACGGGAAGAAAAGGAGTTATTGCTTCAGAAGCTAGAAGAGGAGAATGAGAGTTTTTTTATAAAAATGTCTATTAAATTATTTTTAATAATTCGCCTCAAATGTTAAGCAATAACTACATCGCCTTTGTCAAAGTTTGCACAAACAACGGTTAACGTACTGAAACGATTACTCAAAAGGCCAATATGGCGGTCGATCATGATAAGATAAGAGCGTATCATAACGACCCATTTGTACCGATATCTATGCTACGTTCGAACGGCTAAACAAACTCATACTTTCAAGGGAAACGCAATTATCCGCAAGGTTTTTTCTTACCAAAACGAACCGGAGGAGATGTATTTTTAGCAGAACCGTGTTAATGTAAACTTTGCCGCACGATGTATTTACAGTGAACAGTTTATTCTGTTGTTGCTGTTTTCCCCGTGTGGAGTCACATTCTATTTAATTAAAATTGCACGACTAATCTACGCGCAAACAAGCTGGCGATTATGTACTCTGGCGATCGAATGGAGACTATTTCCGTGGAATTTTACCCCTAAAGAAGGGGAAATATGCGTCTCTGCTGAGCTTAAACCGCCGAGAACCCAAGGTTATGAGTCAAGAGACACTATGACTGGTGGAACTAGGCGATCTTCCAAACGATTCGTTTCACTGGCCCCGACCTTGTGAGTCATGGGAAATTCAACCACAAAGTCGTTGAGACAAGCAATCGTCACGGACCGGTACCGATAAAGCGTTTGTCTCAAAACCGGGTATTGTTTTTTCCCCGTACGCAACAAACAACTGTCATGAATCAGTCGTGATGGAGCTGTTAATAATCGATCAACCTTGATATTCTTTCAGAACTTTGAGCCGGTGCCGGTCCCAGTGAAAGAGTACGGAAAATTCTACACCGGCGATTCCTACATCGTGCTCAACGTGAGTTATTCTAATGTCTTCCTGAGTGGCGTCACTTGTACTAAAAAGAAAAAGACTTCCCAATTGCAGACGAAACAATCCAAGAGTGGAGTGCTGTCGTGGGATGTCCACTTCTGGCTCGGTTTGGAAACATCCCAGGATGAGGCCGGTTCGGCTGCCATACTGACGGTGCAGCTGGACGATCGTCACAACGGTGCTCCGGTGCAGCATCGCGAGGTGCAGGACCACGAGGGTTCGCTGTTTCTCAGCTACTTTCCCGGTGGTGTGCGTTATGCGGCCGGTGGCGTTAAGAGTGGTTTCAACGAGGTGGAAACCAATGCGGCCGGCGAGAAACGGCTGTTCCAGGTGAAGGGTGCCAAGAATGTTCGCGTGCGACAGGTTCCGTTGACGGTCGGGTCGATGAACAAGGGTGACTGCTTCATACTGGATGCGGGATTCGATATCTACGTGTATGTGGGATCCTCGGCGAAGCGGGTCGAGAAAATTAAGGCCATCAGTGCTGCTGGTCAGATACGCGACCAGGATCATGCCGGTCGTGCCAATGTGCATATCTTGGGTAAGGGAGAATTGCTCTAGCCATTCACGATCAGGGTGAAAGTAAGAATGTCTTTTGATTGCAGACGAGTTCGCCAGTTCCTCGGAACAGCAGGAATTCTTCGATGTGCTCGGAGAAGGTTCCCCTGATGACGTAGCGGAAGAGTCCGAGTGCGATGAAGTGTACGAACGATCCGACTGTAAGGCGATCACCCTCTACCACGTGTCGGATGCTAGTGGATCGCTAGAGATCACTCCCATCGGAGAGCGTCCATTGAAGCAGAGCATGCTTGATTCTAATGTAAGTAATCAAAACGTCATCTACGGTGGACCACCACGAAATTCCACAACTTCGCCATTATTCAGCAGGACTGCTACATTCTGGACACCGGAGCCGGCAGCATTTACGTGTGGATCGGCAAGGGCGCTACGGGTCAGGAGCGTTCGCAAGCGATGGTCAAAGCGCAGGAGTTCATCACCGCCAAGGGCTACCCGGTGCATACGGCTGTCCATCGCGTGGTGGAGAATGGCGAAACAACCGACTTCAAGCAGTTCTTCTCGAGCTGGCGCGATAAGGGCCTTAACCATGCGCAGCTCATCAAAACCGCCATGGGCAGTGGAGACGAATCCGATGCCGATGCGGAGTTTGATGCGGAAGTTTTACACACCTTCAAGAAGAACGGTGGCCGTGCGCTTGGTTTCATGCCGGACAATGGTCAGGGAGCGATCGAAATATGGCGCGTGCAGAACTACGACCTGGTGCCGGCAGAACCGGATGCGTACGGGATGTTCTTCGCCGGTGATTCCTATCTCGTGCGGTATGAGTACACCGTGAAGGCCGGTGGACACGGTTACATCGTCTACTTCTGGCAGGGCAAGACCTCCTCCACCACGGAGAAGGGAGCCTCCGCGATGCACGCTGTCCGTATGGATGACGAGCTGAACGGTAAAGCTATTCTGGTCCGTGTCGCGCAGGGTAACGAACCGCGCCACTTCATGAAACTGTTCAAGGGCAAGATGGTTACCTTCCTGGGTGACTACGACAAGCAGTTCGCGGATGATACGAAACTGTTCCGCATCCGGGGCACCTGTGCGGATGATGTGCGGGCAGAAGAAATGACCCCGAGCGCTTCCTCCCTAGCATCGGACGATGTGTTCCTGCTGAAGACAGCGGGCACCGTCTACATCTGGCACGGTGTCGGTGCATCCGATCTCGAGAAGGACATGGCGGCAAACATTGCTGGCGTTGTTGCCCCGGACGCTAGTGCGGAAGTCGTCGCAGAAGAATCTGAACCGGAAGCGTTCTGGAACGCACTCGGCGGAAAGGATGAATATGATCACGAGCTCGATCCGCCTGGGGCGCCCTTCTTATCAGCCCGTTTGTTCCACTGTCGCATTCTGTACAACAAGAAGCTGCGCGTCGAAGAAGTGCCTCACTTTGAGCAAGAAGTAACGTATTGACTATTACACATTATTAAAGCTTGCTGATGTATGTTTTAAATGGATGCCAATCTGCTCTCCGCAGGATCTCAACGTTGACGATGTGATGGTACTGGATGGAGGTGATGAGATCTACTGCTGGATTGGTAATGGAGCGACCGAGGAGGAACGCAGCAAGTCGATCGACATGGCACGTCAGTACATCCGTACTGATCCGTCCGAACGCACCGAAGAGACGGTGCCGATCGTCATTCTCAAGCAGGGCGCCGAACCAAGAAGCTTCAAACGCTTGTTCCCCACATGGGACGATGGTTTCTGGGAGGTTAGTCGTTAACTCGATGTACCAGTGTGTTGCCCTAACATTGTGCTAGTCGCCGTGTGAGACACAAAGCAAATAACTTCTCGGTGTAGAAGCGTACCCTACGACCTGCTGACTACTTCACCACTTTACCTAACCCTTAATTTTCCTTATCGCTTGTCTAACAAAATTATAATTTTTCCTCAGTCCACTACTCTGCTCGTTAATTAGTAAGCGTTGTTTCGGCTTTAACCGTCCCTAATCGTGCCGACGTCTGAAGTGTTGTGTATTACTAAGCGCTGCTATATGTACAAACGCTTGCACATGGGTTACCTACGGAATGGTTTGTTAGTTGTTTGAACTGTAAAAAGAGTTATTCAGTTGCTAGAGTGTAGTTTGTTTCAAATGTATGATAGTGTACACTAAAATTCATCCTATCTTCTGTCCGTGTTTTTCTCTCTCCCCTACAGTCTCAAATGTCATACGAAGCGTACAGGCAGCAAGCTTTGGAGCAAAACCAACATGCTGCTTAAATACGCATCGCGTCATCATGAGTCATTTATTTCATCAAACGTGTTTTGGGTCATATAATCTTTCTACCTTTTTACGATGTTTAATAAAAGCACAAACATATACGAATGCAGTAAAAGAATTGCTTCCTTTATTTATGAAGTAAGTATAAGGAATGAACAAAGTTTAAATCGAAACACAACCACTATTGAAAATATCTAAATTGCGTAAAATTATTGTAAATTTTTAATAGTTAATTTTTGCGATGCCAATTGCATACTTTCAGTCCACCAGGTAGATGAAGCCCCTTAATTTATGCAAATATTTTTTCAGTGTAAAATATTCTAGAAACTCGCAGATCCTCACGTTGTGAAACAAAATCAATCAAATAAGTAGTCAAAAATAATATTTTGTATATTTCCATGGTTCATGTAACAATTTATTGTTGTATAAAAAAGCGTTTAAGTGTTGAAAACACTTGGGAGTACAATAACATTAATCAAAGTAAAATGTATCATGTTATCAGTGGTGTCATATATGATGTCTTATAAAACCAAATCAAATTTATTGCTGACAAATTTGCGATTACCCACAATTGAAGACTTTTATTTTTCTTTCAATCTGACCTATCTTACCTTATCATTTATCAATCAACCAAGGATACACACCGATGAGCAAACGGAACTGGATCAAATTCTCTGCAAATAAAGTGTGTGGTATTTTATTTATTGGCAACATTTGTTTGCACTATGGATTTAGTCTGAATTAACAACGATTTCCATGCAATTCGTTATGATTTCTGTTGGGTTTCTTCCCACCATGCAATGTGAATGCATGCGATGATAGAGCATTTAAAAATTACTGGAGCAAATTGGAGTACAGACAGTGTGCTATAAAGTGCTCGAGGCATTTGATTAGATTGAACCGATTATTCAATTTATCAAAGGCAAGGAAACTCATAAAGATTGTAAGTACTTGCTGCATCATAGCGATAATCCAACATGGCTGAAGACTGGAATTGTGCTAGCAACCATGCAATAAAGCAAGAAAAGTTAAGTGTGAAGTATTTTTTCTTTAATACATATAATCAAGATTATAATATTTAACTACAATTTAAAATAAAACTTGTGAAATTCTAAACCACTGCTTTCACCATACAACATAGAAGTTTCATCAATATTTTCATGATCTGCATATCTTTCTTTCTAAAGTCCTTTTTGACACAATATCCTGATCATTGAGGGGCATGATAGTATATATCGTACTTTATTCATATGCGTCTTACATTTCTAACCAAAAGTCATGTAATTGTCAGCAACGCAGCTCATTTCGATGTCCACCGGATTGCATACATTTAGGCTGCGTTCGTCATTATTCAGCCGCCTCAATCTCACCGTGCATGCCGCTTATATCTTCCTTGTTCGCTAGTTTCTCCCGCAGCTCGACACACTTTTCCGAATCATCGCGGAACTCTTCCGGACAGGAAAGCGTAAACTGACGCCACAGACAGAACACAAAATCGAACCCTTCCGGATTACACTTCGCATCGTCGCTCGGAGCAAAGGCACTGTCCGCTGCTTCCACCTCGTCGAAGCACTGCTTGATGAATCCTTCCGCCAGCGGGACCTTCCACTCGATCGTGCTCATATGCTCCAGCACCACCTTGGTAAGATCCGTGTGTACGAGGGCACCACTATCGTCCGCAATACCTTCCTTCTTCGCGATACATTCGGTGATGCAGTTGAGATGCTCACGGTTCTTCATCATTTCCTCATCTGTGGACGGGGGCACGTCCATTAGAAGGACATTCTAAACAACGGCACAAAACATACTTACGAGGAACCTCACCCAAACCGAGCTCCCCAATGCAAGCGGTACGAATTTCGGCAAATTTGGCGTGAATTTCGCTCTTGTCGAACCCATCGTTACAGCAGCGCATCGAAGCATCGCGACGTACTCTCGGTCCGAACGCCGACCGTTCGAATCGACCACCAGCTACCGCACTCGCCACAACAAGCAACCCAACGCTCAAAATCAACACTTTACCCATTGTTTAGTCACTGTACCGGCCGGTTTGGATGGAAACGAACTGTCCACCTAGAATGGTGAGGTGCGCTTTTATACGATGCACCTGCAAGACCCCGCAGATGCTGATAAGATGCTGCACCGGGGCTGATCGTGCGCTGATCGTACATTAATTGCCATCTACGCCGGTTGTTAATTCAATGTCGCAACGGTAATTTCACCCACGATGATTTTCTCACAATTGTTTTGACGATTTTAATGTTCCAATATGTCCCGTTTCCCGACCGCATCGTCAAAACTCCCGGTGGAAGGAAATGATCGTTCAGCGGCCTGTGTATGCAAACAAACACTTTTCGATCTACGATATTGTCGGCTCTAAGTGAATCATCTGCCAGTTGAAGCACACTGTATCATTTGAAGCAATAGACTAGCTTCCTCCACAATACCTTGAAGTTGACTTCCGAAATTAGCATCCAAATTCCGGAATAGAGCAGACGTCGAGTTTACCGATGTTATTATTCAGCTTTTTTCTCTTCCATACTTTCTACACTTGTTGCGTAAACATTTGTACATCGATTGCTATTCGGTGATACTGTGGATCATTGACCCGATGGCCACAGAGGCGCAACGCCACAACCACAAAGCTGGATTAACTGGAAGGGCAAGTTTCACAAATGGTGCAAAAGTAAGTTCTAGCTACATGGCTTTTAGTTGCTTTTGTTTCTGTTTCGCAAACCCGGGGTTCGAGAAGATTCCGGGTCTCAAAGCCCTAAGCGACTCCGAATGGACAAAATGGATGAGCCTAGTCATGTATGCTCGCAACCGAATCTTGATCGAGATCTTACGCCCATCAATCATCAATCATATTTTGATGTGGCTTAGAATGGTTGGGAACAGTATAAGAAGAGGAACACAGTATTATCTGATATAGGGGATTTTGTAAGAGAATACATTTTATCGTTAATGACACTTAAACCAATATTCATTCCTGATGATCTTATATATCCTGATGATCATGATAAACATTCTCGGTTTAGATAATAATTTCTTAATAAAATCAATATTTCTGATATGAAAAACCTTCCAAATTTTTCATAAAATAATGCCGAAATTACATCACTATTCCTCGTCCCCATTCTCCAACGATAGAAAGATCATGGATCTTGTACAAATCAATCAGCACTTCAACCACCTTCATCAACACACCAACCGGGTGTCATCAGATCAGCTGGAAGAACGCAAAGTACAATAATCTGCACAAACATAGAATAAACGCGAACAAAATATGGTGTAATATGTATCCAACTCTTCGTCGGGCATCTTTGTTTTTTCGGCAGTCTTACATTCCACTGACCTTCCTATATATATATATAGCGACCTGAAGTGCGTTAGAACATCAAATTCTAACCAGCTCTCGGACGGAGCTGATCTTCGTGGTTTGGTTGCTGTGTGTTTTCGGTGGTACTGTGAAAATGTTGAAGTTCGTCGTTTTTGTCGGTTTGATTGGATTTGTGGTTGGGTACGACTTCAAGGATTCGTTCTACAGTAAGTGCTAGCGGTGAATTGATTAAAAGTGAATACACCGCTCAAGATTGTTTGGTTTAAATATTTTCTGCCGCTAGATGAGATGCTGCTAGACTACGACTACTTACTCGAGGAAGCTGATAACCCTTCCATGTCGGGTCGTTTCCGTCGTTCGCCGTCCGATGCGCTGGACGATAAGTGCAAGCGTCGCTACAAGTGCTGCAACGATATCAACACCGAGAATATGGACAAAATCCACGAAATTAAGAAGCAGTGCTTCATGGAAATTCGCAACAAGAACAAGGCTGACGGAGGTAAGCGAAGCACTAGCCAGGAAAGGAAGATGAATAGCCTGACATCTTACATCACCGAATATCTCCCTCTGCAGCATATGAACCGATGGACTTTTTCTCCTGCGAGCGGTTGAACAAAACCAAGTCGGATGTTATCTGCGCCATGGAGTGCGTTGGGCGGAAGAAAGAAATCCTCAACGACGATGGCACGCTGATCGAAGGCAAGCTGATGGAGTTCGTCAAGAGCAACTTTGCGTCGGACGATTGGCAGCAGCCGCTGCTGGCCGGCCACATCGCAACGTGTGTGAAGGAAGCGAAGGATAAGGCGGCGAAAAATCCGCGGGAGGCCGGCCAGTGCAACTCGGAAACGTCCCACTTTGGGTACTGTATGTGGCGCCAGCTGGCGCTTGCTTGTCCCAAGGATAAGCAGATCGTCAATCGGCGCTGTGATCGCATCCGTGAGAAGCTGGCCAACAATGAGCCGCTTCACTACTACAAGGCTGAGCTAGACGACATGTAAGGCGTAAGGAACACTTTTATAAGACTCATTGCAAGGAAATGTTTTAAGTAATATAGCATGTGTGCTGATGAAAGCATTCAAAATAAAATGAATAACATTTATTTTCCTCCCAACATTCGATAGAATTGGTTAGGATTTCACATCTCCAACTTCGCCATGCTTAATATATGTGATCTCTCAGACAATTCAACTAATTTTTGGTCCAAGTCTTTAAAATAGCCTTCTGTTTCTCTTTGGGTCCACCCGGGTTCCTAATTTGTCCAGTCTGGAACTTGTCTTGACAAACTAAATCTACGTCTTCAACTGATAATCTAATCTCCTCATAATTCGTCCAAACCCTCCGGTACACTCTTCGTCGAATAGAGGAATAGAAAATTCCTATGAACCTATCCTTCAAGAGGCATCAGGAAGCTTTTTTATCATAATTGAGCTTTAATTTAGATTTTAAATCTTATCACCTTGCCGTTAATGGAAGCCGCTGACAAAGAGTAAACAAATCTTCAATTCCTAACTAATCAAGCAAAACAGAGGTCGTAAAAAGCTTAATCTACTATCCGAATAATTTTATCTCTAAGTATTGAAGCCAGTTTGAAGAATATTGTGGCATCGATCGAATTTAACAAAGATTAATTACTTCACAAGTAGCAGACGCTTCCATAACTCGTCACCACACTGTTCATTGCGATAAACAATCAAGATATAAGCAGATTGAACCTCTTCCATTAAAGCCATCCAAGTAGACAAGGCGCTCCAAAATGCATAATCCACCGAGCTTGGTACAGATATTCGCGGTAAACATGATCGCCTCCCAGTCTCGCCAGGCTGATACATTGATCCGGCTAATCCCGAAACAAAATGCGCCACAAACCCCAACACCAGGAATCGAGGTTACAATGAGCAGTACAAATCGGCACCGGTAGATTTTGAATGGAACGCAATAGATAACGACCGTGTTTTGGGGAGCTGCGGCGTGGCTCGCCAAAATTGCGGAACAACGCGCGATGAGTTTTAGCTGATTTGATGCCCACATGTAAGCGTGAGCTATGGTAAAGCGGAACAACACCCATACCGGGGTATTGTAAATTGCGATCCTAAGCATCCAACTCATTTAGGGAACAAGATATGGACAAGCCTCCCTCCAAAGTTATTTGCCTTTCGTGCGATGTTTATTCTTCGAATGGGATGAGTAACGTGCGATGTTTTTTTTCCTCCGCTAATCAAAAGAGTATTCATTTTCACATACACTACAATGTACTGATTTTGGCCGGGCACGATAAAATGGATATCGAATTCCATAGTTTGTTGTACAGATAACAAACTAATACCTTCATCATCTTCGGCACAAAAGGCAGTCAAAATAAGATTTACTTAAAACCGTCCTTCGCGGTCAGAATTTCGATTAGTCGGAAGGTGACCGCGGAACTAATTATACCTACACGAGGACGAACCGAGGTGAATACAAGGTGTAACAGGTGTCTGGAAGTGTACAGTTTGTGAAGCACTACTGCTTAGTGAGCTGATCTTTTCAAGTGTACAAAAGAGATCTTGAGTATTTTAGTGATTCAGTGAGCCACAATAATGCTGAAGTTATTGCGAAAACTACCTGTGCGTCATCACACACGGGAAAGACTTGTGCGTGTAGCTCTCTGTGGTGCAACCAATAATCGCAGCTTCTCCAGTGATGATGCTCCGATCGTGGAGCTTCCCGGGTTTGGCAAGCTTAAGGGCTCGTACACTAAAAGTGCCTGGACTGGTACACCGATCCAGCAGTACCTGAACGTGCGGTACGCTGAGCCAGCAGTAGGCAAAAACCGCTTTAAGGCACCAATACCCGTAAAACCGTGGGAAGGTGTGCAGGATGTTTCGGCACGTGGTCGTGGAGCTCCCTGCTATGGAGATCTCAAGAAACTTCCCAAAGATCAGCTGTCAGCGGAGCTGGAAGATTGCATCAGTCTGTGCGTGTACACGAAGGACACTAGCGCCAAGCGGCCCGTTGCCGTCTATATTCATGGCGGTGGTTTCTACAGTGGTAGTGCCGCTCAGCATCCACCCGAGTATCTGCTCGAGAAGGATATCGTGCTGGTTGTGCCACAGTATCGCTTGGGAGCGCTTGGATTTCTTTCCACCAAAACGGACGCCATTCCCGGTAATGCGGCCATAATGGATGTGCTGCTGGCGTTCGAATGGGTCCAGCAACATATCGCACAGTTTGGCGGTGATCCGGAACAAGTGACAGCCGTCGGACAGTCGGCCGGTGCTGGTATACTGTCGTCGCTGCTGTTTAGCCCTGCGCTGAAAGAGTCATACTTCCAGAAGATTATTCTTCACTCGGGAGCCGCCTTCGGTAGCTGGCTGTTTGATCACAACGGTGAGACGAATGCCCGGGATATTGCGCGTCGTGCTGGGTTCGATCACAAGGCACCACTCGAACGAGTTGAGGAGTTCCTGCTCGAGGTGGACACGTACACTCTGCTGAAAGCTTTCATGCAGCACAATGTAGGTAGAGGACGCAAACTTTATTGGCCTTGTTTAACTCCTACCCTTGACTATTCTTGACTAGTGGCAAGGTCTTCATAAGGGAATCAATAGCACCGGAGGCCGTATGACGATTGGTGGACCATCCCAGATCTTCCCCAAATCACCGTACGAGGTGATGAAGGCCGGAGGAGGAAGGAAAAATATTCCCATGTTGACGGGCGTAGTCAAAGACGAGGGCACATTCGCACTGGTGGATGTGTTTACCATTCTGACCGCGTTGAAACTTTACGACAAGAAAGACTTCCTGAGGTTTGATGTGATCGAGGAGATTCAGCGAATTCTCGGTACGGTAGAGGTGTCCTGCTCCGTTACGCCACTGGCCGTGAAGAGTATGTTGGACATGGAGGCGGCCGCTAACGGCGACATCTTGAAGATGATTCCAGGGCTTATTGATGTAAGCTATAGACTTTTGATATCTTCTCGCTCTTGTAATGAACATCAACTTTTTATTTTCGTAACACACCTTAACAGCTCTGTGGAATGCATCTGATCAAGTCCAGTGTACTTCGGTTAGCGCAGTACAATAGCAGACACACACCGGAACAAACGTTTGTGTATTCGTTCGACTATCGTGGTGAACATACGCGCTTCGGTTACGATCAAGACATTCGCCATATTCCATTCGACGGTGGTGTACATCATACGAACGATCTGCTGTACCTGTTCCCCTATCCACCTACAGCTGCCCAGCTCAACGAACAGGACACGGCGATGGCGAAGAAAATGGTTGACCTGTGGACATCGTTCATTGTGGATGGTGTACCTAAAGCGCAAGACCTTCCACATTGGCCGCCATTTAATCGTACGTATATCGCACCTCGATACGTTGACGATAGTTGAAATCCCTCTCATGACTCATTACTCGCTATTTTTAACAGAGATCTTCGGTCCGTACGTTCACCTCGACCAGCAGCTAACGGTAGGCAACAACTTCCTGGACGAATTCACGGTCAACGCTGACGCTGCTCGGCGACAGCGGCAGCAGCAAAAAGATTCCCCCGCACAAGACAACGGTACCGTCGGCACACATCAGGACGAACTAATCCGGCGAAATCTAGCCCAGCAGCAACAACGGGTGTAGCGCGTTTTTAATCCACGCTAGCAAATCTTCCGATAAAACAAACAAACAGGCACGCACGAAGGCGAAACGAAACAGTTACAGAAACAAAACACTCAAAACCAGCACCCGACCGCCTTCCGGGACAGTTAGGGTGGACGGCTCCACTTTGTAGGATATTGTCAAGCCGAGTGAAGAAGTTATCTATTCTAGGCGAAGGTATCACGATCCCAACGATAGACGCTGATAACGCAGATTATATGATAAAAGGTTTCAACAAGGAACTCGAACGATAGCTGTACGCACTTTTCCCAATGCAAAGGTTGGACAGAAATTACGTGTTTTCCATTTATCACGATAATCAAATAAGAAACTATGATATTTCTTGACCGTTGCTTCAGTGAAAATAAACAAGACAATTTATGTTAAATTAACTTATCAAGTCTATGAGTCAATTAAAGCCTATGGGAAACTTTAACCATTCGAAGTTCTGAGGAATTTAAAACTTAAACTCACTGATAAATGTATGCTTTGACAAGTCTTCGAGACAAGACATATAAACTGCTCAAAACCTTCATTTAGTAGCATGAGAATTGGGTAGTTAATCCTTATCACGGAGTGACATATCTGAAGTTGAACTGCTCATAATAAACAATTTCCAGTTAATCCCACCACATGCAGAGTATCAGGATTCTTCTTATGAACTTTATGGTTTTCGATGAGGAAACTGGAAGATATGGAGTGAGGTATTTATTTTTAATCCCAGATTTGATAATTAATCATGGATCGTTCAAAAACAATTGAGAAATTTAGAAATTTTCAACACACTACAAATTTTCCTTTACAAGCGTTATATTTAAGCGCCTGAAGGTATGCAACATCACCGACACGTTATGTTGGTAACGCATCCACGTTGTTTTCAAAATTAAAACTAAAACAACGTTGACCAAAAGCAGTTTATAGTTTTTCAACTCGTTTGTATTGTTTGTTTGTATGACCGCATTGTCTGACTGGCCGCAAATATGCCATACAATTTGGTAAGTCTTTTATTGTGTTCCCGCTTGCCCGCCATTGATATCCTTTTATCAAACCAACCTACCGCATGCGTGCAAAACGAGGCAAAAAAAATGGAAACAACTTCCAATCCAAGGGTGGCAAAACTTCCAACCCCAACGCTTATCTTTCGGACAGCGCTAATCGTCTTAAGCGTGCAGATTCGCGAAATTCGGTTTTGCTAACCAAAAAAAAAACAAAGAATTCCGCAACGGTCAGACACACGAGACAGAGCTGCTAGGGCGCTGCAACACCAGACCGTGGTCAGTTTCCTAATGGCTACCATCAGCAGAACACTACTGCTCTTACCGGGTCGTCGTCGGAAGTTGTTCACCGTCGGGAACGGTAACGGGGTGTTGCGTGTGTTCGGAGGCGCCGTTCGGAAGTTGTCCACGATGGAGGGAGGAACGCCGACGGACCATCCAATAGTGGAGCTGCCGGGGTTGGGTAAGCTGAAAGGTTCCACCACGCGCGGTGCCTGGACGGGTGTGAATGTCTACCAGTTTCTGAACGTACGCTACGCGGAACCGGCTACGGGCGAGCGTCGGTTTAAGCCACCGGTTCCAGTGGAACCGTGGGAGGGTGTGTTGGATGTGTCGGAACCGAAGCTTGGCTCACCGGTCTACAAACGCATGAAGCTATTGACCGAAGAACAAAGGGCCGAAAATCTAGAAGACTGCATTAATCTGAGTGTGTTTACGAAGGATTTCAACGGCCGCAAACCGGTCATAGTGTATGTGCACGGTGGTGGGTTTTACGATGGTGCGATATATCACTACCCGCCGAACTACATCATGGAGAAGGATGTCGTGCTGGTGGTGCCTCAGTATCGGTTGGGAGCGCTTGGGTTTTTGTGCTCCAACACCAAGCAGATCCCGGGCAATGCGGGCGTCATGGATGTGGTGTTGGCGTTCGAGTGGGTCCAGAAGTATATTAGCCATTTTGGAGGTGATCCACAGCAGGTCACCGCCATGGCACAGTCCTCCGGGGCAGCGATGGTTTCCAGCATGACGTACAGCCCGCTGGTGGACACGGAGAGACTGTTCAATCGGTTGATACTGCAGTCGGGCAACTGTCACGGTTCGTGGGTGTGGGATCGCAGTCCGGAGCGTAACTGCCGGGATATTGCCGGGTTTGCTGGTTTCGACCGGAAGGCACCGCTGGAGGACGTGGAACGATTTCTGATGCAACTGGACATCTTCAGCCTGATGAAGGCTTTCACTCAACATTACGTAAGTAACGGTAGAGCTGTGTATGACGAATTCTTGAAGGGATTTCCATAGAATTTGTAAAGTCTTTCTGACCTTTTCGCCGATTTGGACTTTAGCGACTTCGAACACCGAACGGAACAGATACGATCGGTGGTGCACGTATGGTGTTTAACGATCCCAATGGACTGTTTCCGGAGAATCCTTACTTCATCATGCGCAAAGGTGGAGGACGGAAAAATATGCCACTCCTCACCGGTGCCACCCGGCACGATGGAACGTTCGCATTCTTGGAAGTGTTTAACATACTGCTGTTTAAGAAGCTAATCGGCGATCCACACATCACCATCCACCGGATGGTGGACGAGGTGAACCAGGTGCTGGGTGTGGACGATCCGTCCTGTACCATCCGTACGCTTACCATGGCCCAGTTCTTCACACACGAGCAGCTCGCATCCGGTGATTTGCGAAAACTTCTGGCTGGTTTCTGTGATGTAGGTGGACGGTGTTATTGTGGATACTTTGAGGTTGTGTAATTTCAAATTTACCTTCTAATATAGCACACGGCAGATGTTCTGATTAAAGGACCCGTGCTAAAGATGGCCCAGAACAACGCGATGTACGTTCCGGAGCAGACGTATCTGTACAGCTTTGACTACGCAGGCGAGCACACGCGATTCGGTTACGGTGGTGACACATCGGCCATCCCGTTCGAGGGCGGTGTACACCACTCGAACGATCTGATGTATCTCTTCCCGTATCCACCAATGGCCGCTAACCTTAACGAACAGGATACGACCGTGGCGAAGCGAATGGTTGACCTATGGACATCGTTCGCCATCCATGGCAAACCGGAAGCACAAGATGTGCCTGATTGGCCACCGATGAACAGTGAATTGGAATCTATTTGAATCTTCAAGGCTTGCATTTAACTAACATTTCTTCTTCATTACTTTCAGACGTGCTGGGACCGTATCTCAAGATTAACAAGCAGTTTACCATTGGGCAGGACTTTAGGGAAGAATTAACCGTGGCGATTAAGAATCCGTCTGAGATTGAAAAGAAGAAGGTGAACAAAACTTCAACGCAATAGGTAATTGATGGAAATGATGCTTTATGGCTTTAAGAGACTTTGAATTCCACAGGAATTCCTTCGTCTCTCGGTAATTGGTGACTCAGAACAAATGTGTCAAAAGAAACAATAAATCGAAAGTGCTGATGTAAAACCATATGCTAAACGGTTCCTGTTCCGGGTACACTTTACACAATTTATTACATTTATATTACCAGCGTAACTCTTCACCATAGCGGGGTTGTTTTATGTCTCGTATTTGGTTAACTGAAATGTTTACGTTATAGTAATCAGCGAGCATTTGGATGCTCCAAAACCCATCACAGGCCGGTCTTTCGGCTGCTCGGCGGTATGCATGAAAGAAAACTCTTTTGGTACTGGGTTCATCCACAGCCTTCACGCGCGAAACCCTTCCACCTTCCTAGCGCCGTCGTAGCACCGGGTTGGGATTGTCCTCCACCACGACCGTCTTCGTCACAACGTCGTAGATGGAGCGATTTTGCCGGAAGCACAGCAACAGCAAACACATGGGAAATAGAAATGCTATCACGGCATTCTTCACGACCGCCCGGGCAAACGCGCGGCCAAAGCTTGGTGTCGTGCCCGGATACAGTAGTGCCCGCAGCGGTATCTGATTGCTGAGCAAACCGGGCTGGGGTTGCGGTTCCAGCACTGCGACCGATTCGGCATACACGATCCGCAAACCCATCAGCATCTTGCCGGGCGTTGCACTGCCCGGTATGACCTGTACGTGTGCCGTCCATACCGCTTCGTAGATACACACCGCTATCTTGATGCCTATCTCGAGAAATATCAGCTCCGAGGTGAACGATAGCAGCTCGGTGTAATCTTCCTCGAACGAGTTACGAATCGCGTCCAGGTCCATGTACAAGCTGGAAAGAGATAGCAAAGGGAAAGCATGTTTTCAAAATGCAGTCGGTTCAAGAGTCGGTTCTGCCTAAATCATGGACACGCTTATCAATGATTTCACACCCGGTTAGGTAACCGAAACAGTGCGTCAGCGACGGGGGTTGCACTTACAGATCGATTTCGAACGCATCTATAAACGCCAGTGTGGTCATTATCTTAAGCAGAAATATTATCGATATATCGATGGCTTCGGCCGCGAATCGTTTCCAAAGCGGTGCAATGACGTATTCATATCCACCGTGCCGATTAATAGCTAAAGAAATGTGGGATAAAAACGAATTATTTTCTTTCACCTTTGCTCTGTTCCAATAGTACAACTCGCTTACCATCGTCTGGTCGGGTTGGATCGATCGTTTCGTTACGTCCCCGGTTCACAGTAACATTCTGTCCCTGTACCGTTGGCGTACCGGATGAATTTATCCCACCCGTCGTACTTCCGCCATTCGTCGTAGGCATACCGGTCATGAAAGATCCCATGCTGGGAACTGCCGACGGTACGCTACCACCCGCATTTAGCTGAAACAGCTGCGGATAGTTGCTCATCAAATAGTACGGGAAGTGAGCGTGCAGATGGTTTTGCATCTCCGCATGGTAGACCCATGTTCGCAGCAGCTCGAAATATATCTGTTTCGACGTTTTGGTCAGATCCAGCTGTGGCACAGCATCGACCGGACTGTCCTTTTCATTGATTGTGTCTTGATTTTCTGCCATGATGCAATCTCGACACGGCGAACAAACACTGAAAGTTTGGCAATCTGTTCGCGAGAAAAATCACTCCACTGTTTGCTATATCTGTTATTTATCGCGTAATGTTTTTCCAGCGCACGAAACAAAACAACTGACTCAGAACAACAGACGCACTGTGGAAGGTTATTTGGTCACGGACGGAGACATTACGGCATCGCTGTAAGGTCCGGTCATGAAATTTTTATTTATACAATAATTATTGATTTTCATTTATCGAACATATTTGTCATTACTCAAGTCCAATACATAAGTAAAATAGAACATTCCTAATAACATTTACATCTACCATACAAGCAGCTCCATTTCGGCGGGTAAGACTAATATGGAACTTCTATGCTTGTTAAGAGTCTCATAAATGCGGATGTGATGAATTTGCAGTTTCAACGATCCTGCGTTCTGCCGATGCTCAGTTTACTTGACAGATATCTCAGCAACATCCTTTTACTCTGCAAAAAATCATTCCGAACCCTCTCCAATACAACACAGCGAGATTCATCAGTTTTATACAAAATCCATAACTGTGAGGCGAATGTCAATTTCAGATCTGTATAAGTTCTGTATATCCCTAGCTTCGTTCGTCGCGACAAGTGTTTTGAGTAGAGAAGCTTTCTCAGACTGTAGCAAGACCGGTTGGTGGCTAGCACATATCTCAATATCAATGTTGTTGTTGGTGCCGTTGTTACAAACGCGAACAGAATTCATGATACTGGTACCCAAGGGGGGATTAATCATAACAATTGAGAGAACCGCGAGGACATAAGTTAAGCTGACACCATACAACCGCCAACGGGCAGATACACCCGACAATGAAAGATATGATAACGAAAGGAGAATGATTCTATCGTTCATCTCGCTTTCGCTTTCAAATCGCAGGACACATTGTTAGTATATAAGCAGGAAAAATTGTTATTAACTCTACTTGTACTTCAAACCTAACCACGGTTTCTTCAAGTCGCTGGGTTGGCATTCGAATTGAATGGAGGTCCACACTAGATACTTATTCTGATTATTCAGAACAACAGGCTAGTGTCCGACCCGAACAATTCCGAGCGCCTTCACTTCTATGGCTCTTCCAGTGAAAACAGAGGTCAACCGTTTGAGTTTCTACTCATTCTGGGACTCCAGATACGAAGCTTAACGTCCGATCCGAGCTGATCTGAAAGGTGAACGAGACTTGGGCGAGAGTTTCAGGGGAGATCAATCTTCGCGTGGTCAACCTACGGCGGCGGAACCAGCATTCCGAAATTTGTTCCCGCAGCAACAGCCGTGAAGTTTGACTCAAGATAGGTGAAAGTTTGGACGACTTCAAAAGAGCTGTGTCAATTAATTGCGTGTAAATGGTGTCTAAGTTTAAATATTACTTTTTAATTTTCATTCTTCGTAATTTCGTTCTTGATTTGTCAAGATTCTTCATTATTCTATTTTCGCATTACAAAACAGCGTATATTTGAGTTAAAAAAATAAATAACGTTTAGTTTGTTGCATAATATGTCACGATGATGTCCAGTCTGCCCTTCCCACCGTGTAACGTCAACACTGGAGAAAGCTGTCAAAAAAGTGTAATGTCACCAGATTTTTGTCGAAAAACGCGAACGCAAGTTTTTCCGATACGCTGAGCCAACGTAGGAGCAGCATCAGCACAAGAGCAGCAGTAGCACCAGTAGTCCAGCGATTATTTTATTGATCCACAGCGACGCCCGTCTGCCGCAAACGTGTGGGAGGAAAAATCGGGCCCACAAGGTGCGTCTCAAAGGCCGTGTAGCGAAAAAAGAAGTGCATTGTGTAGTTTAAAATAAGCCTGGGCGTTTCGCCGAATCGGGTTCTTTTCTCGATTCGCTGCTGCTGTCATCGTCTTCGTCATTGCCGTGCGTGACTGGGAGGGTGTGTTTGTGCACGAGTGCTAATAGTGTACGTGCGTATCGGTCGTGGCCGCAAACGGTAAAACAATTCCAAGCGCTTTTCCCTACGCGATCCAGTGCACCGTAATCTTGGCGTGCGTTTCCGTGTGTTCCGAAAAGAGTGCGCTTGTGTGTGTGTGTGTGTGTGTGGGTCAGTTTCTTCGCCCTTCTTTAACGTCCGTGTAGCATCCGAGCGGTCACTCGCGGTACGGTACCGACAATCTGCGTGGCCTTTCTACGCACACAGTGGTAACGGTTTGCGGTCCAGTCACCGGTGGAAGAGGAGTAGGCTGGCCGAGAATTTCCGTCGTGTCAGCTGAAACGCAGCGCGACAGCCAACGCAGCAACCCCAGGAGTACAAAGACCCGAAATTGGGTGTTCATTCCCGACCCGTTCCCAAAGCATCGGTTTTATTTTATTTATTTTTTTATGAAAACAGGTCATTCTCGTACCGTGCGTACCGGAAACCCTGATACCCCCTGCGGATAAAGGTTGTTTCCTCTGAGGTGAAAAAGAAAAGTACGACACTCGTCGGTCGTCGATCGTGTGTGTGCTCCAGTTTCAGTGGAAAGTGTGGTGGTACGTGATCGTTGTTTTTCCCCTGAGTGGAAAAGCTCCGACCCAGCAACCGTGTACGGGTTTGGTGAAGAAAAGCGTGAGAGTGCGTCTCGTGTGGCCACAGTAGGCCACGGTTGTGTATGTTGTGTGTGCTATTGGTGTTGCCCGTTAGTGTGATCCCATAAGTGTGTGTGTGTGTGTGGCTGTGCAACAACACCGTTGTTCCAAAGGGGAACGTACAAGAGAGGGAAAGAAAGTAGCGAAGAAAAGCCAACAACCACTTCCCTCCCAAAACCCACCCCCGCGTCACACGATGTCGTCATCCGGCGATTTTGGAAATCCTCTGCGGAAGTTTAAGCTCGTCTTTCTCGGCGAACAGAGCGGTAAGCAATCGAGTTTTAAACTGCACAAACTAACAAATGTTTTTTTTCCATTTATTTTCTCTTCTTTTTGTGTTTGTGCTGTGTGGAAACGATGGAAATCCGTTAACTTCTACGATATGTTCACCCTTATGAGGCTTTGCCCTTTTTCCGCACTGCAAAACAAGGCAGGCTTTGGCGATCGTAGTGTATCGTGGTGTCTTCGGGGAATGAAAAATGCTTAGCAACGGGCCAGAAGCTTTCCCTGCTTGAGTCTTGAAACGCGTGAGAAACGTCACAAATGTTGGGCGGAATTATCACTGAATAGAACCGGATTCCCTTCGGTGGAGGGAGGCAGTGCTTCTGGAACGCCACTACTAATTAACGGCATTATTCAATCAACAAACGCATTTATGATCCATTTCCAACATCGGAACAATGCCCGAAGGAAGAATGAATGAGGCGCAAGAAAAATGCCGTGCTTGGGATTGGAAGATTTTCCTCCCGGGAAGAGTTCATCGTTTCACTATCGGAAGTCTGAAGGAAAGCTGGGAAGAAAATATATCTTCCTGTCTGGTACATGGCAGGTGGTGTATTAAAATGAATCCCCCTAACAAGAGGGTACAGTAGACGGTGGAAAAGATTGGAAGCAGTGGAACAACCGTGACCTCATCTAGCCCGCTGAAGGTGAAGTCCCGTTCCACCGGCATCGGCTGGGATGGTGGTTGGGCTTCAAAGAAACCAACACAAAAAAAAAACCATCTCCAGAAAGGAAAACCACGTCCTGAGAATTAGATTTATTATTCATCATTGTGTCCATTTGGATCACCACGCTTCACACGGCAAAAACCACGGATGATATAGAAAAAAGCTTTCCAAGCTTTGTGTGATACAGACGTAAGCACGCAAGCATGGACAAAAAAAAACAACCAACTCCACACCGAAACTTCTCCATCGGAATTCGCGCACCGTGTGTTGTTCTTTTTTTTGTGGCGAGGGGTAGTTGCCTGTTTTCTCGTTTCGACAGACACAAGAAAGCCACCGTTCCCACCCGAAAAATCTAATTCACTTATCACAGCAACATCTGACTTGACTTTTATGCCGGTATTTTGCAGGGTTCTCCAATATATTTGAATAGCATCACCACGCTGCACTGAATCGCCATCGTTGAGCTGGATGTTGTTTCGCGTGCACAGTTTAGTGATTATTTTATGAAGGAAAGTTCAATGACTGAAATTCATACGATGTGCTGTGGTTTGTGCAGGAGTTTGTTGTTGTTTAGGAAATATGTTAGGAAATTTTCACGCACACAATAAGAATTACAAATTATGTTGAAGACTAGTAAACTAGACTAGTAGTCAATGTGAGGTAGCCCCCGAGATATACACTATTATAGAATGCTTGTGTTAATTGCGCAAATAGAAACGTATCTCATCTCTCAACCATTGAATTCGAAATGCTTGATTAGGAAATCACATCAGTTAGTCGTTTGTCATCTTTAGGGAAGACACAGAGACATTTTTAATATATTTGATCTCGTTAAGGTATTTTGAAGCTAACTGATGAAGTCGTTTGACAGATAACCACGCCATCCGTTCGAGTAATAACGCTACGAACAAAGGAACTATTTCCTAAAAAAGTTTTGTTTGAAAATTAAGGTGAAAAATGTTTCCTTTCTTTCTTTTGTTTAACAAAAAAATATCAACAAAAATTGAAACATATTTATTGGATGAAATTGGAAGGATTTCGTTTTGTCTATTGCAAAACCCTGTATTTTGAGAGACGTATTGATGCTGGAGCTTAATCTCAGCCTCCCTAAAAAACACGCCCAAGGGTTACTTTTGTATGTGTGTACGGGTGAAAGGGGAGGAGGGGTGAGGGGGATATCTTATACCAGTTCTTTTTGAGCCACTTTATTCTACCCCTTTTTCTCTCATTGTTCTGCCTTTAATCCATCTTACTTTCTTTTTCTTTGCCGGTTATTTATGCTGTTTTTTTTTTGCACCCAACCGTGTGTGCTTTCGTTGTCCCGAAATCTTGAGAGAGAACGTTCACGCCAGGCACGAGTTTTTGTTGATTGGCGGTTGGCGGTTCACGTACCTTGTGCCGGAAAAGTGGCAATAGAACAAAACGAATCAGACAGCATGAATCATCCCGTCCCCCCTTGGGACTGTCATCCGGGGAGATCTGGGGCGAACGAGCGTTGGGACAGTCAAGGCTACCGTTGACATTTCGGGCCGGGTGTACCAACAACCGTAACAACATTTTTACCATGTCACACGGAACGGATTTCTAGCCCAAAAGCAATGAAAAATTGCTCACGATTCACCACCACCTCGACTAACCAACGCTTTTGGAGGGGGGGAGGCCTGGTGGAATGCCGGACCCTGAAAATGGGTACTCCACTTTTCACAAATCTCTTCCAGCGCCGGTGCTGTGGCGATGCATAATCAAATTATGCGATACATCATCCTTGGTTTCTCCATCACACGCTGTGGGGAGAAATGTGCGTGCCTGTGTGCTTATATGTGTTTTTCTTTCTCATCTCCCCTTTTACTACTTTGTATGGCTGATCACATATTATGTACTCTTTTTTTCTTTTCATGACTCTCACGGTACGAATCGATGCTGCTATTGAAAAAAAAAACCCATCCCCAACCCAATGATGATGATGATGCTATTCACGGTCTGCTGGGTGCATCCGTCGCGTGCCACTTGCTGCACCACCACCAACACAACACTGTTAACGTTCCTCCCATTCCGTCCGCCAGTGGGCAAAACATCGCTAATCACCAGGTTTATGTACGACAGCTTCGACAACACATACCAGGTAAGTTTGCCACCAAAGAACCGGGGCCAGAACAGATGGAGAGAGTAGAGCAAAAAGAAAAAGGGATTGCGGGTGTGACAAAAACGGCATATAGGGATGACCTCGGGCTCTGGGCAGGGATAATAGAATTACGCCATATTCCGGTGCTGCTGCCTACCGAAGATCGGATATCTCGTCATGACTCACACCGACGGAATGAAAGGGACAGCGAATGGGCACCGCACAGCGTACTCTATCGAATATATCGGTACGACTCACTGCTTCCGGCTGTGTGTGAGGGTTGTGGTCAACCCAAAGTTGCTTTTCCTCCATCTCACCCAGATCCCGCTCCGATTTCGTTGACCGTTATTAGTCATGCGACCCTTTCCATCTCCGCTTGTTCGAAACCAAAAACAAAAAAAAAATCGTTTGATGGCATTTTGTCCATCCATCAATTGCAGCTGGTTGTGATTTTTGGGTCAGATTGGTGGATGGTTAGCTTTTTTGTCCTCCCCTCTGTGCTTCTAGTTCCGATGAGGTATTTTACATATTGTTTGGTTGACGTGTGTACAGTGTGGTTTTGCTACTCATTTTACATTGTAATGTTTGCCATATTGTGTTGTTTATGTTATGTCATGTTTCTGCAAGAGCAAAAACACATACGTTGTTTAATAAAATTGACAAATACCTGGTGTATTTGTTTGAGGTTTTACGGTTGGGTTTGAGGTGTTTTCGCAGAGTTGTATTCATTAGAACGGTTTGCTGTCAATTCGCAACTGTCATTTTGTTAGAAATTTGGCTTTTAAAATTATCAATCTCATTCTGTCAAAAAAAAGTAATTATGTTCCTTTTATTAGCAATTTAAAGGATTCATATATTCATATATAAGGTATATTTTCATACCCAACCTATGCTTATTAATTTTACACAATTACCATGATATACCGGAATCAATTTATAAAGTAACTGTCATCTGGTAGGTCCTAATTTTGCGATAAATAAATATTTTCCGTTGCCGAATAAATTTATCATCCGTCCGTCCTCGCTCAGCCGAACGTTGTTGACGGGTGACGGACATGTCCGTCCTGAAGACCGGCGCATCGATGAAAGACGCGCGCGCACATACATGCACACGGGCTATTTCTGATTGTGTAGTTGTTTTCTGTGTTGTGTTCTTTTCTGGATTATTTTCTGGACGTTCTAAGCTAATGATGAAAGATTTCAGGTAATGAATGACATCGTGCGACGGAACACGCTAAGCTCTCCAGCGCCTAAGACAACAAATGTTTGCGGCGATACCAGCACGTTCTGGCTAAAAATCGCCCGTCAACAAAGTGTTAATACCCTTTATTCTGACATAGGTACATTGAAGTACATCGTTATCGATTGTTGAGATAATTAACAACAAGGAAACAATATTAGTTCTTTCATTCTACATCATGTATTTTATAAAAAATGCCATTTAATTTTGGTTGCAATTCGAATTATGATTTTTTACCTTGTTTTATATTCCGGACAGTCGAAATAAATTGTATTTGCTTACGGAGTCACACAAGAAGACCACAACAAAAGGTGCAAGATTGTAATACTTTCAAGAGGCAAGAATGTGTCCAAATTCACGAACAGGCCTGTCTCTTTATGTCAATTTGGACTGTACGAAGTTAAAAGCCTAAAAAATTGTACTTATAGCATAGAAAACATGTGATTTGTGCACCTTATTTACTAAGTTTCGATGCTGTCGGAAGTTAGAAAAGTGTTTGTAGTTCGAATTAAAATGCATTTTCATGGTTCATATCATTTACATTCTTGGAAATTCGTTGCACAAATTAAAAGGTTTTCCTCATTGCACTATTAACAGGTGAGGTGCTGAGGTGTGACCAATTTAATTTGTATTTGTTACAAAATAATATGTGAAAAATGCTCTAAGTGTTCGTAATTCGATCCAAAACGATATTTTAGGTTATAATTAGAAGGAAACAAGCGATCGCGGTGTATCGTTTGCTCTGGGAAGCTTATGAGCAATATTTGTGATGTTTCCTGAAGTGTTACTTTCGATCATTGAAGACGAGGCATTGCAATCCCAATCCAAATTAAATGCACTAAATCACTAAATGCGTCTCAACTATCAGTTTTTTATCATTTTAGGACCGTTAGGAAATATCCAGTGGTTCGAAAAATGAGAATTTTGTGTGGAATGCATCTTCAGCATTTCCAACAGAAGGCAGTTTTGTGTTGTGCGTTCGAGCTGACGACACGAAAGTTGGTCTTATTTCGAGAATTGTATTGTAATCATTACTTGCTGATGTCAGACCATCCAAGAAGTAGGTCTTGTGAAGAGTTCAATTAAAAGCCTTAACTGGGACATTCTATCATATCGCTTGTGATCCTTATCCAGATCTGGTTCCATGTACTTGCCGCATGTACTTGCAGAGGAGCACTTAGCCCAATATGAAGTTGTCACAAAATGGGACAACACATGAACTTCGTTGTAACTATATCAATTGTATTGATGAGAAAGTCACTCAACTCCAGAATTTGTGTGAAAAAGGGAAGAAATGTGTAGAATCAAACGGAAATTTGAAATAATTTGAAGATATCCTGAAAAAATAGACATACTCAACTATTTTCAACATATTTTCAACATTATTGTCTAATAACTTTAATAAAGCTATGCTCTGGTTAATCAATTATCTAATGTTCTAGCCTGTTCCTGTTGTATTCAAGACAGGGAAATACAGAACCGGACAGAACAGATGTGACAAATTGATTTCGTTAGACCATTCAACAGCATCGCTATGGCAATCCATCATAAAGCATTCATTGCTTTGTAAGAGAACTCCTCCAGTGCACTCGCATCAGAAGCGAGCAGCCATTTCGGTGTCGCATATTTGTACTTCTCCACACGTTCGCCTCTTATCGGTAACACGGTAATCAATATTGGGCAGAGAATTGGGTTATAAAAATTGGTCCTTTTATCACTTTCCGACATTCCCACACTGGCTGGTTGCAGATGCTGTAGCGCGTGACACCATTTCTGTGATGAGATGAGATCTGGCTGCTGATGGTTCTTCCCACACGTCAGACGAGATCCGTAACTGGCGCAACTGCTCGCCCACCTTGCCCACCAGAACTTTCTGCGGCAAGGCCATGTTGTAGAGCAAATGCCATAAAGTGTAATAGTTTTATATGAAGTACAGATGTTTATGGTTAAGGCTTGTGTGGGAATCGAAAGGAGAGTGACGTCAGGCTTTATTTACTTCTGTGGCGCCGATAGTGGTGCCACTATAGCAGGATAAAGTATAGCTGAACGTTCCATTTCGTTTTGTCAAAAAATAGGTTAAGTTCTTTGTGATACGTTGCTGACGTTCAGGCGCAGATACATCTCAAAGCGGGACTATTTCTTTAAAAGCTTCTTCTGTTCTTTAATATTATGTTGTGTGCACCAGCTTTTCTCTTGTTTCGGTGCCCCAAAATAGCCTTCAAGAACGAACAAATTTTGCACAGCAAAGTTTAGGTTTCGAATCAAGAAAAGAAGCGTATACGTGCCGGCAATCAAGCGAAACAGCGGCAAAATTGTATTAAAACTTTCCCGTCGATGTGCTTCGTTCAAATTGACTTTTAACCGTTCCTGGGTTTGCAAGGCAGGAGGATAGTGGGTCCGGGGCGTTGGGAAGAGAGAGAGATCAAAATTATTCACCTACAGGTGCAGGTGCGTAATTAAGAGCAATCCAAACATTCGATTTCTTTCGTGGCTTTCGTAGAGCGAACTTTTCTAGCGTACGGTTCCTTTTCATAATTCATTTTCGTTCTTTGCCACATCTCTCTCCGGGGCGAACGTTTATAATCTGTATCTGTACGAAGTAGAACAGCAAAGCCCGCTGACCGTGCTAAACTTTCCTCTTTCAAGAGCGTCATGAGAGGAGTGGTCCCTATTATCACACGCCGGTCACTTTCGCGTTGGCGTTTGACAGGCGTGAGAGCTTTTGATTCTCCTCGAGAGCTTTCTGTCTAATTAGCCTAACTTAAATCCGCATTATCTGTACAAAATGGAGACTTTTGTTCGCTAAATTGATGAAGGCACCGTAATGAAAAATAAAGATAATATGACCAAATAACATTTTTAACAGTTATTTTACTCATATTTGTCAAGAGATGAAGTAAACGAAGCGAAAAGCTTAATTAATTGCAACTATTTCTGGCTTCTTAACAAGTTGAAGTGAAATATGAAATATAAAGTGAAATAGTCCACTTTACGAAACACATTCAAAATAGATATTTATAGGTTTTTTTTTCAAGAATTACAATAAAATGTTAAAAAAACCATCATTATTTTAATGAAATTTGCAATTTGAAGATATAATTCTGCATACAAAACTTAGTGAAATGTCAAATTTTAAAAATCCGCGAAAATCGAGAACCGCCTAACTCGAGAATTCACTGTATCGTAAAACTTTCTCAATTAATGCACCGAGGCAAAAGTGCGTGAAAGGTTAAAAAATCAACACCTTCCTCCAAAATTTTCATTTCATCTTTAAAAAATTTGCCTTTACTGTCAATATTTTGACAGATATCCAAAGTTTGAAACTGAAATTTCTGTGTTGGGTGAATCTGATTCGATTTCATGAATCCGAATGAATCTTTGAACTGAATAAAGGCATCTGAATCTCTATTCCAAAGAATCATGAATCTATTAGGATTAAAATTAAATTCTAATTCTAGTAGATTCACAAATCGTAAAAGATTCTATAATTATAATTATAAGCAGTGCTATTTAGATATTCCAAAATCATGAATCATGAATTCATGGATTCATGAATCTTTGAGATTTTTATAAATCTTGAGGATTCATGAATCTTCGAGATTTTCGATTCCTTATTTGAATGACTCCTTAGAAAAGATTCATATGAATGACTTTTCTTAAAAAAATCCTGAAGCACAACACTATTTGAAACAGTTTATAATACCGTTTTAATCACTCTATTCCTCACGGCCCGACCAGTTTGCCGATCAACGCTAATAATTATTTTCAAATTTACTAATTTGCCCTACACCGAGCGAAGGAGAATGAAAGATTCAAGATGTCACCCGTAAACAAACCGTCTGTTTCTGTCTGTCTCTGCCCGGTCGGTCGGTCGGTCGCTCCCTCCGGTGCTAGAATAAACACACCGGCAGACCGCGAAACTTGCACAAATTAGTCGAGCAATTAATTACAACTTAACCTAATTACACTCTTCTCACGTAATATCACGTCCCTGGTATGACGATGATGATGATGATGATGGACTGTGGCAGGCCCTGCTTGCTTGCTTGCAGGCAGGCAGACATCTTCCCGTGTCGAAGGCTGTGTGTCGATTAGTGTAAATTAAAGGATTTCTTCATGCGGTAAATGACCAATGTCAGGCAAAGAAGGAATTGGCTCCACCTTCGTAAACTGTCAATTGGTACGGGATGCTGATTACATCTCGATTGCGAGCACTCGGTTGGTGATCTGTAAAATCGTTATCGCTCTTTCTCTCACAGGAGATGAGATGCTATTAACACTATTTGAATGAACATCAACGTTTGTCGTGTTGAAAAGCAGTAAGCCAAAAGGGGAAAACAAAACAATTCGATAGACTAATCAATCCACTAAAAATCACCGTTTACTGCAAGCTCCACGTATGTCTGCCACGTCGTCCGCGAGTCCCAAGGCCAAGCAACTGATGATGAATCCTGCGTCACCTGTTGAAGGGTTGGCAGTTGCGGTTATGCTTTATTTGCTAGCGATAAGCAACGGTGTGAAGGTTTAGTAAAAGTATTATTCAACAAAAAAAGAGGCCAACTGATAACAACATGCTGGCTGTGGACTGGACCAGAAGAAGAGGTTGAGGTGTGGTAAGCGTTTGCTGATTCATGGAGCAAGGTAAATAATGTTTGTAGCCCTGCCTTCAATTGCAATTCGAATCGACCACCCTTTTGTGCCATTGAGCAAAAAAAAAATAAAACAAAACCTTCACAACTCAACAATCGGGACAAGCTGCTATTCAAGGTACCTCCAGTTTTGGACAACTTCATGAACTTTATCATCAGCCGGCTGGCCGGGTTTTGTGGTGCGTAATGTATTCTTTAGAGCTTTCCGGTTTGCGTTTTCATGATCGTATCGGAATACGCAAGCTTCTTGACACGCGGCACCACCACATTAAGTGCCACGTCAGTCCACCATCACCCATTTGTAATTCATTAGCGCGCACAACTTTATCATACGTCACCCACTTACTACCACTGCTTCGCGGTTCCCGATCCAGAAAGGTTCTTTCGGAAAGCTGGTTTGTGATGGTTTTTTTTTGTTTCTTCTCTTTAATATTTTATTTTAAACGATGGGTGTGTGTGCGCGTTCATTTGCAATTTCAATTAGCATAATTCCGAGAGCTCATGATGTAACCGTTTCTTCCTTTTTTTTACTGGTCTTTCCCGCTTTTTCTTTTCTAAGTTTTATCTCTTTTTTTTTTCTTCAAATGAATGCCAGCACAGCGCCACACGATACGCGAACGAATGAAGTAATTTGCTCTCCGTTGCAAGAAATTCGAATCCTGAATTATTCAAAATGTCTACCCCCAACCACCACTTCGACTTTTTTGCTCCCTCCTTGCTGGGGCTAATAAACTTTAAGCACAGCGGGGCTATCAAACGCCATCCAGACTTTTCTCGTTCGCTCGGGAGCAAAAACACAAAATAAATAATAAAACAAATCCTCATCAAAGCAACATTAGAAGCAACTTTGATGAGCTTTCGTTTCATTTGATGTTTTTTTTCCCTCTGACCTTTGGGTGTGTGTGTGTTGATATCTCGCGCAATGATTAAGTGGAAATGTTGTTGCTGTTTTTTCTTCGCGTTCAATTTGTCTGCAATTAATACGGAGCTATTTGTTCGGTGGTAAATATCAAACGAAATGAAGCATTGCAAAACTGCAACGCAAAAAAAGGCATGCATGATCTCGCACATCTTTAAGCTAGATTAATAGCAGAACACCCGTATTTGGTTGTTTGAGTTGAACCTGAACTGTTCCGAAGGGGGGAAAATCAAATGGCCGTAAACAAATTTATCACACGTCAAGGTGAAAATTGCATACTTCCTTTCTCTTAACGGGAAGAATAATATGGTACTCTCGACAAATGAATTGATGCATGTGGCAGCATGGCGGAGTTGAGTTCCAATTCTTGTTTTTCCTTAGGCGCCTAAGGTCCTTTTTCGTGAAAACAATCCACTTCTTCAGTAGTTGTCGATGATGCTTCCGTTTTATTGTTTTGTTTAGCTGTATTGGTGTGATTCCGCGCCACAACAATATTCCTTCCGGTTCTGCCATTTCTATTGCTGTGTTCCGCTATTATCTGGCATTGAGTTAAATGGGAGTAGGAATTTTATAATATGTATTGCAAAGGATTTTTCTTCGCTAACACACACATCAGACATCAGACAAACAATTGGAAGTAATAAATGGACGAGAGTCCAAAGGGTGCTGGTTGGTTTTTCACATTTTTATGTTTGCAGGAAAGCTAAACAAAATGTTTATAGCTGGCTATGGTGCGCCATAAAGGCTAGCGATTTTGTGTTCACATGGCGAAGCAAGCGTGCCGCTACCGGAACAAACCGAGCGTGCCAGATTCTCGTGTGAAAGAAGGATGGGAGTTTATTGGCAAACAATTTTCACTGCCCCAGCGTGCACCGATGATGCTAAAACACACAACAGCACAGCAGGGTTCGGTGTGCAGGTGGCGTCATCTCTGTGAGTCACGCGTGCGTTGAAAGGTGGTTCTCCCGGTTCGTATGAACTTTCGTCCGTTGCTGTTGCATGTGTAATAATCATATTGTACTTCTTTTGTTTTTACTTTTAGCCTATACCTCGATGGTTGCAATGAAGAATTTTCTGTAACGTGAAATGTAATGGACGAAATACGAAAGCAGTCCCCAAGATACACGGTATCTGAAATGTGAGGAATTGCAAATGCGAGATAATGGGGCAGCCCCGTGGTGTATTGGATAATGACGCCGGATTCACACCTCAGGACCGTTACAAAATCCCATTCGGACTAACACTCCGTACGCTCCGACTGACTAACCTGCTTCTTGTTCTTTATTGATACAAAAACCTCAAGAGGTCCTAGACCTCCCATTGGTCAGAATCATACTTTAAGTCAGTTTTTTTGTATGCATTTTGACGTTTCTAGCTTTATCCGCTGTCAGTTCTCCATAGAAAATGGCATACTAAGTAAAGTCTAGGAAAGGAGCATTAAATCGTTTTCTTAATGAGAGCTGGGTTCGACTAATGTCAAAACAAAACATTGTTCTAGTAGTTCTGAACCATGTTAGGCCATGTTTTTCGTATGTTAAAAATGTAAACAAACATTGTTATTGTAAACTAGAAGAAAAGGATTGTTTTAATAATGTTTAATTGTTTTAAATGAATTGAGTTTCAAGTTAGCTTTCTAAACTTGAATCTTTAAGTCCTTAAATTTTGGTTCCAAAACATGATCCCTTATGTCATTGTTTATGTCAAAATGCTACGTCCTTTACGATTCTGTACAGAATGATAGAGCCGGGGACTTTTATTATTTGGCAAATTCAGGATGAAAGCTGAAGCTTTCGAACTTATGGTATGATCTACCTCATTTATGACTTTCTTTGATTTTATGTACATGTAGCTGAGTAATCCGCATGTGATTTTTCCCAGTCCTGTCGTGTAAAGACCGGCGTCGACATCAATGCCAGAGGGTCGTCCAACAGACTCTCCCGCTACGAATAAATAAAGTTAAAGAAAGTCAGAAATGGAAGACCTGGACCTCTTGAGGTTGTAGTGTCGCTAAAGAGTAAGCAGATACGAGGAGTTTCAAATTTGACAGCTCATTTAGTTGATAGCATTCAATTCTTGATTGCTGAAGTCACTGAGCGTAAATATGATATTCGACTCTTCAACTTTGATCCATAAACGGTATTGAAACCTTGACGAGTAAACTCCGAGATAGTGAATTGTACACCTTAGATTACGTTACCAATAATTAAAAGCAATACTGCCAGACGGTTCTTCTTGAATAAAATAAAAAATGTTACTCCCATGTTAGACATTCTCCGGACCTCCGAGTGTCTGTAATGGTGTATATCTCGAGACCTACCCGTGTTCTTCCACAACCCTCTGCAGCCATGTGGCTTCGGAAGTTGTTTCTGGGACCATTTACAATGCTTAGCGTGTGCAAACTGTGCTAATAACTTACTTTTATCCTTTCATCTCTACGCCACATTACTTAGAGCTGTCTGCCACGCGTTCGCAACAGCAACAAACAACGTGTTCCATCATCTGCCGTGTGTCCCTCACTCTCCTTCAGGGTGTGGGGGGAGGGGGGGAGTGTTGGAATGTGATGCACACCCGGGGGGTTGTTCAATTCTTCTTTTTGTTCCTCCGCCCAACATCCGGACCAGCAACACCTTGCTCGAGAATACGTAATGTGTTTGCCCGTACCTGGCGTACAGACGGTTCTTGTTTTGCTGTGCAGCGCACATGGCGTTGCTTACTTTCCCCAATCTCGCTATCGGGATGAGGCAACCGAAAAGCTTTACCATGGACATTAAAAAAAACAAAAGCGGCAGCAGCACCGTGCCGAAATGAATTTGTGTAGGCTCTCGGTTTTGTACATTTTGCTCCTTCTGTGGATGTTGTTTTTGCTTTGCTTTGGGGCGGAAATTTCGGGGAAAAGTTTCACGGAACGTAAGAACGTAAATTATAATTCATCCGTAAAACCCAGCTTCCTTGGTGGCCGCAGGGTGGAAGTAATTTTTCCACGACCACTCGCAACACGCCCGCGTTTTTTTTTTATTTTTGGTGTGTTGGAGGTAATTTTCCGTGTCGGTGGGTTTTTAGGTTTTGCTGCTGCACGCTGACCTCAGCGGAATGTGTGTGTGGGCGGGCCGGTTTAGCAAAATGTGAGGTCATTAATTTTGGGCAGTATTCTGTCTTGTTTGTCGATGAATCATAAGCCGCGGAAAGTTGTTGTAAAGTCGTGTTTTAAGTTTAATGTTTAATGAAAGCCTTCACATCCGCAATGCCCACGGGTTGAACGGAACTTGATGGGCACTGTTCCACCGGAAAGCCCCGGTCTTTCAATTCGTAATCGATCTGCACCGCACGACACTCGCGCCTGGTGGTCGTCGGTACGACACATTTTCGAATCGCTTTACTTCGCTTTCGATCAGTGACGTCCTTCAGACAATAAAGCGCCACCAAACCACCAACGCGAAACGTTCCACCACCACGTCCCATTTGCTGTGGCCACCCTTTACCTTTCTACCGTCGCCGGACCATGTCGCTGAAGGGAGTCGCCCCACACACACACACACAAAGAGTGATGTGAAATTAGATCATTAAAATGTATGCGGAGACATGATGTCGCCCCACGCAAAGTGCAAACCATCGGAACGACGCCGGCAACAGTATTTCAATGGGTGTATCCACCCATTTGACGTTACTCACTTGCCAGGATGTGCCTGTATGTGTCGACGGTGGACCCAAGCAGCAAGGAGGAGGAGATGGTGTGACACAAGGTTCCGGACACATTTTAGCAGCTCAATTCACTGTGTTGTTCCCCTTTTTGCGCCCTGTCCCCGAAAACGGGCCAAACCTGCCTGCAATACAAACTCCTCGCGTCACACGAGAACCTGCCGGTACAGAGCAGCATACTTGGGCCGCATTCGCACACGCGTTGGTCCGTACATGTGTTAAATCACACAAAAGCATTGCTTTCAAAGAGGTGTGCGGTTTAGAATTTCCAGCCCCAGCGCACGCCTTGCTTGCGCTATACGCGAGTGGAAAGCGAAATTGAATACATCCTACAAGAGCTTACAAAAAAAGAAACAATTGGTGACAAAAGCGCCATTTTGTACACGTTCGCAATGGTATTGGAGCGCGATAACGTAGATGATTGATCAGCGTACGGGAATCCATTTGTCTGGAGGGAGAACCGAACCGCGTACTGTTTGTTTCGGTGCCCTTTTTGCCGCCGTCATTTGTCAGCGGATTTGTAACACAAATTACACTGTGGTTTGTGAAGATTGTATTGCTTAAAAAAGCTACTAGAAAGCTAATACTCGGCTAGATTCTTGCAAAGTTGATTAATTGCAGGGTTTCTCTAGTGATTTTTTTTTCGGATATCTTTTCTGTGCTACGAATTTTGCCAAAAGCACTTTGTAGACATATTGAATGAAATTTATAATTTTTTTAATATATAGTAATTACTTCTAAGCAATACGGCCATACCATCCTTCATCCATCACATCACGGACACATTAAAAAGAAAACAACTTAAATGTATTTTCCTTACTAAAATGTTCAGCATGTGTTAACTGGTATCAGATAATAATTTTGGTTGTTTATGTAGTGTTTTTTTTTGTTCAAAGTTTCTAAAATAATCGAGTCGGAAAATAAATATTCTAAATTGCAAGAATATTGTAATGTCAAGTATTTAATTTTGATAAAATTTGATAAATTTGAATAAAAAAAATTATTCAAGATAATTTTTGAACAAAATTTGAATAAAACCACGACAAAGTTGAAATTTTGTAAAAGAAAATTGAATTTTTCCTCAAATTCAAATTCGGAATGAAAATAATGTCCTCCGCAAATCTAACCTCTCAGTTTTGGTGCTTTCTAGAAGAATTAGAAATTTGCATGACCCTTTCTGATTAGGGAGTTTTTTAAAAGATATAATGGAATAATGAAACAAACCCAAGAAAATTGATTCTTCCAGAAAGATATAAAGTCGTACAGATGATGGCGTTGGTAAGTTCGACTGACTTCGAACAATATGGTCTTCCATCTGGAAAATTACAAACTTCCTCTGTTGAAAGTTCCCTAATACGATCCAGCTTCGGGTAAATTAAAGTCAAACCGAAGGGCCGAAATGGAAGGTGGAAATGGCACAATCTGGCAGAAGATCTTGTTGTCATCTCCCAAGCAGAGCCGAAATAAAGAATGTGATGTTCTGTGGTTCGCAATGAAAGATTCGCATCATGTGCAGGTCAATTAATTTTCTGACAGAAATAGTTTTTTTTTATCACCGAAGAATGGGTTCTTAGAATCCGTATCTTAAAAACCGATTATTTACGACTGAATAATATCAAACATGACAATATATATCATTAAAAACCCTGTATTTACAAACCTGACAGCCTGATGAAGATATCTCACATAGAAAACCCTGTAACTTTAAGCAGAACATTTTAGATAGAGTTGTACTAATAATTGTACTCACGAATTTGTACAATACAGCAGGTTCTAATAACAGTGCCGCTTACCGTACAGTAATCCCAAAGGATGTCCGTTTATTTCGTTTGACCTATATGTGGCATCGTCCCAGCTGCCAGCAGCAGCAGAACCTGCCCGGCAGAACATGAAAGTCGTTAAAAAGCATTTCGCTCCGTCACCGTGTGCTGTATCTTCCACGGTGGTACATTCCTCGGTGGTCAGAATATTGGAGGTGTTATCGTTTTATTTATTCAGTTTATAACTTTGGAATGCATTCCACGGCCGCCGCGCACTGTGTTCCGAAAATTGTGCACCGAACAGGAATTGTCGAAAGGAAACCCGAGTTTGCAGTTTTATGTATGTTTTTCACAAATTCTACCCACACCGAAAACGGGGTTGCACGTGCAACCGGGGCATATTTTCAAGTGTATTTCAAGTTGTGCCACCGTCCGATGGGTTCGGTTCGCTCTCGGCGCGACCAGCAGCACAGCATTCTGAAGTGGTCCGTTCGGTCCTTGGGCAGAGTGTGGCAATCCTTCCGATGGGATGGGATCAAGTTTTACGTTGCAGCTTAACATCCGGCCAGTGGTGGCGCTGTGGTGGTGGTGGTGGTGGTGGGAAGAAGGGACCAACCATTACCTCGTCAAAGCACATTTCGAGAGGACCGATTGGGGAGGGGGAAGGGTGATGGTGTGTTGTTTGTGTATGGTTAACGGTTGTGACAACCATTCAAGCCAGCCCGGAGGCCCGCTTTCCATGGTGCTTCCCTGGAGGAACAATTTTCCAATTTTATTGCAATCCCACGGAGCCCATCGGAGCGGCTCTTCGGTTTATTTATATCTTGCAAATGGTTGGAAAAACAGTACGGATGATAAAACTGCTGGTAAACATGCTCATTAAAACCTAACACCGTTGCTGTGTTTGTTCATTTAGAGTACTGATGAAATGAATGAAACAAACGATGGTATCGGGTTTTTGTCGGGATTAAAGACACACATCCAGAGAGGATCTTGCTGCATCGAGCAGCTGAAAGAAAAAGCCTCTTAAAACATCTCCCAACAGACCTATTGCTGTTATCTTCTCCGGACACAAGTGCGTTCATTATTCGAGTGTTTTTCCTCCAGCAGCTTCCATTTTCAAGGCTAAAAGTCCATACAACCAAGCCCGTCCCGGCAGCCCACCGTGCGTTGTTCCACTCATCCATATTAGATGATCCATATTTATTTGTTCGCTACCGGCGCCTTTGAATTCTTCCCGACGTCTGGTCCGGAAGCCGTCAATGGGCGGAGAAGGAAAGGACAAGGAAAAGAGGGAAAAAAACACCCTCCGATAGCACCTCACCTTAATAGGATGAAGTCCACATAAAACGCACATTCAGCACACGTTGCATTACGCTGAAGGTTACCTTCGTCTGGCACGAACACACACACTCTGGGGGACACCCTGTGCTCGGTCAGCTGGCGGTGGCTAACCACGGTTGGTTTGCGAAGGCGAATAACCAGGGGGAACCCGACTGATGACGCCATCGATTTGGTAGATTTATACCCAACCGGCCCGCGTTCCGTTTATCGATCCAAGTTTTGGCTGGAAGCAAAACTGGTGGTGTTGTGTCTGTCTCGGGGCAGCGCACCTTTTTACTACTTCCACGATAACGCGGACTCCATAACGTAATCCCACGATAACGGTGCACGGGAAGAGTCGCAAAAGAGCAGCAGAGGTATATCTGCTGACAGAAATGATACTTTAATAGTTCCCATCGGGGGCCCGTTAGAAGAAAGAAGACGCTTCGTAGAGTGGTACAGGTAGTACCCGAAATACACGGCATCTCATATAGGAGAATTCTCACATCTCAGCTGATTTTGAAGTTTGATAGCTCAGTAAGTTTACAGGACGAAATTCAAGTACTCCATGGTCAATAAATTCGTATAAGTTGCCTATATTCGCTTTTAAAATGTGCAAGGTTTTGACTCTCTGTCAGTTCTTCTTTCGGAAGGAATTAGCAAAAAGAGGTTGAGTCTAGCATTCTCTAGATTTTCCTCTTTGAGCACGTGGAGGAATTCCTCAAGAATTCATTTTTACGGACGAGATATTTTTCGCGTAGTGACATATGATGTCTAACATGACCAAAGGTAGACTTCAACGCGGAACATCATTGCTGAACTCATTATAAGCATCCGACGCATATGCATCGTCCGTGATGATTTGAAAGGCGAAGATCTCTAAACCCGGACACGCGCCTCTTGGTATTCCTTAAAAATACATGGCCAAATTTAATGCAACGTACTTAAACACTTAATTTTTGGTGTATGTTGATGTATTTGGCCTTTCAAACCTTTTCGGAGATGAAGACTACGTATTCCAGCATGATGGTGTTTAGGAATTGACAGGAAATAGATCTAAACGAGGATTCTGAACAATTTGGACTTTATCTGGACACAATTTTGTAAACTTCAAGGTTTTCCCAGATTGGTATCTTATCGATTTTGTGTTTGGTTCCGTATGATGTCGATTCTCAGTGAATACAAGGACATGGATTTCGACCTCATAAATCTCGTAAAGTAATTCTTCCAAAACTTCGAATTAGATCAATTAAATTTGAGTGTTTTTTAAAGATATCTTGTCTATAACTTCCAAACTCCTAGAGATATTGCCCTTAGTATTCCACGAGAGTAGCGCATCTCGGGTACAACCTGTTTCATATGCTGCCTTGGGGAATATGCAGATGGGGAAGTGGAAATCCTTGACAGCAAAAAAAAAACAGATGCCATGCGCGCTAGTTCTTGTGCCGGGCAGACCCTGTGGCCACCAGCGGAAATGAGATATTCACCATGTCTCTGTGCTGTGCTGGTGAAGTGTTGTCATAATTGGGTTCGTACCGTTGGAGCGATTGATTGAACTACTTTATTGGACGCATGTTTCCCATAACCTTAAGCGGGACGACGACATCTCATGCACACTCAGCTTGGATGGTTGTGCTTGTGCGTAGGATGGATATTGATGTAGCAGCATGAACAACATTCTCTTATCGATGCGTCTCAATCGTCTCAACCATTTTAGTAGGCGGAAAAGACCATGCAAGACATCTTCCATTTTACTAACATACGTTCCTTCCTTCGTTTTCGTTTCCCCTTTTTTTTCCAGGCCACGATCGGCATAGACTTCCTCTCGAAAACGATGTATCTAGAGGATCGAACAGTGAGATTACAGCTGTGGGACACTGCCGGCCAGGAACGGTTCCGGTCGCTGATACCATCCTACATTCGTGATTCAACCGTAGCGGTAGTGGTGTACGACATTACAAGTAAGTATGAATGCCAAGCAACGGTCAAGTTCTTTCGTGTTCGGGAACTGCCTTCCCCCCACGTCCAGAACTAACTTTTACATATGTGATCAGATTTAGTGCTGTCAGAGGCGGTTGGTTGCTGCATGATTAGGATCTTTATTCCGGACCATAAATCATACAACCGTCATGCAGTTTTGCCGGCCAGCGTGCAGTTCCCTGAGGCCAACCTGCATAACTACCACCCTTAGGGGATGTGTGTGCCAGGACAGGGGGAAGCAAGATGACGTCCATTAAAAGGCCTCCCATGTACATAATTCCGGTGACCTTTTCCGTCTGAATTGCCGACAATAAGCAGAGCCCTTCCCTGTCCGGCAATTCTGTCCGGCATTTTTTTTTTGGTACATACACTCCTTCTTGAGGAAGCGAATTTCTCTCTCCAGATTCACCCACTTGTTGTTGTTTGCCATGCAATTACACGGTCCACGGTGTGTACACATTGCTGGCCCCCCTCAGCCCCCAGAGGTAGGTCCGGGTGCGAGTGTAGTTTGTTCTGCTTTCTGCACTTCGGTTACTACTGCCGCTGTGTGTGTGTTGTCGCAACCTGTCACAACATAACGTTCGTTCTTTGGTGCGGATTGAAAAAAGAAAATACCAGTGACGGATAATTGCTAAACAAATCTGAATCGGGGTTCGGCTGGTGGCCGTGCCGTTGGCGCTAGCTATTTCTTATCATCGGTGACACCAATTAGCTACGGCGTTCGAGTGCCATGTCGTAACTCGATTGCCAACCAGTTGAACTGATTCCAACCGTCAGGATTGTGGTGTTTCGTCATGAAGAACAATTGGGTTGGTAAAGTGCGTATGAGAATAAACTAGCTGCTGTTTATTTTACAAATATTATGCAATTTTAAGATTAAGATGATGTGGAGGATTTTTGTTTGTTAAGAATCTTAGTGTAATCCCGCTTATTTTGGTATTTCATCCATCGTCTTCTTTTTACTTACCGGCACAGCAAACTCAAAAGACCTGCCGCTTCTGACTTTCTTTGACTTTATTCACCTGCATCAGCTTAATCAATGCTGCGCGTGTGAAGATTTCTCCAATCTGCTAGGAATTTATCGAATGCCGATAAAAATATCGGACGTGTTCTTAGATACAGTCCTTTCCCGAGTTACGCGACATTCAAGGTGCGCGAATTCAAGATACGCGAATCTCAATATTGTAACAGTTCGTATAACTCAAAATGTGGAATTGATTTTTTTTGTCAATTTTTTGCAATAATACGTTTCATTTTAATATTATAAACATAAACTTTTTTTTTAATTACTTTAAATATAGAAATTTACTTATTAAATCAAGTATTACTGTGCTTCGTAATTCGAAAAGAAGAAATCAATCCCTGAGTACTGAATATAAACGATATTATGATTTGAGTTACATGAATTCGCGTAACTTGAGAAAAGACTGTATATTGGAGTGAGTTACATTATCAGCTTAGTTTTAATGTCTTTTTGGCAGGGTGCAACTTGTTAAAGATAAGTTCTTCCACATAATATATTTTCTTGAGGTTGAGGATTGTCACGGTGGTCTATTATGGTTTAAGTTATAATTCTAAAGCTTTAAAAGTCGTGTTATTAACAAATACACGAATAGAGAATGTTTATTCGGAACTTTTGAAGTTTCTTGCAATTTCATGCAAAATTAAACTCTAAACAGTCAGTTAAGTAATCTAAATTAAAGCAAATGATCATTTGTATCAAACATTTAGATAATCTTTACGTTTACATACCTAGAATTTGTGACTATTCTTGAGCGAATGTTGCCAAAATGTTTTGGTTTGACACTAACCGCTAAGGTGATTGACACTTTCACTAGCTTGTAATTGACAATATTGCACGCTTAAACATACAAATGTCAAAACGCATTTAAACAAAAAAAACTGATTGAAGATCATCGAACTGAGTGCTGAGTGAATCTGAATCAGATCCATGAAACTTAATAATTCTTTGTGAAGAATGAATCTGAATCTCTATTCTCTACCTATGAGGGATAAGCTCATATATGGAATGATTAATGAATCATGAATTTCAGAGGATTCACGATTCATCCAAGATTTATGATCCCTAAACATGATCTACGCCCATCCATCCTTCTCGATCATGAGTTGCTAGAAATGGGTCCCACTACTATTCCGCTTTAGGTCTACAAGGAACATGATTCACCACTGCTCTGAAGATTCATGAAATCTCTTGAGAGTCAAATCCTGATTTGAATGACTCCTTACTAAAGATTCTTATTAATGACTCTTCTCAAACGATTGATCAGGCCCAGCTCTTGTTGGAGAGCCTAGCATCCATTTTTCGCCTATAAAATATTTAAAGCAGCTTTACAATAGTTTAATCCTAGTATGCCTCGGTCATACAGTGTAATTGGTGCCGCGAATTGGTCATATAGTGGAATTGGATGTAAGGCTTTTGTAAGACTTTTCCGATATAACCGACTGTACCACAGTACAAAAGAATAAAACGAGTTCACTAATAGCCTCGGAGAGCAAGAGTTGATCTCTCAAGAATGATACCTTCCTGTTGAGGGTGAGAATTCAATGAAAGAAAATAGAATTCATTTCTTAAAAAAACAAGAACAACACATTTCTTATTGAAATGTTAACATCAAAGTAATTGACACGCTTTGTGTTTGCTGTATCTTGTGTCCCCACCCAATCCTCGCCCGTTTATTAACCTGTTGAACCAAAACCGTTCCATATCAATACCGCATCAATATATCTGTTTGATTTTCACACCCTTTTAGGCACTCGAGCGGCGGTTGGGGGGCATACAGTTTTATTAAATTTATGTTTCCTTCCTCGTTGGCCGCCGTTTTTCCCCCGCTGGCCACTCATTGAAAGTGAAACATTTACCCACCTGTGCGTGTGTGAGTGTGTGAGAAAGGAAATATTGTCAAAACTTATCACGACTGCCACGGCTCATCGATGATAAAAAGCACACAAGCGCACGGGGGCGGCCCGATTCAATTAGTGTGTGACTCAATCCGTCACGCGTCAGCAACGGTCAATTTATGTGTGGTTTATACTCCTGCACCGTCACCGTCACCGTCGTTGCGCAACCTGGACCCGATTTAGACTGACCAGAGTGTTTTCTTTTTTTGTGACTTGCAGTTTCTTTTCCCCCACGCGCAATCTAACGCATGCTGTTTTTTTCTATTTCTTTCGGTTGGCACTGATTTAGACAAGGGTGCGATATTGGTGGAAGAATGATGGGGAAATGGTCTGGAATCGAAGAAGAATCACACAATGATTACGCCGCGATTTCGTTGTTTGATTGTGCCAAGGTGGTGAAGCGTGTGCAATTTTATTCCCGTTTGTTGTTTTTTTGCTCTCGATACCCTCAAACTGCTGAACCACACACACCGATTATGTCCATCGTTTCGCAGCGTTCGTACGGCAGCGAATGGTTTTCTGGTGCAGGTCGACGAATCGTCAGCATCGAATTCGTCCTGACGCAACGCTTGAAACACGGGATGCACACAAAGTTCACTGCTGCTGCAGTGCGGCGTTCCAGTACCTTTCGCATCGTTTGGTTTTTCCCAATCGATTTCCCGTTTCCGCCAAGCGGTTAGTGGTCCGAGATTTTTCCAATCACGTCACGCCGATCGGGTGTGTGAATTCCACCGTACCCGCTTCCACCGAAGCCTGGAAGGTTCGAGAGACACATTTAAATTGTGATGGAAACTCATCCGGGGTACCAGTAGTGACCGGGCGCCTCCATCTAAATGATATTAACAAACCACAGATGGTCCATTTTGTGTCGCGTTTGGTGACCCACGACTAATGGCCATGGCAATAAGAAGTCCCTGTTGATGAAGCTGATGCAAATGTGCGAAGGGTCGGATGAATAAAATGATAATGAGAAAAGTGCCTGCCTTTCCTTTTTAAAGCCCTCTTGTTGGAAGGATTTTCCTTCTCTACCGCGCACCATGCTGGTTTGTGTAACGCTTTCATCAGAAGTTACGATTACCAGCCATTATTGTGCTTTCTTTCAATTAATGCTTGAATGAACTGAAGAACAAGTAATCTACTATTTTAATCAACTGTTTTGCCTTGGAAATGCAACGTTTAATTAATCGAGACTTAGTAAAGGAATGTGAAATGATCGCCAAAATATCGAAATTATGGAACTCAAACGTTTACTCGTCGTTTGCCACGTTTGACCTTTCGTTTGGAACGCGTCAAAGCTTTCGACTCTACGAGAGCTTTCTGTCTATGTTGTTATTGTTATTCTTATACATTATATCGTTTTCTTCAAGGGTTATAACATTTGAAGTTATAAATAGCTTTAAAACCAACCTAACTAACTAAAACTAATGTCTGTTCAGTTATTGAAGCCAACAAAGGGAAAATAAATTTAAATTCAGAAAATTGTGGAGCGATTTTAACAAACTCGTTAAATAACAGTCTCAACAAGTGACAAACGAGAAGTTAATAGGAGTTTATACAAGTAACAACAGCCTCAAGAGAGGTCTTCGGACATTTCTGGCGTTCTTTGACTTTATTTACCCATAACAGGATAGTCAGTCCTCTGTACTTTATAATATTTTTTCTTTAAGTTATAACTATTGTATAGAACCCTATAGAAACAATTTTATTTTCTTGTTTTTAACATTTTTTTTTCTCTCTATCTCTCTACAGATGCGAATTCATTTCATCAAACGTCGAAATGGATCGACGACGTGCGAACGGAGCGTGGTAGTGACGTGATTATAATGCTAGTGGGAAACAAAACCGATCTTTCCGACAAGCGTCAGGTGTCGACGGAAGAAGGCGAGCGAAAAGCGAAAGAACTGAATGTAATGTTTATCGAGACTAGTGCGAAAGCCGGTTATAACGTTAAGCAGGTAAGGGATTATATCGCTTTTGCGCAACACCCTACATCGATGCAAGGCGTCTCATCATTAACCTTTTTCCAATTGTTTTTATTTGCAGCTTTTCCGAAGAGTCGCCGCCGCCCTGCCAGGCATGGATTCGACCGAGAACAAACCACCAGAAGACAGTATCCTTTTTACGGCGCCGAAAATGTCATTTATCGTTTCATTGCAGATATCACATTTACCCTGCGAGAGACATATTGCATCGTTTAGCTTACATTTTCACAATAGATGTTGACAATTTGTTTCCATTCCAATTTATTACTTTTGTACAGTTTACCTTTTTTTTTATCCACAATTTTTAAAATCGCATAACGCACATTTACTTTAAGTTTCATTTGCTTTTCTTTCGTTGTGTTTTTTCCTTAACTTTTCATTTTCTTCCCTCTCCTGCAACATCAGTGCACGAGGTTGTGCTGAAAGATTCACCGAACGAAACAAAAGACCCGGAAGGTGGCTGTGCATGCTGAAACTGATCAACTACAGCCACTGTAGCCGACAACAGCAACAGCAACAACAACAACAACTATTGCAGCATTATGATAACCCCGTTACTACTACTGACTACTATTATTACTACCGCAATTACTACTATTACGGCTAATATAACGACTGCAAGGTCGGCGTTTACTATTACACTGATTATTTCTGCTTTATTTCGATGTAAGCCTAGTGGTGACTGGCTGGACTTCTAGAGACAAATAGATGGTTGTAATTCGACGATGAACTGGACGTGCGCATTCTGCATGTCTTGTGTATGTGGGCAGTTTGTTTTTTTTTTGTTACACCCATTTTGCGACCTATTTATTTGCGGCAGAGCAACAGAAGAACCTGAGACGCGGCAGACGCGATAATTAATTCAAGTTTAGTAGCATCAAACTATGTTGTAAGTGAGCCGATTCACGAATGTCGCGATCTAATAACAAGGTGCTGTGGTTTTTTGATTGATTAATGAACATTATTTAACTGCTCTTGCTGGTAAATTTTTATTCCATTTCTAGTTTTTGATTGTCGGTCCATTTTGCCCTCGTTTCGTGATTATATAAATAAATGGAATAGCGGTGTTTTTTTTTTCTTTTTTTTGTCGGATGTTACACTCTATTTCACGGACGTTCCGAACTTGCGACACTCGCGTACAGATGATATATGAACCATTAAAAGCCAGCAATATAATTGTACATTAATGTTTCCAAACCTGCAACTTATAAAATGTATTGTTTTTTTTAATTATTATTATAATTATTATTTTATTCGCTTCGCACCACATGTTAACCGCAATCGAGAACCCATAACACTCACAAATATTCCGGAAAGCTCCCGCAAAAAAAAATCAATCATCCCTCCCTGACATATGTAAAGCAAGGACGTATCCCCAGACACCGAGACACGGACATTTATGTGTAAGATTGTACTGTTAAACGGCTACTCGGCTACAGAAGGACGTACATACTACCATGGGGATACTTACTTTACTCTTACTTATTAACGTTTTTAAGCCTAAGTTGTTAGAGAAGTAATAAATGCGACAAAAAGACTTAAATTTCAGTCTTCTAATCTTTTTTTTTTAATAATTACATATATTTTACACTTGTTTTTCGACTATGAAGTTCTATTCGTACGAAAATCCCCCAACTAACATGTACTAATGCTCCTTAACCTCAACAACAAAAAACCTTTCCGCCACTAACGTTTCCTTTTCAGCTGTCGATCTGCAAACTCAACCATCGAACTCTGGCGATCAGCAAGATTCGGAAGGTGGCTGCATGTGTTAAGCCTTCATGTCTGCCATAAAGCAAATAAACAAAAAAAAACAGAACCCCCGGATGAGAGGAAACAAACTGATAACTTCTAAATTGTAGAGAGCGCGTAACATTTAGCCATGGTGGCTGTAAACGGAGGCCGCGAACGAACGAAGGCAGCAAAAAAGAAAAACGACAAATGAAACGGCATCAGTAGCAGCAAAGCGTGTTAGCTGTTAGTTTTCATTTTGCTCGCTCACCCCCCGCCCCAAAAGGAAAGGAAAAACTACACATACATCCCAACGCTGTGAGCAAACGTTTTAAGTTTAATGCGATTGTTTTCCCTGCTAATGCTGCAAACGGCAGAAAAGTGTTGTTGCCGCAAGTGGACGCTTTTATGCTTAAACCATTACAAACGAAAGCTACTAAAACAGGAACAGGCGAAGGATAATGTGCTATAGTATTACTATTGCCTGCAAACGTGTAGAAGCGCGTAGGAAAAATAAGGAAGAGTGAGAATAGGATGAAAGAGAGAGAGAGAGAAAGAGAGAAAGAGAGAGAGAGAGAGAGAGAGAGAGAGAGAGAGAACAGAAAACAAAACCTAACGACGTTAGCAGATTAGTAGAAAAAAGGCTTAATCGTGCAAAGGTGCAAAGAACTGTATTATGAAAGGAAGCAAAACAAAAAAGGGAAAAAACGCAAAGCGAACGATTCAATTAGGTAGTGCAGTAGTAGTAATGGAAACTACACACAAAAACACAAAAGAAACAAAAGACATGCCAATATGACTAGCGAATGGAAACGTTTTGTCAGTAAACGGCCAACACGGACACGGTGTAAAAAGAGGAGTATCGCCAAGATGGTGTAAAGGTTGAAGTAGAGTAAAACGATTAAATATGATGCATTACTATGTTTTTTGCATGTTTTCGTCTCATGTCTTAGTATAAAGAATACTATTCTCTTCACCTGTCAGTTTCGAACCAGGTATGAAATTTTTAAGAAAGTTAGTTGCATTCCACAATTTCCCACTTCCGTCTGGTTGTTAAACTCTACTGCAAAGAACTGTTGTGTATATGATTTAGAGTAAAGCTCACGTAAGCTTTCCTCTCTCTCCCTCTCTCTCTTTGTTTCTTTCAAATACGATCGTTGCTTATCGTGTGTAAGGAAAATGTGAAGCAAACAAACCTAATAATGTGTGCATGCCAACAATGATCCCCACTGCCGTCATCCAATGAGAACTGCACATGCTCCTTCATCCATTCATTATCAATCGCAAAAGGGTGTATATGGGACTTGCTGAAAGAGCACCCGCGGCATTAGGAAATTAGCAATTGTATCGGGTAGAATTGGATATGAAGGTTCACAACACTAATCATAAACACAGAAGAAGAAAAAAAAACCCTAACCTCTAAACCTTAACCGATGTCAAAGCGGGCAGTGGGCAAACATTCGTTTACACCGTGTTAAATGCTGCTTAAAGTGAGCTTCTTTGAGAATGGGCAGGAATTAGGTAATGACGGTGGTTGGTTTGGCCGGAAACCGATGATTTAGAAACTGCAGCGTAAATATTAGATAACGTATTAAAAAGTAATAACACAAGTAAAATGAAACAAAACAAAACAAAAAAAAACACAAAAGAAAAGAAAGCAAATCGGAAACATGCACCCACACACACACAAAGGACAGAAACAACCACACATACACAAGAACTGAAGGACGACGGATCAACAATACACTATCCTACATTTAACCTGTGTAGAACAACGGCAATGAAGAACTACGGTGGGAGAAGCATGGTGCGACAAAACCAGCTGCGGAAGAAGTCTCTTTCATCTTGAAATATTAAATCTAAACCAATTATTACTTAAAGCAAACAAGAAAAAAAAACCCCGACAACGGCTAACGTTAGATGCACGGGGATTGAGTTGTCCTTTGCTTACTGCTGCCACCAGCACGGCCGCCGGCCAGACACTTTGTACGGTTGTGCAATGAAACGATCATTTCAACACGACCTTTACGGGAGTTTTTTAAACAGTGCATAAAGGTGTAAACCTTTCGAGAGGGGTCTAAACATATAAAAAGGGAAAGGATTAACGCGGCACGGTTCGGTTTTGGTTGTTTCCATCTCAACTACAACAGTAATGAATTTGTACATTCGGCTCAGTTTAGAAGTTTTGGGTACAGTAGCAACATATGGTAAACAATATTGATACAACCTTTCTACACGATTTCAGCAAACTATTTTAACAAGAAACAAAAAAACAAACCTACGGATGACTTTAGTATCGAACTGGGGTGCGGTTATAGACGATCGAAAAGGGAAAGCCTTGGCAGCGCGCCTAACCAGCGGACAAACTCTAAAAACAGACGTCTATCGAAACTACATTCTTAAAGGGCAAAGAATAGTTGAATTAGGCTAATCACTTTCCCTTCTACACACACACTATCTCTGGGGCCGCGTTGTATCTGCTTTAGTCGCGGCACTGGTCATGAAATAGCGACGCAAACGCAAACACACTCCGCGCGAAAAGGCACGGAAAACTCGCATACGAACTCGTATCAAATGCAAGGCGAGACACGGAACACGGAAAAAAAACAAAACTAGCATAGCACATTACATATTTATCACGCATTTTCCTCATAAAACAAAAAACAAACTTAAAACAATCGAAAACCGATCACAAAAGGGTCAAATTAATGAATGGTGGAGAAGGGAGGGCGTTAGTAGTAGTTTAAGGCGCTGGGTTCTGTTTGTGCGCTACAGTTGGCGAACCGGGGGAAAAATGGATGAATGGAACGAGCAAATGGGACATAACAATCAAACGAGTACGGTGCCCGCAAAAGTACGGATCACACACAACACACAACACACCCGACAACAATAACTACCGACACTCAAACCAAACAAACAAACACACATACACACTCCATGGGATAACATCCATATTAGTCGCTTTTCATAGTTAAAAATAAAGAAATCAGAAAATGAGCATGGATTGTGGAAGTGTTTTAGTACTGTTTCGGTCTTCAATTTCATCATTGAGAATATTCCAGCTGTTCGGTGCTCTCTATTTACGCACGTGCTTATATCTAGCGCTTCAACCATTTCGCGGTCTTCATCTGCTACGGGAGGACCGATCAATCATTAATGATCCTTCACTCCATCTCAATTTGGACCTACCACGTCACGTGGACGACCTAGAAGCATTTTCTGTTCTGGATCGTTCGGTGTCATTCTAATGACGTGACCAGTCTAGAGGAGCATGGCGAGGATAATTCACTGTCCGACAGCTTCTTCATCATACAGCTCGTGGAGTTCGTCATTGTAGCGGTTCCTCCGCTACGTCAGTGGAGGATCAATCCGCTTGGAGGCCCAGGGCGGAATTATAGTTGGGGCCTCTGATTTTAAAAACATTTCATCTGTACCACCAAACCTCCGTATGCCGTATTGACTATCCCGCGGGTAAATAAAGTAAAAAAGTCAGAAATGGTAGGCTTCAACATCCTGAGGATGTCGTGCCAATAAAGAAGCCGTTGCGTAGCCGTGTAACCGGGCCGATATAGCTATTTAAATAGAAACAAATGTTTTATATAACCAAGGAAGATATTTTCGACAAATTTTTTACCTTTTTAATTAGATTTTGTGCAATGTGCACAATTTATAAATTAACTCTGCTGTTAATTCGCGGTCAAATTTCATCAGGAGCCTCTTGAGGTACCCTTCGGGGCTCCCTCTAGCCTAAGGAAAGGGGGCCCATGTGTACACCTTTTACTACTACACAATTTTTTTGGGGCCCCCGACACGGCGAGGCCCTAGGCGACCGCCTACCGTTTGATCCGCCGCTGTCCATCGTCCTTCTTCACCTACGGGGCCAAACATCCTTCTGAGCTAAGAGGATTTCATCAGTTTTAAACAAAGTTCATGTATTAGACGCATATTTGAGAACAGGAGATATTAAATTTCTATATAGTCCCGGCTTCGTTCGTCAGGTGTTTTGAGTAGAGCAGGTTCCTCAGACTGTAGAAAGACCGGTGGGCAGTTAACATCCCGTAGCGCGTGTCTACTGTTGTTTTATCTGCTGATATGCATGGTATCTGCTGATATGCATCTGAGGATATGCATGGTTTCCATGATGAACAAATTTATTCTGTAAGTTTTTTCTTTACCTTATTTTATTATATTATGTTATATTAACTTTTTTTGTCTCTATTCTGTCTTTTTTGTGAACGAAGGTATCTGAAAACGTTCGTTTTAAATCTGCTCGCGTAGAAAATTCGAGCAATTTTAATCGAGCAGTCTGATCTGTCATTTTTTTTTTTGTTTTTTTTCAGACGCTAGTGGAAACCAGATTTTAAAAATATAAACAAAGGATACACTGCGAAATAGTTGGTGAACTTTCGTGTGGTTTAACAGTTAAATTGATACAATTAGTATGTAAAACGCCGTTTTGTAGCTAAGTAGAACACTTTGGAGGCTGTTTCCAGTAATAACGTCCTTTAAATCATCTTTTTCCATTGAACTTTTAGCACTAGAAATGGCAACGAAGGCGCAACGATGCACTTTATGTGGCACGCTTGAAACAACAGAATGGTACATGCTGAATGAAAATTCGGTTTGTTCCGATTGCCATGATATCCAGTTAAACCCTCCCCTAGAACCGTTGGACATGGAACGATCTCCCGAACGGTCGTTGGTGGAAAATATAGAACAGCAGGAACTGGACGAGCTAACCGAAACCGATGTAGAGTCATCAGCAGAACATACAATGCCAGATTGCATGGTAACTCCGAAGAAAATGGATGTAAAGAAACCATCCACCGATGAACAACTCGACGTAGAACTAAGCGCGGATTTAAACAGCATAGAGGAACAGGAAGAAATGCATGACGGTATTACTGCCCTTAGCATGTATTCGCCCCGACGTTTGCGACACCGTGTTTGTCCGGTGCGGGAACCGTCGCGAGAGCCGGTGCGGAAGGGTTCCAAGAAGAACGGACGTACCTACCAAGGCCCAAAAGCCAAGTCGAGGCGCACACTCATGAAAAAGGTGCCTGCTAAATCTCCCCGTGAGACAGCATCGACTAAAACCGTTTCGAAGCTGCTGGATGAAAACACCTGGTACCAGATCGGTGACATTGTATCGATGGTCGATACAAAGGACAATACCTATTACGCTCAAATTCGTAGCTTAATGGTGGACGCGTACAATGAGAAGAGCGCAGTATTGACTTGGCTGCTGCCAACCACGGTTAGTCCACCGCCAAACGAAATGTTCGATCCGGCAACGTATTTGTCCGGGCCGGAGGAGTATATACCACGGCGGCTTACGTACATGAAGTTTGTCATGCACGCCCCTAGTAATTACTATCTGGATCGCAACAACCCGTATCCGCGTCCTGAATGTTATGGACCTTCAAATACAACGCAGTCCGAGAATCGTAACTACGTGTGGACCAGCATGAACCGTGATAGGTAATATTTACTGAAGCAGTTAGGTAGCAATATTCATTATTCGCATGATTGATATAGGCAATTAGAAGCTTTAAGTAAAAAGTATCAATGGAGATTTATTCGAAATTAGTAGCCGGTAAAATATAATTAACAAACGCGTTCTGGCGCATATCGAAGCGAATGTTTAATGCCTGCTCATGTCGTATATTCGCCGTCATTACGATATCATAAAAATTGATAGTTTCAAACAGTGCGGCAAGTTTCTTCGTATCCACTCGACAGCTGGCCTCGGATAGATTCGTAGGTTGTTCGTGCGGCTCCTGGTCGGTTGGTTTCCGCGCTGGAACACACTTGAGATTTCGATAATAGCTCGCCACAGTAACCACTTCGGTTTCGACCACAAGCGACAGTTCGTCGCTGAGCGTGGCGTACAATGTAACTGTTGGAGCAAGGTTTTTCTTCTTATCCAGCAACATGCGCAACGATTTCGCCGATGGCATAGCGATGGACAGATCGTACTCAATCTCGAGCGGGATCTCGTACTGATTCCACTCGCTGCGCGGTACGACCGTGATCGGTATGGCATGCTGTATCTTTGGCGTCAGAACGTCCTGGTCGTTACTGATGGTAGCGGACATTTCCACCGCTAGACAGGGCATGCTGGTTTTGATGAGCTTTAGCTTGATGTAATCAACCGCATTGTTTCGTACGTAGGAAAGCGCTCGCAGGAAGCTGTTTGCCAGGCAGGTCATGTAGATTTGGTTATGCTCACTGTCGATACCGTCCATTGTGTACTCGGAAAAGAAACCATCCCGCAGGGAGGCATTGATATCGCACCACAGGTATTGTCCATCGTACGCTTCGGATTCGATCTGTAGAAGCAGCTTCTTCGGTTGTATATTGATGATTAGATTCTTCTCCATGCGAGAAAAGGTGCTGATCACGTTGAGAAATTCTTTGATGTTAATACCATCGCTAATAACTGCGCGGAACTTCATTTTTTCAAAAAGCCAAAATCGACCTTCATTACTGAAACCGTTTGCGTTGGCTTTTGTAAACAACGGCTATTGTCGCCGGCTTCCGTTGACGTTCGGATCAGCAACAATGGTCAAGGTATATAGAAGCCTCGAACGACCTGTGTCCAATGAACAGAAACAGCAGTTTGGAGACTTTTTAAACATTGATATTGCTTTCGATTGATTGTGTAAAAAAGCATGTTAGTGTGAATTTTAAAAACTCCACTTCATTATTTTCATCTAAAAGCAGTACAATCTCAATATACAAATTTTAGTTGGTAGCAACGCATGACATTTCCACGGTAACATTATTTCCCACATCCATGGATCTTTTGTGATAGCCATTTGTCTGATCTGGACATCTAGTGTCGTGTTTTAGATATTTGGCCATTGTAGTTTATTAGTCCCGAACCTTGCTCAGTTGGCATCTTGGCCATTGGGATTATGCTTCACCAAATTCTGCGTCTCCAGACTCTTGGTTGTCTGGTTTGATAAAATTTGCTCTATATAAACAGAGAAGTAAACAATAGAGCACAACAACAACAACAACTGCTCATGAAACAGTATGGGTATGATACCCAAATTAGTATAGGTCATCCGGTACGGGGAATACTAATCCAGTATATACTTAAAAATATGAATTTAGTATTTGTCTGCCACTCGTATACTAAACTAGTATAACCCAGCATAATTTAATAGTTTACCGTATACTAAATTAGTACATCTGCGAATGCTGAAATAGTATAACGTATTCTAAAATGGTTTAACGTGTACTAAATTAGTATATCCCTGGTATACCAAATTAGTATATTTTAGTATACGTCTTACAAAATTAATATTTGTCTAGTAAAGCAGATTTATGCTTTGATGGGCTGGTATACCAGTATACTAATACTGTAGTATACCGATACCTTCACATTCATCAGACGTTGCATAGTGTGCGATTATCTCATTGCTTGTGGTTTGTGGCCTAGCAGGACATCACGATAAACCTAATGTGATGATATCCTACAACCGAATTAGATACACTACTGACCAGAGTCTCAAGAACTACAATTGCAGCGAATCAAGCAGTAAACCAGCATCTTAAATACCTATATCATATAAGATGCTTTAAAACATGGTATCCTTTTCTATACTGCTTTCTTTGTGGGTTCAATGGTCATTTCTAGTCTTCCTAGTAACCCTGTTAGAAAACGCGTGATACCTAAGGACAACAATTAAAAACATTCTCAAATTGCGCGTCTGTGCACGTCGACACGTGTAAAAAACATCTCATCATCTGGAACGTTGAAGAGAACAGAGAACGCATCCAGCGCTTGCTACCACGTGTATTCTCCCGTCCGTTCGCTCCAGTATAAAACTTTCTCTTTTATCTAATAGCTATTATTTGAAGTGCGTGATAGTGTTACCTTCATGGGTAAACGTAAAAAGAGAGAGGTACTTCGTCCCTCTCTCTCTCAAACCCATCGGAGCTTGCTCCAAAAAAACCGAAAGAAACACCTGCGAGAGAGAATAACAATGTTCCTGATGATGCTGATAAGGATGATGACCTTGTACCGGTGAACTACAGGAGAAGAGTTCACAGTGTAACGGTAAATGCTGCTTCAACCGATGAAACATTACCTGCAGCAGCAGCCGTGGTTATGAAACAACCTTCTGTAAATCAACTTAAGGTTGATCTCAAACATATTCCCGGCGAGGAAAATCAATGCGTCGGAATAGGAGTCAAAGTGTTCGTAAAATCAGTGGAGGATTTCGAACAACTATTCAAATACATAGAAGGGAAAAAGGATGCGGAGTTTTATTCGCATGATATTATGATTAAAGAATGCGGATTAGGATTAGGATGCGGAGTTTTATTCATGATATTGATTAAAGAAAAACCGTTCAAGGCTGTCCTACGCGGATTACCGCTAGTAGACGGTAAAGAAATCATGGAGGAGCTGCGGGAACGCTATGCCATGAAACCGATTGAAGTTTTTCGCATTAAGCGAAGAAATGAGGAAACGTTGGCCTACTCTACATGCCTGTATCTAGTGCAGTATGAGAGAGGCACTTGTATACAAGAAGGGCTCAAGGAGGCCCGTACGCTAAACTCCATTAGGGTACGCAAAAATGAAGCAAAAATGTCCAAATTGTGCTGATGAGCACGATCTTGCGCAGTGCCAGGCTGCCAAAGAAGCTGTACGGTGCGCCAATTGTGGCGCAAATCATATGGCCAATGACCCCGAGTGTCCGCAAAGAGCGAAATATCGCCTTATTCGGCGCGTCTGCTAAACAGCGGGTTAATATGCGCGTTACTCCTACCCAGCCCAAAGCGCTATACAATCCTTCAACGTTCCCGCCGTTGAATAAAAAAGGCTGACAGAACTACCCCGGCAAAACCGACATGGGAGGTATGCTTGGTCCGTTATTGTACGTTCTGTACACAGCAGATGTGCCGTTTCTGCCCTGCGATGGACAGCTGTTTCTGTTCGCAGATGACACTGAGTTGAGGAGCAGGGCTCAGCGCTGCCTTGATAAATACCTCAAATATGCATCATATTGGAAGATTAAAACCAATATAACCAAGACACTTGGTTATGGCTTCCACATCGTTATAAGGTCAAACTTCTAAATCCTCTTCCAAGGAGCAGAGTGAATGTGAGAGTGAAATACTTGGGCCTGCTGATTGATCGCAAGATGATCCTTCGTGAGCATGTGCAGAGCATCTTGAACAAAGGTCACTTCCTTAGAGCCTGTATCCTTTGATCAATCGTAGGTCCAAGCTTTCGCTCCAGCATATGCTGGCACTTTTTAAACAAATTTTTGTACCAATGGTGACGTATGCAGTGTCCGTGTGGGGGTCTTGTGCATAAACCCACAGAAGGAGTGTCCAGATCATGCTCAACAAAGTGCTGCGCATGATTTTGAACGTAAGCAGATACACAAGTTGTGTCCATATGTATGATAAAGCTGGCGTCGTGCCTTTGAATGCATTAATAAGAAATATTAATAGTTTATTAAAAAACAAATGTTTGCATTCTCCCTATGAACACATTCGTAGTATAGGAGATTTCATTAGAGATTAGCTTAGTTTTAAGTAGAATAATGTTCTTAAATTAGGTTGTATATAGGTAGTTAGTTGGTATAGGTAGTTAGTATAAGATTATTTTCTTTAGGCATATCATGCGAATAAAACTCCGCATCCTGTTTTCCTTCCAGGTATTTGAATAGTTGTTCGAAATCCTCCACTGATTTCACGAACACTTTGACTCCTATTCCGACGCATTGATATTCCACGCCGGGAATATGTTTGAGATCAACCTTAAGTTCATTTACAGAAGGTTGTTTCACAACCACGGCTGCTGCTGCAGGTAATGTTTCATCGGTTGAAGCAGCATTTACCGTTACACTGTGAACTCTTCTGCTGTAGTTCACCGGTACAAGGTCATCATCCTAATCAGCATCATCAGGAACATTGTTATTCTCTCTCGCAGGTGTTTCTTTCGGTTTTTTTGGAGCAAGCTCCCATGGGTTTGAGAGAGAGGAACGAAGTACCTCTCTCTTTTTACGTTTACCCATGAAGGTAACACTATCACGCACTTCAAATAATAGATATTAGATAAAAAAGAAAGTTTTATACTGGAGCGAACGGACGGGAGAATACACGTGGTAGCAAGCGCTGGATGCGTTCTCTGTTCTCTTCAAAGTTCCAGATGATGAGATGTTTTTTACACGTGTCGACGTCCACAGACGCGCAATTTGAGAATGTTTTTAATTGTTGTCCTTGGGTATCACCCGTTTTCTAACCGGATTCTTCACAAGTTATTCAAAAAGATTTTAATTTTGGTCGGCGATACGGTTCCCCCATCCTGTGCCACCGGGCCGCCCCAAAGCTTCCATGTGTCAAGTGAGCGCAGGACTCACTATCCTGATTATGAAGGAAGAAGGAAATGAAGGAAGACTAGAAATGTCCATTGATTTGACCCACTAAGAAAGCAGCATAGAAAAGGATACCATGTTTTAAAGCATCTTTTATTATATAGGTATTTAAGATGCTGGTTTACTGCTTGATTCGCTGCAGTTGTAGTTCTTGAGACTCGGGTCAGTAGTGTATCTAATTCGGTAGTAGGATATCATCACATTAGGTTTATCGTGATGTCCTGCTAGGCCACAAACCACAACTGGACACTACAACTGGATTTGCTTTACTACACAAATACTATTTTTGTAAGACGTATACTAAAATATACTAATTTGTAATACCAGGGATATACTAATTTAGTACAGGTTATACTATTTTAGAATACGTTATACTATTTCAGCTTTCGAAGATATACTAATTTAGAATACGGCAAACTATTTAATTATGCTGGGTTATACTAATTTAGTATACGAGTGGCAGCAAAATACTAAATTAATATTTTTAAGTATATACTGGATTAGTATTCCCCGTACCGGATGACCCATACTAATTTGGGTATCATACCCATACTGTTTCATGAGCAGTTGTTGTTGTCGTTGTGCTCTATTGTTTACTTCTCTGTTTATGTAGAGCAAATTTTATCAAACCAAGACCACCAAGAGTCTGGAGACGCAGAATTTTGTGGAGCATAATCCCAATGGCCAAGATGCCATCAAATGCGAATAGGCAAAATACGTAATATTACCATAAACTTTAGGAAAACATCCTTTGAATAAAAGGCTCGGTTAAATCATAGTCAACAATCGTCAGTTCAAATCATACCAGCCAAGAGAACTGGCTGCCATCATTTTCTTGATCATTGTACTTCACCGGATATTTCGGGTTTGTAATTGTAGAATTGTTGCCGTCAATGTATGGAGTTTTTACGAGACGAGAAGATTTTTGTAGGTAAATATTTTTTTTTTGCAGATCGTCTGTGCTTCAATAATCCATTACACATACTGAGCGGAAAATCAAGAGATCCAGGCCTGCGCGTTCTGAGCGTTTTTAAATTTATCAAATCAATTGGGAAGAAATCTTTTTTTAAACATCTTTGAGTTTACGTACACAATGGAATTCTGTGGCATAGTTCTGTAACCCGGCCGATTAGCTAGTATGAATGTAAAATGTATTTGTTATCGAACACATTTCTGATTGGAGCTTATTAGACAATTATGGAAAGTCTCCACACTTGATGTGCTCGTTAATGCTACTTGGGCCCGGAATATTTTTTGGCCACCATTGATAGGTCATATCCAGCAACCTCGGTAAAAAGGGTCTCGCCTTGGACTGAAACAAGGTTAGACCATGTAGAACCATTTGCAAAAAGATAGAAAGAGAGGCATAACAAATTGGCAGCTGTCAAACAGTGTCAGTAGGTTCAAGTTTCATGGATTTTTAACCCTGTTATGAACTGTGGTGTGAAAAATATTTGTTTTGCCTCTTGGTACGTAGCAAATCTGGTCGTTCACAAGGCATTATAATTAATTTTGCTTGAAAACCCAATTCCACGAGCGTGTAGTTGGGTAGAAATATGGTCGACCAACTGTCAAACAGTTGAACGTGACAAGGATGCAAGAGACGACAGCTGGCCCACCTTTTCCGTAAGCACCTCGATTGCTGGTCTCACACATTCCGTGAACGGCATCGAGTTGGAAGTGCGTTTCGTTATCTTGCATCGGAAGTGATCAATCACAGTAGTGGTGTGCTGAGTCAGCGTTGGAAAGAAAACTATCGGTTTCCATCGTGTGTTTCCACCGAGTTTCGTACGTTTTCCTCACGGTGCAGAGCGCATTGCTCGACGTCTTTTTTTCGTTTTTTCCCCGGAGAAAATCAACCGCTTGTCGCGAATGTCCCGTGATGTTGTGCATCGGCTAACAACTCTACGCGACAAAGAGCAGAAAAGGTTCGCGTTGCAGCGCTGATTGTAGCATTAATTGAGTTTGCCGTGTTTAATGTACCCGCGGTGTCTGTGTGTGAGTGTGTGTTTGTGTGCTGTGTTGGCTGTGTATTTCGGTGTGACCCAGGAAAACAGTCGTCCAGGAAGTTCTAGCAACCCGTCTACGACATTGGGCCGTAAAATTGGTGCCTAATGAAAATGGATGAAAGAAAGGAGAATGTCGAGTGAATCATCAACTTCCAAACAAGCCGTGTATACGGGGGCTGGCACATACACACGGAACCGCACTGACATCCAGGCGCGGACATTATTGTTATTATTACGCCCCGTGATAGTGTCTCCGCCGCCGTGTCACGTATAGCGCGGGCGCTGACGAGAATGCGTATCGAGAGAAAACCTCCCTCCGCTGCGGCTTACAAAGTTCCGATTCTGACCTAGAACCTTTGGACACAAACGCTCCAAGCACCCGGTCCAAAGGGGTTGGGGGGCTGTTTTGCTGCCTGGAAAGCACACATCAACAATGCGAAGAGAATTGCTACCGTAACATGTCGAGGGCCACTTTCTAGAGAACAGCGTGACCCAAAGATTCGGGTCCCCGAGCGTCCCCGAAATCCGTCGTGATTGTTCCGCGTCAAATGCTTTGATTGATCGATCGGTCTGGTGGCGATCTGGTGGAAGGGTGGAGGGAAGTTCTTTCTCTTTTGGCAAATCGTCCCATCACGACACACAGATAGTGCCACATTCGTCTCATTCTTCGCTTCCTTTCACAGTTCACCTTCGCTGGAAAAAACAGGACCAAAAATAAGAATTATGATAATTATCCCACGCTCCGCGACTTGCTTTGGCATGCCATTTTTGTCCGGGTCTTCGGAGCGCCAGTTTGCGAATCAAACCAATTGAACTCGTCTTGGGTCGACCCACTGTCAAGGCAACGGGAGTTGCGATACAAGCAAACGGACCAGACATATGCAACACGGTCGATTTATTTATTTTTTTTGCGTGCTTATCTAAAGGCCGCTGCCTGTTGGCAATGGGACACCAGAAGCGGGAAGGGTTGGCCGGGCTACCCACAACAACACGGGTGAACTGATTTGATGCTTTTGTCACTGGTGTGTGGTTGTTATCTGCGGCAGTAGTGCCCATCGGACATCCGTATCTTGTCCGTGTGTGTACACGTACCCGTACACGTGTACGCAGAATCGTCTTGCGGGCACATGAGTACACAGAACACAATTGTGCGATACGACATTTCGATCCGGTTCCGGTATGGGCTGGCATGTGGACAGGGAATTTGAGAAGGTTCTAAATTTGAGGTGACACCATACCGCGGTTCCGCTGTGGTATAGTTTTAGGGAACTGTGCTTGGGGAATTAAAGGGGGCGATGCAATGGGGCTATGTGCTTGTGCGATACATAACAGGGAAGAAGCATTCATATCGTGTGCAAAATATGTGCCGGATTTGGAGAAAAATAATTAACATCAGGAAGTTGTACATTCGTGAGAAACTGCAATGAATGTTTAGTACCGCCAACTTATTTCGCGTCCAAGTGAGGTCATCTTCGTCGATTGTTTCTGATGCTTAAACATTAAAAAGGTAAGCGAAAGTTACAATTATTACTTTCATTTTATTCGGTATCATTGCAGAACATCAGATTCTTATGAATTTCTTTCTTGAACCCCCAAGCTCTTAAAGTTCTCAATGTAATAATTGTTTAATCCATGAAATAATTTGCATTAGGAACTCCACTTTTATTCAATATAGCGCTAAGAAATGCGTTGCGTTGCTTCAATCAATTTTTTCTTCTTTTTCTTCATTGGCACAACAACCTGAAGAGGTCTAGGTTTGCCATTCCTGACGGTCTTTGACTTTATTTACCCGTGGCCGGATAGTCAAGCCCTGCGTACAGAGGATAGGTCCTGATGCGATGGGATGTTGGACCTGCCCTGTCGTGTGAAGACCGGCTCCGCTACCAATACACCACTAGTCTGACCCCAATTAAAATCTATTCCATCAGGGACTAAACTAACCGTCAATGACATGTGACGTTTGACTTATGAGGTTTAAAATTGGGGGATTCTAACGGAGTACATGGAAGAATCCCTTCGAATTTCCTTAAGAATATAAGAAGGTACTGATGCCACGTTTCTACATCTGAGCATAAAACAAATCCTCAAACAACAGACATTTGAAAGACATTCTGAAGGTGCCGGAAGCTTCCTCATAGTTAAAATAACTAAAAATTAAAGTTGTGGTAGAGTCATGCAATACTCTCACTGCCTCTCATTGTTCTTCTGTCCCAAAACTGTCTTTGTTGCGTTTTGGAATTTTGAATCGAAGTAACCATACGAAAATGTAAGATTGTAAATCGCAGTAAAATAGTTTAAGGAAGCTATGATTTTTTTTTAAATGGCTATATAAGCGGGAGCAATTGTTCAATAAAGAAGTTTTTGTAAATCGGTTGAAGTAGAAACAGCGAAAAGTGAAGGTTTCTTTTATCAGAGCTCTGGTTTTCGGCACCTTACCCCCTTCTGTCTGAATAGGCTCCCCAAGCATTGGATAAGGAGCAGCTAGCGGGAAGGTCTGGTAAGCGGGACGCAATCACCACCTCTGCTTCACCGGGAAAACTCCGTTACCGTCGCACAGAGGCTTCAGCAAAAGGATCAGTCCTTCGCGTGGTCTGCCGAAGAAGCTCGGCGTGTAACAGTCTTAAAAGACATTGTGAGGATGTGTACAATAGCTATTTTACATGAATTATTTGTTGAACATTCTCAGTATAATTGAAGAGTTCTATCAATCGAGTTGTTGTTAGGAGAAATTGTTTGTTATCTGAAAAGATTATCTTAGTCGGTGTTAAGCTATCTCATGATCTTTTCTCTTTGGCAATCTGTCTTATCTTAACCGGCGATGAGAAGAGACTGAAGCTATAACTAAAATAAGCAGCAGACTTTGTCTATAGGTGGGATAGAGTGGAATATTTAAGGATGGTAGACATTTTTTCCATATCGTTATGTTCGATATGCTCCCGATTTTCCAACGTCTACATCCTATGCATACTATAAAACTAATCATTTGAAGACTATTCTACAATCAGAGTCATTCAACTTGTTCAGTCCGTAAAGTGTTGATAAATTTGCGGATTGGGACCTTGCAGCTATTAATGCTGAACGATCGAAATGTTGTAATTCAATCAATAATTCCACATTTTATCTCTCTTTAAAAGTGCGACAGAAATTCATGGCTCTGTCATCTTTAGGTATTTTCAAACTCGTTGCGAGCTTTCATTGATGTACCATTTATCAGTTAGCGTAGTGTCACTCCATTAATTAAGTATTAATTAGGTCTAATGCGTATATTTCCCAGTGTACTCGGTGAATGAAAATGACTAATCGGCTGAAAGGACTGTGGGGCTGAGGCCCATTTTTTTCCTCCCCAAAAGAGCTTAAGCATCACACAGCGAGCGCATAATGATGGCGACGATAGTGCGTTCGCATGGATCATTTAAATCAACCCAAATTGATCGGCTAGCTTTCGCCATCAGTTGTGCTGCTCCGTTGACAACCGAGCGCGCAGGGTGGGTGGCATTGTGGGGATGATGAATTGGAAAAACTTTACACATGTACACAAATTTCCTGTGAATGTAGGGACAGAGTTGGGGCTTTCCCAGTATTTCACCATAATTAAGCAAGCACTTCGGGCTGTGGTGTGGCACACAGGGCGGCGGGACTTTGTAATGGTTGAAGGTACGTGCCGTGTTTTGCACAAACTTTATTCCACACTCGAAAATCGTAGGCTGATTCTGCTGATTCGGTGCGTCTATTTCATGCAAGGATAAAGTTACTAATTACCGCACGATACAACAAAACAACGGATCAAAGCATAAATTGCGGTTTATGCGTACCGGTAGCGCGCTTACGCCCCACCCCACCTCGTCGATGAGGCGTTATTGCAGAACATGAATCCGTGCATGTTTATTTTGATGTGAAACGGTTAACGTTCATAAGTCCTTCGTGCCCGAATCCTACGTGTAAAGGGCTACTGGAACACACAAATACTTACAATGCTAGTGATGTGCACCATGATTCAGAATGAATGTATGATTTAAATCTTTCTAGGGAGTGAGTTAGTTAACAATCTCCAAGAAGAGCATTAATAATTCATTCGCGGTTTAACTCTTCGTAGCGACCTTAAACTCATGAGATGAATCGAGTGAGTTAACTCAAGATTTAACTCACAACGGTGATCTTCAACTTACGATTCAAACTCTTGGGTGATCTTCAACTCACGTTTGAAATCATGAGTTAATTCTTCTGTGAGTTAATTAACTCGGGGTTTAACACGATAACCCATTAACATCGATTTAAATCCTTCATGAGATGTTTAACTCATGAGTGAGTGATTCTATCCATACGTAACATTGCTGTTAGTGAGTTATTGTGTGAAATGATTTAATCCGGGAGTTGAAGGTCGCCGCGAAGAGTTAAATCCCGAGTTAACTCACGCAAGAGTTAAAATATGATTCATATCGTCCATTAACATCACGATTTAAATAATGAGTTAGAAGGTCGCTTGAAATTCTTTGAAATCTTTATGAGTGGGTTGAGTGAGTTAAATCTTTATCCTAACTCTTCAACTTGGATTTAAATCCTCTGAAGGAATTATACTTCCCCATCTCTACCGGTCACCATAAGCGAATGCAACAAATGTTTGGCCCCTTTTTTTGTAAGCTTTGAAGCCCGTAAAGTACGGCAAATTGCAAGCATTCACTCATTTGTTTTGCTGTTTCACAGCTGCAGAAGGGTTCCCTTTTTTGGCTTCTTCCATGAAGTTCCAGCTTCCATTAGGCAGGTTCGCATGTTTTTTTTTCTTCCTCCTCTGCGTTCCAGGCACAGTAAGACAGCAGCAACGAAAAAGAAGAAAAAAAACCTTCCTCTGACCTGATTCTGGACGTTTGAGTTTGGTAGACAAAATTACTGCCAAATTTCCACTCAGAACGAACGTCGAACAAAGTGTTACGAGCACTTGGCACGAGGGTGGCAGAGTTCCCCAAAAATCGGGGGGAAATAAAATAAATAATCCGTTTCCCTTCCAAAATCCGTAGTCATTGGTGAAGCTGACAGGCCAACGCCCCCGTTCAGGTACTGGTATTGCGCCGGGAGAGCGGGGATTAGCCAAACAGTTTCATCGTCTCGTCCATATCGGGGGCGCTCGGGGATGGCGTTCGTTATCCGTTGTGAGGGGGGGATATGCTTTTTTTTTGTTGGCCACTCCACGATGCGTCGGGAGCGATGCCGGGTGATGCTGCTGGCAATGATGGTCAATTTGTTGCAAGGCAATCAATGTTTCCGTTTTAGCTACCACTTGGACGCGATCCAATCCGCACAACCGCACTGGAATGGGTGAGAAAAGCGTTCGGCAGGGGGTGGAGGTTGTGTTCTATTTGTAAAATTATTACAACCAACCCATTTTCCCGCGTGGCCGGGCGGACGGACGCGGGGTTGTGGCCATAGTGCAGCGCAACCCCGCACATCGCATTTAGCAGCCATAGCGCTCGGGACAGAAGCGATCGAAAATGTTCGGTGTTGTTCCGTAGGGTTCTTATTGTATACGAAACCACCGTTTTTTTTTGGAAAGTGTTTATTTTTAACAGCCATCATCCAGTTGGCCATCCTCCAGCGCGAATGCGTCTGCACTTGAGGCGCAGTGGGTTGAGATTCTGGGTCGATCCTGGTTTGGAGGGGAATTAATCCGAATTACGAGAGTGCAATTGAAGTGGGGAAGCACCGCCAACAGCAAACGGACGGACGAGTGGACGAGCGTTTACGCTGATGGCAAAGTCGTGGCACTATAAGTAACTTTAGTTTCTGGGGGTTTTGTGTAGCTATATCGTATTTTTAATATGTTAAAAATAGATTCATAGTTGGATTTATGTTTTTATTCCCAAATTAAAATATATGTGTAAATTAAAATTCCCAAACGGAAGCTAACGAGCAATGTCCAGCTGTCAAACTAACGTAATTTGTGTGACAATCAAGATGAAGATTAAACCATTTTGATACTTTAAGTTTGTATCAATTAACCTTAATAATTAATCAATTAGCATAAAAATAGTCATAACTCATGAAAATTTCATCACTGGAATTGTTCACTGTATACTACTGTACTGTGCTGAACAATATTTTGACAGTTCAAGATCATCTTCTCAATGTTCAATGAGCAGTTCGAACATGAACAAACAGTAAAAATGTTTAGCGAACTAATCTTCCATACGATTTGACGTTTCTTGCACAATGTTCAGTGCCTGTGGACCACCGGGTAATACTAGTTGAAAGCTTCTGTCAACCTGAAAGCTTCTGTCAAAGTGAGAAATAAGTAAACAAATGTTTGGTCGTTTGATTTAAACTTTTTCCTACGTTTTATTCTTCAAATTATTAAAGCCAAAGTCTCCTCTTAATTCAGGAAACATAAAGTTTTGGCATTCGGATTGGACAAGACACTTCAACCGAGTCGTAAGCTCTGAACGTGAGTCAACCAGCTCCATGTGTCAAAAGTCAAAATTTTTATCAAACGTTTGAGCACCGTAATAGGTCTGCTAGTCAGATTCCCTTCTTCATTTCATTAACTTTAATATTAAAAAGTAATTTTTTCGTGGCGTATCATGCTCCATATCCTTTAGAAAGATATTCTAAACACATATCAGTGTGCGCAGAACGTAAACATTTATGGCAGACCTAGCGTCAACACCTTTTCGGATGATTAATTCCGAATGATTTTAGTTCGCTCGGGTCCACGGGATGGTGCTGTTTGTTGGTGTGGCGTTGCTGCGCTGACACATAGCATCGAGAGCAACAGCAATCGACCGCAGGTGCATCTTGGCAAGCTGCCCAGCTTTTACACGATTTTCAACGCACCTTCAGCATCGTAGCATCGTTAGGTGTGTGGTATTTGTGGAGCTTCAACCCACTGGATGTGTATTCCCCTCACGTTCGAACACAGCCGACATCAGGTCCGTTTCGGTACAAATCGTAACATGTCCCGGTTTGGACAGTTTACAAACTCGCGTTCGCCCTGTCCCTTTTTTACGCGATCTTCCACCGCATCGGTGATGTGTGGCTGTATTGAGTGCCACTTTCGTTTTCGTTTCGAACCATTGCTTCGCCGAACAGCACATTGGATCGATTGGCCCGCTCTGGCTGTTGATTGAGTTGTGTCCTTCGGTGACGATGTGTCATTTGATTTACAGCGATCTATTGCTCGAGCAGGCAAAGCACACCGCTGTTTACCTATTCGCGTGTGTAACAAGTGCATTGGGTGTTGGGAGTTGAAGTTGAATTGTGCGTGGACTAGACTTTTTTTAAATAGCTGGGCTTCAACTTCAACTTCAACTTCAAACGCAGCTATGTTTCAAGTTCATGTCCCCGTTTATGCGAGCGCCAAAAAAGGTAATCGTAGCGACTTAACTAATTCCATTTGTTGAACCAGATACCGCTCAACGCGTGTGTCGGATTGGGCTTATTCTTGTTCAAGCTTGTAGGGAAAGCAAACGGTACAGATGTTTAATGATGTGATTTTTTGTTGTTGTGAACATAAATAAGGACGGCCTAATTGATGCGGCATTGAAATATTTTGCTTTAGGAACAAACCAAATAATACGGTTCGTAACATTATAGTTCTTAAGCTTCAGCTTTCTGACATAAATCATCATTATTTCCATTGTTCACTTAGTGCACGCCAACTTTTTGTGGGTGTACGGTGGTAAAGTGACTGTAGATGACGATATTTAGTCGATTTACGATGACCGAATGGCTATTTAAACCCTGTATTATCAAGTCATTTACATACGTTGACACATCAGAGCGTGGGGTTGAAAGAATTTGGATTATTTGGATGAATCTGAATCTCTTTTTCAAAGATTGATGAATCCTCAAAGAGCTATGAATCATAGACGACCTGCATGGAATTTTCCCCCTCCTTTCCACAGTTGCCAAAAATGGGCCCCGACTGTCATTTCTCTTAAGACCTCAGAAGGCGCGATCCAGCACTGTCGATTCCTGATCTGATTCGATTCACTTCGATCGATTCGCTTATGAATGATTCTTCTCAAAAGAATTACAGTCAAGTCTCTCTAACCTGCAAGCTGCAGTGGGCGGCTATCTTAGAGAGACTTGCAGGAAAAGGAGATAAACACACTTGAATGACACTATGTATGACAAAAGTCCTCAACTATACTCTGTAAACGCAGCCATCACGAGCTGTCACTGGCAAACACCAAAACACGGCTCCTTTGTTGTACAAACAGTATGTGCATCTTAGAGAATGCCATTTTAGGGAGACTTTGCAACTTTGACAGATATAACATGTTTTGTGAATGAAGCCACTGCCAAAATTTTCATCTTAGAGAGACTTGCTATTTTTACTCTTCGACAAGCACTCATTGGGCTCAGACGTGGTTTCGCGATCCGAAATTCGAGCTATTGAACATTTTGATACATTACGGTACATTTCGGTACAAGAGTGGAGCAGCTCGAGTCGTATCACCTGGCGATTTATTCCTCCTCGTGCTCCGCATTTCGGTGGACTGTGGGAAGCAGCGGTACGTTCAATGAAGCTTCATCTTAAACGTGTACTTGGAGACACATCGCTGACGTACGAGGACATGACGACTTTGCTGACTGAAATAGAGGGATGTTTGAATTCGCGACCGATCACGCCGTTTAGATCCGATCAAGATGAAAGGGAAACTACTGATGCAAACCCTATGGACACTGAAGGAGCCTAATGGAAGAACGTGGTCGTGGGATGCAGAACTACCAGAGAAGATCCAATCAGAGTACAGTGTATTCTCCGGCAAGTTGAACCTGTTGGATGGCATTGTCGTTCCACGGTACCCGAAGTTGGGCACCAATTGGCAATATCACATTTTTTGTGATGCTTCCGAGCGAGGCTACGGTGCGTGTGTCTACATTCGAAGCGGCTCAGTTACGAAAGGATTCAATATCAGTTTGATCATATCAAAGTCGAAGGTGGCACCGTTATCGAAAAAACTGGTGATCGCGAGGTTGGAGTTGTGCGGAGCACTTTTGGCGAGTCGGTTGTATCAGTTCATTCGTAATGCACAACTGCAAGAAGCACCATGTTTCATCTGGACGGATTCGATGACCACTTGGCACTGGATAAATGGGTCCCCGCATACCTGGAAGACGTTTGTGGCCAATAGAGTAGCTAAGATCCAGACCCTGACAAAGCATTGCGTTTGGCGACATGTGCCTGGGTTGCAGAAATCATCTGGATCACAACCTCGTGACACGAGGTCAGCTGGATTCTGCAACCCAGGCACATGTCGCCAAACGCAATGCTTTGTCAGGGTCTGGATCTTAGCTACTCTATTGGCCACAAACGTCTTCCAGGTATGCGGGGACCCATTTATCCAGTGAATTCGGTACAATTTTGTCTCCAACCTCGCGATCACCAGTTTTTTCGATAACGGTGCCACCTTCGACTTTGATATGATCAAACTGATATTGAATCCTTTCGTAACTGAGCCGCTTCGAATGTAGACACACGCACCGTAGCCTCGCTCGGAAGCATCACAAAAAATGTGATATTGCCAATTGGTGCCCAACTTCGGGTACCGTGGAACGACAATGCCATCCAACAGGTTCAACTTGCCGGAGAATACACTGTACTCTGATTGGATCTTCTCTGGTAGTTCTGCATCCCACGACCACGTTCTTCCATTAGGCTCCTTCAGTGTCCATAGGGTTTGCATCAGTAGTTTCCCTTTCATCTTGATCGGATCTAAAAATCCAAGAGGATCATACATCTTGGCCAGGTTGCTCAGCACGTTCCGTTTCGTAATCGGCTTGGATGTATCTATAACCGGTACCCGAATGCTGAAGACATCGAGGTTTGGCTTCCACACCAGTCCTAACGTGCCAACACCTGCTCCTTCAATATTCACTTCTTCGCTCACAGCTAGGTCTTCTTTCGGAACATCTTTCAAGGCATTTGCCGCATTCGAAGCCCATTTTCGAATTCTGAAGCCAGCGCTACCAAGCATCTCAACCAGCTGACTCCGAATCTGTTGAACTTCTTCTTCTGTATCAGCACCACTAAGAAGATCGTCGACGTAAAAGTCGTTGTACCAACACATAGCCTTCGGATGGCTTTCTTCGTGATCTTCGAATATTTTCCGCAATGTTCGAATGGCCAAATAAGGAGCGCAGGCCGTTCCGTACGTTATGGTGTTCAATTGGAAAGTTGAGACGTTTTCCGACCCTTCTTTGCGCCAGAGGATGCATTGTAGATTTCTGTCTGCCGGTGACACTAGAACCTGCCTGTACATTTTTTCCACATCGGCAACAACCCCTATTCTTCTCATCCTAAAACGAAGAAGAATTGATACAATATCATCTTGTAGCTGCGGACCGTTAAGAAGGATGTCATTCAATGATGTTCCCGTGCTGGTCTTATGCGAGGCATCAAATACCACGCGGCACTTTGTAGTTGTGCTCGCTTGTTTCAACACCGCATGATGAGGTAGATAATAACGACTTCCCTCCATATGCTCCTTTTCAGCGGATGAAACTTCGGTCATGTGACCCAGTCGAAGGTATTCTTCCATGAACTCGCTATATTGCTCCTTGAGTCTGTTGTCTCGTGCCAAACGCCTTTCTATTGATGCAAATCGTTTTACGGCACCTTGCATGGAATCACCTAGCCTTTCCTCGTACTGAGGTATCTTGGGGAGTTCGACTACATAACGTCCAGTTTTCTCTCGTGTGGTCGTGTGTAGATACCACTGTTCCATAGCTTCCTCTTCGCTGGACTGAACTCTTTCCTCCGGTATGTTTTCGAGCATTACTAGTTGTTCCATGGCTGCATTTAGATTTTCTTCCGATAATACGCAATTAGCTAGTGTAACCGAAGACTCGATGGAACCCTTACATACTTCACGTCCACTAATTACCAAGCCAAGTTTCGTTTCTAAAAGCATGGGTAGATGTGGTGTCAATCTTAGTTGTCCTTGTTGTAACAACTCTCCGAATATTTCTGCACCAATCAGTAGGTCTATCTTCTCTGGCTGGTTGAACCCTGGATCTGCTAGCGGCAAGTCTTCTGGAATTTTCCACCCTTTGATATCGATGTATTGCGCTGGGAATCTCGCCGTAACCTTCGGAAGCACCAAACACTCCAAACACGCTGCATACGATGAGTTACGAGATTTAACGTCTACCGACACCAAGGTTTCCACGTTGAACACTGCCGCTCCAACACCAGAAAGTGGTCTCTGCACCCGCCTTTTCTTCAGCCTTAACTGTTGCGCCACTGCTTCCGAGATGAAGTTACACTGCGAACCTTGGTCGAGCAGTGCTCTTACAGGAACTTCTACTCCCCAGGAGTTACTAATTAGTACTTGCACTGTAGACAGCCACACCATACCTTTCTTGGAATCACCTCGGGCCATGGCATTGATCATGGTGACTTGCTCCTTGCCCCTTGTCAATCGACCTTCTTGATGGATACCGTGGCTATTACCGTTCAGCTGTGATTCCGATGGTTTTCTGCACATTAAAACGTGATGTCGTCCCTTGCAAATCTTGCATCTTTCTCTGCTTCTGCAAAACCGAGCACGATGGTTTCCCTTTAAACAGTTGAAGCACAAGGTGTCCGATGCTATAACTCGCTGTCGCTCATCTAGAGACATTTCCTCGAACTTCGAACAACTTGCCAAGGGGTGATTTTCGCTACATAGTGAACACCTAGCCATATTTTCTCCTCGAGCTTCTGCCGTACATGCCATTGCGACCGCTTGTGAACCTCTCGGCTGACTGATACGCCCAAGTGCCTTTCCAGATAGTTTACCTGGAAGACTAGAAGACACATTATTAGAAGTTGCACTTTTCGTATTACTTGCCGATTTCGTGGTGATAACTCTGATACTATGACTCGAAACGTTGTTGAACATCTTCGTCTGCTTCTCGAGGAATTCTATCATCATCTTGTACTTGTCTTCCGTCGCATCGGCTGACGCCCTCTCCCACTCCAGCAACTGCTGCTTATCCAGCTTCAGCATGGTCAATGCGACCAGTGGTGTATCCCAGTGAGTGATTGGTTCCTTAAGACGTTCCATTCCTCTAACCAGACGCTTGATCTCGTTAACAACACGCGTAAGCTCTGATACGCTATCCGACGTCATCGGCTCCAGGTGCACTAACGCCTTGAAGTACTCTCGCCTGGTCACCTTGGAATTATCATAGCGATCCGTTAGGGCCTTCCATGTGCTGGCATAATTGCCGTCGATCAACTGCACATGGTCAAACTGCTGCGCTGCTTCCCCCTTCAGTGACGCTAACAAATACTGGAGCTTTAACACGTCAGACAAATCGGCGACATCATGCACCATCGATGTAAACCTGTCTTTGTAAGTGAGCCATTGCGTTATTTCACCACTGAATGTCGGTAATTCCATCTTTGGCAATCTCACTCGCGACGCTCCGTGTAAAGTTTGCGACAAGGTACTGTTCTCACCGAATCGGACACTCGTGTCCAGACGTGTAATATTCTCCTCGGCCATTTTGTTGTTCAAAAAACCCTTCACTTGGTAGTACTGCTGGTAGAATAACTCACGATCAATTCGCAATTGCTCCGAATCACAATCATCATTCTCGACCAGAAGCTTATCTCGAGCCACTTCAAACGCCAACTTTGCATCTTCTAAACCTTGTAACCGTGTCTCTATTTCTACACTATGCACTAATGCATCGTACTTCGTGATGAAATTAACGAAACCTTGTATAATACTCGCTCGATCGTTGTAAGTACGCGTTAGCTGTTGCAGAATCTTTTTTTCCTTGGTCGCCATTTTATTTTTTACAATTTGCGCGCCTTCTAGCAGCGATGGTGTGATGTCGTAAAAATTACGCTATCGGCACTCACTAGCGATCTCCTTATTGAGTTACACCTTACTGAGTTACCCGTGCCGCGCGGTAAACTAACACTGATGTCCAACTGCTTAGCAACACTATTGGCACCTGCTAAAAACGAGTAGCTCACGCGAGTTATGCTACGTACACTGATTACCGACGCTATCACTCAGCACGATAGTAGTTGTAACTAGTTGAAAGTTCAACGGTCGATCTTAGTGGCGTCACCTTGGTCATTCACCCGATCGTGATCCTCCACTGTTGCACTTACGATTCCATGACGGTTCGAACCGATAAAATTACACGAACCTCACTTTGCAGACCGTGGATAGCGCACAGAATGTTCCAATACGATGCGATACGATCAACCTTTACACACCAACACACTGCCAACTTACACGAAAAACTAGCCCAAGCACGATAGCGTCGCTGGCACGCACTCAATCACACTGTCCACGTTATTGTGTGTCCCGCAGAATTTCGATTCCTTATCTGTGACACTCGATTCCGTATGGTAGCGAGCAATAACCGCAGTTAACACTTTCACCTAAACTGCTCAAACACGAAATACTCAGGCCAAATATTCTTGGCGCCTATAGTGTAACTCGCTCGCGAGACGCCTTCGACAGTACTGCCATATCCAACAACGGCTACAGACGTTCGCGAAACTTTCCGAAATAACCACTCTTACAAATTCAATACAATTCTTCAATATCAAATTATCCGGTTCGAAGGACCATGTTCAATAGCTCGAATTTCGGATCGCGAAACCACGTCTGAGCCCAATGAGTGCTTGTCGAAGAGTCCTCTTTATTAATCCTTTTTATGATTTTTCGTTTGTCACTAATACTATTAGCTGCTATAATTCATGCCATAATTCCCAATTGGCAAATCCTAAACAGAGAGCCTTGACTGTATTATGCACAACACTATTAATAACCAGTGTATATCAAAAAGATTTCAAAATTTAATTAATGAATCAAAATGTCTAACACTTTATCCTATTTTGGTAGACAATTAGACCGTCTGGAACTTATGAGAGTAACTTAAAAAATATGATTTTATTTGGTTTTTTTTCTCATTTTTTTATTTAAATCCTGCTGCCGTTTGTAGGCTTTCAGTCTGTTGCCTTAATAAGGATGGCTAATTATTTCTTTTGTAATGAAAATTTATATGATAAAATAGCTGAGCGATGTCAGTTAGATATTTCTAATGTTAATATTTCAAATCAACTGTTATCAAGTTCTTCGTATGTCAATTTATAACGAATTACGTTTATATTTCGAGTGGAGTTAATCACATATTTTGAATTCCTTGGTTTGATGTATCTCAAATAATTAAATACAGAGGTTAGGCTAAATGTTATTGTTCCTGTATGGCACGTAATCTTAAAGATTAATAATCGAAGACTTCTAACAGGAGTCAACAATTCAAAGGCGACGCTACCTTAGCGAAACCCATCTGACAGCCTTATGTTCTTGGTCGTCTAGTATTCACTTTTATGGAGCTTAATTTACTTTAGCTATCATTTTTATGATTCTAAACGAATTAACATATAATTGGCCCAAAACTTGCTGCGTTTCTCAAACCATTCAATTCCAATTCAACTTTTCACCGTTTGTGTGTTGCATGACGCTCGTACGGCAACCCTGTTCCCTAACGCGCGCAATACATTTCCATTCATTGCGTGTCTGCCACATTCAGAATTTATGTGCTTATCTCGCCTACCCGATGGGGGGAAGAAGGTTCGATATGCGTAAGAAGCAAAATAAAGTTTTTAGCCTGTGCGCGGGCGGGAGGTTAGCGAATGGGTTTTGGCTGCTTTTCATTGTTGTGTGTACCTTACTTTTGGGCGCGCACCCGCCCCCTGGATGGAAGAAGCACTGCGGTACTCTCAGGAACATTCGTGCACAATTCTAAATGCGAACGCGCCACAAGCAGCAGCAGCGTGAGAATGCGATGAAAGTAAATGGGGTACTGCCAATGGGTGATCCGCAAATAGCGTTGTGTATTCATTCCAGGGTGTTGTTTGTCGTTGTTATTATTACTGCCAAATAATGTTCGTTTCCTTTATTTTTTTGGCGCAGTTTTTTTGCGACTCTGTGCGCGCGTAATAAAGTTCTTCTTGATCTTGATCGCCTTTAAAGCTATCCTTACGTGGCGTGTGTTTGGCGTGAAAGGTAATGAACATGGAGAAACCTAGTTTAGGTAGATGGATTAATGCTTTTGTATGATACAATACTACATTAAGCGGTGATGTATTATATATGTTGTGCGTTAGCCTTAATTTATGCAAAACTTCACAAGTGCGTAGCCATTTGCCGCCCGCGCTACACTGTGTGCTTAGTATGGTTCGCTGTGTAGCATATTTGGAACCATTTTGCCCGTTTGATATTTAATCTGGCGAAATTAACTTGTTTAGTGTCGACGTTCGGTTTGGAAAATCGAGAAAGAAAATTCCTTGGAATGAAAAAAAAACAAACACGATCGTACCATCTACACGATATCCTTTTCGTATCGACACGACGAGGTCTGGTCGAAACCTCTCTTTGGGTAATTTTTTTTTTCCTCCTCTTCTTCTCGATTTGCCTTTCCCGAGGCCGCCGGTGCGATGATTCGATTTGCCGCTGGAGAAATGATGAGAAAGCACTTTAAAACTCAATTTGCGGTATGCTTTTCGTGGAAAATTGTATAGCGGAGCTGGTATTTTTTTATTATTTGTTGCTTCCTGCCATGTTCTGTGCCTCTGACAGTTCGGACGTAGATGTATGGATTTGTATCTAGTTAGAAAAGTGGAAAGTTGTGGCATTTTGGGTTTTCGTGTGTGTTAGTGACGGTTGGTATCTCTTGTGATGTTGGTTTCGTTTTTTTCTACAAATTCACCAGCGTCCGATTACCGCTTCTGCTGGTTTGGCGTTGAACAATTTCATTCCGGTTGTGACTCCGTCCTTTTCTCAGGGTGGCTACTCAGCCGGGAATTTCGTCGACGACCGGGAAAACCCGCGGAAAAAAATGGGTATTTCTCCAAAAAGCTGGGAACATTTTATTTTGTGTAATACCTTTTTGTTATGGCCACAGTGCACCATTTGCAATGCATTTTCAATCAACATGGTTTTTTTTTTATTATTCCTAATCAACGACCAATCAACGCACCATCATCTTTGTCATTAACGTATCGTATGGATTATTTCGCTGATGCAACCCATTTTCCAAGCTTCTGGATTTTGCCCATGGATTTTGAACGTTGGCAAATCGCAACTTGCGTCACTTTTAATGCTTCCGCCATCTTTTGTTTTTCGTTGCTCCTGGATGGTTCTTGCCCTTGAGGTCAAAATCACTACTCTTAAATACTCTTAAACCACTTCTCACATGTTTTCACAGATGGAGCATATATGCCATAAACCTCCAACAGCAAATGATGTGCTTTGACAGGCTTTTTTCTGCAAATGAAAACACAAAAGCAGCAAATGCCGCAAATGCTCATAATTTGGAACGAAACTCGACATATTGTATATGATACACTATAAAGACACTTCGTTTTTGGCGGAGGAAGGAGACAGATATATGTTGAAGCCTAATGTCATACGGCAAAAATATGACATATATGACATCTGTCAAACAGATCCAACCCTCCCGACAATTTGAGAGAGAATCCCATACAAAATTTTCGCTGTATTCTCGCCTTATTCTGGCTTTATTGGGAGAGAGAGAATAAGGCCAAATGAACAAGGGGTGGGAGACGTCATTCATCCCGTGGTTCATTTTTCTGCTTCATTTTTCGGATGGTTTAATGATGCGCACAATGATTACAACACATTCGCAGATTTTTTTTACATTTTCACAAATGTTATATTTATCACTTTTTATTTTAATTCACTGATATTACACGCACACATAAATTTCACCTTAATTAATTAAACACTTTTTTCGCCATACCGTGAAGTCTACAGCAGGCCTGCTATGTTGACATTTGTTGTTTCGGTGATGATTTTTTCCTCCAGGTTTTCGTGAAAATATCGAGACAAAACTGTAATTTAAAACAAAATTAATGAAAAGCGAGTACTCCATTAGCGTATTACACAAATTTACTTACTTTTTATGAAGATTTAACACAAAATTTCTTCATTTTATCGATGGCTTCACCTCGTACATCCCTCACTCCCGGAAGATGACACACAACTGAACACACTCGGCGGTGACACCAAATGTGTGTGTGTGTAGCGAGAAGAGGGAGAACGAGCATTTTTTAATCACGGAGTGACAAAGGCGGCATGCTAAATGAGTTACTTTGCCGGGAGGGAATGAATATGAACCGCAAGGTGTATACATTTAGAAGATGAGTTTTTATTGCGTTGGCTGGGTACCATTTTGGTGGATAAAATCATATGAATAGCAACTTTCCGTGCAAAAGAGCAGGCACTCGATGTACAGTTCTCCAAAGGGTTTAGCTAGCATGCTTTTCATCTTCTTTCATCACACAACAAGGTTCTAAAGCCGGATTTTTTAATGTAAAAGCTAAAACAATCACCGATGCCGAGCTTACAAACATCAACATTCTACCAATATCGCAAGCTGATACAGGGATCGTTGTCAAAGCGGCAATTGAAGCGACTGATACCTGTGACAAAATGTCTCAACAGTTGATGTTGCAATTTAAGAACGATTGCGAAGCCTACTATGTTGCATTATTAAAGGAAATTTGTGACAGCTCGTCATTAAGTTTTAAACACCACCGTTATTATAACGAATTTGCTTGATGTCTCTTTCATACGGTTGGAGTTATGCCCGGATTACATGGTCTAAAGAGATCAAGAAGCGGGTTCTGTGGCTTACGAAGTTCGTGAAGAATTCACAAAGGCAATTCAAATTTCCAGCATACAGTCATCGCTAGCTGGCCGCAAGCAACATGAATATAGGCTTGATTCATGCCGGTTTAAAGCTCTTGCAGATTCAGGAAAGGATTTCTTGGAATTAATGATTTTATTTGAAAAAAAATCCCGATTCTATCACATGGCCACCGCAACACTGGAGCGAGGTTTTTCTATAAATAAAGGTGTGCCTGGTTGTTAACTTAATCGAAGAAAATTTAGTGGCACAAGGACGCTGTTTTGAACGCTGGTGGTGTTTTAGCTGTCAATATCAATATATCTCTGATCCAGTACGCCCGAAACGCCTACAGATGCTACCTTGAGTGCCTGGAGCAGAAGAAAAAGGAAAAAAAGGGATAAAAATATGAAGAAAGGACAACGAACCAAACAGTCAATAAAAAAAACAAATCGGTGTTACTAGATAAAGAAAATGAAAATTTGGACAAAGTATGCTGTCTCTGCCGTGCTTGATTGTTAATCAAATGTTTTGTTCATTGTTGTACTAAAATTTCGCTATTGATCTAAAATTCATTTGTAATTACAATCTTTAATAATTCAACCCTGATTTGAGTGGCCACCCTGTCTTCTGCTCACCGTCGTCCGCCCTTTCGTCCGGGCACCCGGGATGTTCATTCAATTCGACCTTGGGCTGTGAACAGTGGCCGGATGTTTGTGCAAAAGTAAAATTTAATATGCGATCTCGTTACGCACGGCAAAATTCCAGAATGTTTCAAACAATGTTGATAACCACAGGCAACACTGTGAAATGTGTTGAAATGGGCGTACCGTTGTGGGTTTTAATAAAAATGAAACATAGTTGTGGAGTTTGCCTTCGGTTCCCGATAAAACAAGATGTGCATTAGGAGATTTGATTTTTATTTAGCGAAAATTGGCGAAGAAGTTATTTTCGTCGGTTGCTAAATTGATAGTCGAAGTAGAATGCAAATATTTTCAAAAAATCCAAATGAAAGCTTTTTTATTTTGTCACAAAAAGAGGCTTATAAGTTATACCAAGAACAAAATCGTGTTACTTTCATCTGAATGAAATAACAAAAGAAAAACTTGACCGTGCTTGAAAAGTCTTCCAGTGGAAAAGCCCGTAATGTTGTGACTGCGTTCTATTTCAATGAACTGTCACACGTCTTTGACCACAGATGGTGTTTGCGAAGTGCGAACACAGTGCGAAGTCGGGAATGAAAAGTTATTGTAGAATTGTCGCTAGGAAGTGCAAGGTGATCTTCACTTTTGTTTATTGCAACATGGTGTGTTTTAATATTACTTTATTTTGTTGATTGTTTATAACTGTGTAATTATGTTCTTCGTTGCAATTATTTTGTTTGGAGAAAGGTCCGAATTCCCAACGAAAAACATAGTTTTTTACAATGTTTGGCCTAGAGACCTCAATTACTCGTTAAAATATTCAAATTTAAAGTGTAATTTCACGAACTCTGTTGGTTTAAAGAGTTTCTTTTGTTCAATTATCAGGTCATGCAGGAGATATTGTTTGATAATCTGGAACCCTCGACTAATATCCGTATTGATAAGAAGCAGAGATCTTCAGCCCAGTTTTTAATTTGTAAGATCCTTTATAGTAATAACTCCTTGGTAATGGATGGTTACGAGAAGGATGGTTTCAAACGATTATGAATTACTGTTCGGAATCGCACCGGTGTACTTATAACTATTCCTGATTGTTTTAAAGTACTCTTCACTACCGCAAAAAATTCACCATCCATTAGAACAAATTTCCAATTTTCTATAAGTGTAAGCTTTGCTTTTTATGCACCAATCAATCATACCATCATTATACATATAAACAAGTATTCTTATTCTATTTCTATCACTTATCATGCGTATCGCGTATCTTTGGTGACTCCGTTTCTACTGGATTTGTAGAGCGGGGGTAATATTCTAGGATGTTCTTTTTTCTAGCCACAAAACCCACGCAGAAAATAAATATCCTGTTCGCCTCACATTCTGCCACGAAATCCCAAGGCTAATATAAAAAGTTGATAAGGATTAAAATCGTACGTTATTATATAATATAACGCTATATTACAATTAAACGTTCGCAAAAGTGTAATTATGTAAAAAGTAAAAGAAAGTACGAGATTTAGAGGATGTACTTATTTAAAAGTATTTAATTGAGCTATCCGCACCATACTGTGTCATATGTTTTGATTAAAATACCAAAAAAGAAACACACATTTTCATCCTAAATTAAATCTTTCGTTCATTTAACATTTGTTTTTTGGGTAGAAAATTGTTTGATCAACCAAACGTTCCGTGATTGGAGTAGAGAGGAAAATTTAACGATTTGCGCGAAACTGGCGCAGAACACTCACTCGGTTAGATAAATTGATGCGATGCTTTACTAGTGCTCAACGTACGTTCCCCAGCGACTACCACCACCACCACCGTGTGCAGATGATGGTTTGATCTACTCTCGTTCCACGCAGGATCCCCGTTTCTGAGTTATCATGTTAAGCAGTCGATAACACCGCATGTATGCGCTGCAGATGCATTTGTCTGTGCCCCGTTTGGAAGAGACCGATGTCGGCCGGTGCCGGAACGATGCGACCAAACACAGTCGCGCTGCTGCTGTACGGGGTGCAATGAAGTGACGAATTTGAAATGGCCATCGATTTCCGCCATTCGTCGCTGTGTGTTTTTACCGTACGGCGGAACCCCGACGCCGTGGACGTGTGTGTCTGGTGCGTGTTTGGAATCGGTAACGTATTCTATGGCCGGGTTTTGTAGCTGCATATCGAATGCATTTTCGCTTTCTCGGCAAAGGAGGAGGTTGGTACCAGTGGCTCGTGGGATGGTTGGTGGGCGCGCATATATGAAAATAAATCTTCCACGTACGGCAAGGTACGATGACTTTGTTACTACCGTGCACTTCACTTTGCACTTTGGTGGTTTGGCTTTTAAAATACCACCCCAATGGGTGTGGGTAAGTTCTCGTGACTGGCAGGTCAATGGCCATTGGTGAGAAAGTTCAATATTACTGCCAGAAGGTGTGCCATCATCTACCGCACACAAAATGCTGGGTAAAACTCCTAACTATTGTGGGCGGCCTGGATGACTGGATGGTGGCCAAGGGCTTTTTGATCCAGGCTCATCCCGCTGATGTCAATCGCCTATGTTTTTGACTAGGCATCCTTATCCTAGAAGCGATAGAAAGCTGGAAAGCACTCGTGGATGTACTCGTGAACATGGAAAACATACTACCGACTGCAATAACAACGTCAACTAAAACAGTTGCATCGCACCGAATGTTCCTGCAGAGCATGCTTCAGAGATGCATCCCGTTATGCGATTCGATCAGGCTCTAAAAGACCATTCGATGAAGATGTATTGTGCGTGAGAGAACAACTAATTAGTAATGTGTGATGTGGCTCTGGAGAATAAGAATTGGTTGGGCATGGAAGGTGATAGTGATATACCTTTTTATCATCCTTCCATTCGAGACCGTCCTAACGGATACTATAACAAACAAAAAACTGTCCGAAGTTTCTATACACCTCAATATTGTTGTTACTGAATGGAACGACGGAAAGAGTTACGTCCGCTGAAGTCACCAGAGGACAAATCATATATTAATGGAGATCATTTTGAACTTTCAATAATTTCAACAGCTCGGACGTGCATTTATAGAGTTTTCTATGTTTATGAGCTTCCATCGGGAACTTCAAGCTGAGTTGGCGACATCTTGGGTGTGTACGCCTGAAGGTATGCATTATAAATTTCAAACTTTCACCAACTGTCTCTCAGCGATAGTGAGTCGACTCAGGACTCAAGTCGACACACCGTAAACGAAAATGCTCGAAATTAGTTGCATACTTGCAGGCGCTTGGAAACCAAAAATCCGCTCCGAACGAATGGACGCCAAAGACGCCAAACTAGGATGAGTACGAGATAAGGAAATGGAAGTGGAAGATAATCTAACATATTGATTTAACCTTTATTACGAGCTTTTACAAATTGATGCACAATGTAGACAAATTGGAAACACAAACGAAACACCGCCTAGATTTATGCTATTGCCGTGCGATTTCACCGAATTTCACCGAAAAACGGTGGAGGGTATGCAAAGAATGCGAAAAAAGATCATTATCTGCAGTAATCAACTGTGGAATGGAAAACTTTTCCACGGCAAAACTGGGGTCGACCCGGGACCCGTAATATGTTACGACGGAGAAAGCACAGCACACTTCGATTATATTATTTTGCATCTCGTTTCCTCTTCGTCGCGCAAAATGTTGCTGCTCTGATGAGGGAAAGAAGCAGAAGCGTAAGCGGGAATGGTGTTGTGCGTGTGTTTATATACAACAGGTTTTTTGCTTTAAAGTTCAATGGCACTCTAATCAGCCTATTGCCGGCTTCCGGTTGATTGACGTTCCTTTCCTTCCCGTGAGACACGCTCACGGGGTAGAAGCGCGCCTTCATATTTCGCAACTCCCCAAGGGTATGTCACTTTATTGCCAGGCCAAAGTCCCGCAAGGCAACAGGCTGGCGACTGTGCGACTGTTGATGGCAAGTTCTTACATTTTGCCATTGGCCGTAGACGACCGAAAGGAGCGCGGGTGTGTTGTTTTGCGGCCTGTCTATAAATGATGGACTTTTGACGTGCTGCTGTGTTGGTTGAATGTTTTTTTTTTCGTTGGAATGTGGCCGAGCTGGAGGGGAGTTTGCCGCCGGTGTGTATGAGTCGTGTCACGTAAGTAAGAATTTTCTTATCAATTTTTGGACATAATCGTTTTTTTTTTGTTTGCAAATTTCTTTAATAACTTTGACTGTCTCGTTCGATGCCATAATTAAAATGACCCTGTCTGAAGTTGTGTAGGTCTGTGTGATTTCAATAAGTACGCACACCTTTCATCTGTTTTTTTTCTGCTAAAATGTGGCAAACTTTAATAAAGCGCGTGTTTGCTTTTTTCCCTTTATTCGCTTGAAAAAATCACTCTCAGCGTTGGTGATACTTTGTTTGGGTAGTAAACGGAAGCGCGGCAATGTCCTGTGGGGTGCTCCACTGAAAGTGGGCAAACAACACCCAGGTGGATGGTGGTGAGGTTTGGATGGTCAATAGTCTTGCTGATGGATATTTCAGGACCAAAAATCTGTCGTAAACATCACACGAATGTACTAAAAGCTTCACAGCAAAGCTTCTGCCCTGCCCCCGATTGTTTCGCCCTTTTTAAGGTAAAAGGAAGGATGGGAGAATGTGTGGAAGAGGATGTTTTTTTACTTCTTTCCTTCTTTGTTGTGGCCCCAGAATTTTGAATGTTATACTCTGCACCGAGGGTGGGATTTTGACGGTATGGCGCTCACAAAGCATGATGTGGTTTATGGGAAAAGCTTATCCATTTCTGGCCGATAAATGTTCGTTTTTTAACCTTCGGTTTTAACAGAATTCTTTTGGAAGTTGCTTTATTTTGATAAATATCTTCTAAATCCTTGTAATCCATGAATGGTTTTTTTTATGAAGAATGTTCCCGCCGAATCCCGTCGATGGTTTAAGGTTTAATTTATGGTGGCATGAATGTAGCGCCTGAAGGTATGCAATCGCTTTTTTGTATTGTATTATTCTCTGTCAGAGTGATTTAATAAGAACCAACACATCCTTGCCTTGTTAATATATTTATCCACAAATCAAAAAGTTTCAGCTTCAAAACGAGTTGAAATTGGGAGCTCAATAGTTGCTGACTCTTTTCATATATATTCGATATATCCACGTGATAGATGAATATTTCCTTTTAAATTTTGTATATTCTACATCGGTGGAAAATATACTTGATCGTCTTTATTATGTCCCTTTAAAAAAGGTCACGTTTATAGTGATTGAGTTGTTAGTTTGTGATTTGTTGAGCCTCCCGGACTGACCGGCACGAAAGGCACAACCCAAATAGAGGATGCAACCGGATCGAACCAACCGTCCCTGAAAGTGGGTCCGAAGCCGACAGTAGCCAACTAATTGCATTATCCCGACAAAGCCACAGCACAAACATTTCGCCAAACATTGGTTTGCCTCGATGCTGCGGTACCAAAATTTGTGACCCCAGGGAACAGGGAAATTGATCAAAACCCCTCAAAGCTTTGTACTGAGCGTGAACGCGTAAATACACACACACCTGCAGAGAGCGCTTTCCGTGATCGGATTGTGTCTGTTTGTGTATATGCCCGTCGTGGTGGCGTGTGGATGACGCGCAGTGCAGATTAGCGTTAGCACACACGTACACACCTTCGCGTTACCGCACGAAAGAACCCGGGACCGGTGAGATAGTTAGCAGAATTAATTTAATTACTGGCTGCGCCGCTTACACATCTCGCCCCGGAAGATGGGCCCGATTCATAACTATCGTTAATCCCGAATCTAAACACCGGCAACGGTTAGCAACATTCACTCGTTTTGCATCGGAAGGAACTTCGGTGTGCCAGGGCGCTGCACATACCTTCCGTTGCCGGTGGAATATTCGATCTAAAATGGAGGTGAAGTGTGCCGGAGGAATAGCAGCAGGATACTGTTCGATCCAAGGTTCGATTGGTGGTGGTACTGGTTGTGCGAAAATAGTTTTGTTTACTCGAAAAATTCAATTTCTACCATTCGACGGCGGTGTGTACGAAGCAGCGCGGGGGAATTAAGGTCACAAGAAGAAGATAAAATCGGGGATTCCTAGGAAGCTTGGGCAAAATATTGAAGTCAACAGGATACTTTAACTCATACGCAATATTATATTCGTGTAGCTAGAGAGACGCGATACAGTATTTAAATATAGGCACGGTTAATCCCAGGAATTATCCGTAATTCTTCGAAGCTGATAACTGATGTTTCAGGATGAGCGACACTACAACCTTCTATATCCATATTACACGTTAAGTTTGTGGAAAAATGTCGACTTGGTCTACTACTTGGTCTAATTATCAGATAATTTTTTTATTGAACTTGAGCTCATGGTTAATCCGCTCAACCGACTTATCAGGTCCCGGTTAATTAACTTTTAGTTTAAACCAATTTATACAGCTACCAATACCTTTACTTCTACATGACGCAAGCAAGAAGTTGCCGGATCTCTTCTCATTCTTCACCTTGGTGCTTCATTTTTATTACGTTTTAATGTGTAGCAGTGCTATTGTAAACCGTTTGCAAGCTATGGGGGTGCTGGCGATGAGTGGGCTAGTAGGTGTTAGAAGTTAGAGAGTTTATGACCAGTATGCGCACTGTACCCACCCCGTTCACGTTTCTTACAACCCAGCGGCGGGTGTTGCTGTTTAATCAGTTTGTTTATCGAAGGAAATCTAATTTCATTGCAACGCGGGGTGTGTGTGCGCGCATTCTCGGTCGCTGCCGCCGCCGTGTCTTTTAGGCGTGTCCCTGCGTCTTATCTGCTGGCGAGGTTCGGTGCGCTGGAATGTTGCGCTGCGGCGAGTGCGAGTAGTCTCCGCTAATAAACACACCGTTAATGTTTGAGCCGCGGTGTACGGCTCCGCGCGGGATACGGAATTAGTCGCTACAACACCGCACAACTGCTGCTCTGCTTTCGTTCATCCGCCGACGTGTTAGGTCATAAGTGCATCGAGTGAACCTAATTTTAAATGCTAATGATTCATCATTAAGAGTGCGAAGAATGGAACGTTACCGTCGCGCTCGCTATATGAGTGTATATTTTTGCAACCAAAATGTGCTTATTGTTTATATTTTTGTGCGCGCGTTTAGTTTCCTGCGTGTTTTCCGGGATTAATCTGTTGTCTGATGATCTTGTTTGGTTCTACATGCTGATGAGATGGCTTGGTTTTTAATTTAATTTCATTCACAATTTTTGAGTATAACAGCAAATTTCCAGCGTTTTTTTTTCTCTCAAAAATGGAGGAACTCCAATATCAGAATGTATTTTCTTTTCTTAAAATTATATAAAATCATAGAATCCAGACCGAAAAACTATCTCGTCTTTGAAGTACAAGAAAAAATAGATATAGAATTTTAGAATTCGACAATTAGTAAACACATAGGAATCATTATTTTGAGTCCAAAAATTAGCAGATTTAGAAGATATCATACACTATTCACCAAATAGTGAATCTGAATCAGAGTCCAAATAGTTCTCCAAAGATTGGAGACCGGGCCCGAGGTTTGAAGAGATGGAAATTCTATTTTCTATTATTCTATTTCTATTTTTTATTTTTGTTTTTTTTTGATTTTTTTAATACTAACAGATTTTTTCCGAAAACCTATCAAACATTTTAGTAGACGAAATATAAATACAATATATTTTATATATTTAGTTTTACATCTCGAGCGTTCAGTCTTGCTACGATGAGTCGTGCTTTACAGATTACTGCACCGTTACAGGCTCCAACTAATTGAAGAATGGAATTAACATATTATTTAAATTTTTATAATTAATTTTCCCTCTCATTCGAGTCGATTTGATTGCTGATGCTGATAGCAGAAATGTAATCACCACATCCCTATACAATTATCTTTTTTTATCACCAGCACTGTTGGCAATACGTCTGGTACACATGGCTGGCACTGCGACGTGTGTAAATAATCTGAAACATTGGAAAACGCGTGTATCAGGGTGCAAATAATACCGTGCCCTCGCATGGGAAATATTGTAAAAAATTCATACATGATAATCATTTTCAAACAAACACTATGAATATTGAAAATAATACATAATATTAAAATTACATTGAGTTCTACAGTGCACAAGCAAATGTAAAAAAAAAATACATCCTTTTTGAGACCCACTGTGATGATATCATTTACAAAACCTATTTATTTGTGACACTTATGAATAAACAACACACAAATTTATTGACTTTGTTTTTTTTTATTTCTTTTTAGGTATGTTTCCGGCATGTTTGTCAGACGAAAACAAAAAAACGCAATCGCAGTCATTATTAATAACTCATCAATAATCCTTTCCGGAGGCGCATCCTGGACACAAGCCCGTGGTGTTCGTGTAAATGTGGCCATTCGGGAGTAGGCCGCCGAAGAGGTGATACATAATATTGCGTTGCGTGACCTATTTTCGCATTCGCCACGATAAAAAGTTGCACTTCATTATGGCGCGGTTAACGAGCGTCGTGCGTGTGTGCGGGGCGGGAGCGTAAATGTGACAGTAAAAAACAGTAAACAGGTTAGCAACAAACCGCAGACAGACGGTGGGGCTACCTTCTGTCCTTCCCTGCGGGGGAGCATATCCGGCGATTCGTTTCAACGGCACAGATGATTTGGGTTTAAAAAAGTGGCCTACCGGTAGCAAACGATAAATTATTAAAAGATGCTGTTTTGCTCACAAGCACCACCCAGTTGCAGCATGTTAGTTTTTGGATATCCGGTCTCGGGAAGAATTTGAAGAAGGAAATCCAAGACAAGGGTCGGGATTTTGTAATCTGCTGGGCCGTTTATGTGTATGATATGCCGTCACAGGAAATCGTGCAATGGGCAGAATTGATTCGCCGTTACGATAGTGATGCCCCGATGTCGCCAAAACGTAAACGAAGTCTGGCATTGACGTAAGCGGAAGTAGCGCATCGAATGCGAACCGGGAAACACACTGTTTGGTATTAGGAAATTATGTCTCCGCCGTAGAGCGTAGCGCGAACGAAATGTGTCTTTTTATGTATGTAGTTAATCCAACCGCACAATGCGTTTTATTGACACATATTTCTATCGAAGGCCACGCCATTTGTAAGCGGGAGAAAAGGTGTATAAGTTCGATGTATGTCTCTTTTATCCCCACTATTCGAAATCGTTTGAGACTTATGATCATATCGCCCCCAAAAGTTTGGGGTAACGCTATATATGCGCACCATTGTAAACCCGTTTTCCAGTTCCGCAACATTGTTACCGTCATCGGCACGAGAACGTCTGTGACGTCAATGAGACACAACCGCACAGTGTCCATATTCTAATACAGATGAAATAGTGTCGATAGCTCTTCGCGCATATATAGCGTCATACAGTTCTTCTTGATTATTCCGTGTAAACGCTTAAGAGCAGAGTTGGCAAGTTGAAACTTCTTCATCATACTATAGCTTGCATACTGATTGATTTAGAATATTTTTAGCTTGATGATAGTAGAACTTAGCTGAACGCCATATCGTCATAGACGGCAAAATAAAAAGGTTCACTCTGGTGCGTATAAAGAGACGCGACAGTCAACTGTTTTGTGAGGGACTTTTTTAAAAGCCCCTGTCGACATTCATTTGTCATGACGTTGAACCTGTGTGTGCGCGTGTCGTTCGGTATGTGACGCGCCATTCGTCGTCGTGACCGGTGTGCTGCAGGCTGCTCTACCAGGCCAAGTGCAACAAGGGCAAACAGATGGAGTAGTGCTTCGTAGTTAGTTTGTAGAAGCTCCAGACCCATACCATACACGTCGTCGTGAGTACCAGGAACGGAGTTATCGAGGTAGATGTGTAGGGAGGGTTAAAAGGTGAGCCACATTGCCTGGGATGAAAAAAAGGTTGAATTCCATCGCTGTAATGATGTGAGTTGAAATTCCTGCTTGAAATTGTGTTGTATTAGTTAATTAAAATAATTTGTAGCAAGTTAAAACGATCGCGGTTGCATGTATGTATTTGAACCAAGCGAGCCTGTCACACGGACGGTTCGAACGATCTTTGATCGATGTCATACACTTATCAGTCGGTATAGTTTGAAAGGCAATTGTTCGAATGAGGCACACTCTCGCAGCACATGACAAATTCACACAATGCTCTGCACCACTATGCACCCGCCACAGATTGTAATAACATGCCTCACGATACCGGTAACACAAAGAGCATTACGTTGTTCCTTCCAGCTTCGTTTAGGGCGCTACATCGAAATAATCCACCTCTCTTCCCCCTAGGACAGGGAGAAAAATCCAAACACGCATGTGGATATTATTTTAAATGCGAAATATGACAATGACGCATTCTTTGAGCACAAAGCTCGGGGCGCGGGCGAGACACGGCGAGAAGCCAGTTGCTTATGTCATCTTACGGCACTTAGGGTCGCGTCTTAGGTGAGCAAATGTTGCTCTTTTCCGTTTGGACGTGCAACGACGATGATGTTGGAGTTTGGTAAAACCATCACCCGGTGAGTCGGTATCGGTTTCCGGGAAGTTAGGTTTGAGTAAATGGTTTGAGCAATCCCCGGTATGAAAATTTGTTCCGTTGGATGTGGTTGAATCTTTTGGTCGAAGTTTTGCGTGGGTTCACGAGCGGGTTTATGGCAAATTCTTGAATAACAATTTTAAAATCAAATTATTTTGCGTAGTTTTTTTTGTGACTGCTTTACTTTTATTGGCATAGTAATACGGATTTGAGTAGCTTTTGAGATGCTGAGCATTATAAACCTACAAAATCACATAGAACCGAGATATCTGTTCTTCGGCATCCCCGTAATAAATCCTTATTAACATTCATCAACCAAGAAAGATAGCACCAGTTGATTAAATTCTCATCGGTATGCGAATACCCGCACACGCTCGATTCGATAGTGCCTGCATATTACTATTCCATCTTTGTCCTTCTGCCCCTGAAATGCGTTGTTGCAACTCCATATGATGATTCACTAGAACAGGTATTTGATACGGTTCCGGTCGCTTCGGTTTTGTTGGTCTGCATCACACTCCGTAGCACAATCGCACGAGCCGTACCACCAGCAGTTGAACCGAGGGGTTTGCGAAAATTGTTGCCGGAGGTTGTACATAAATTGAATTCGAGGACGATTTGCATCGCCCTCTTGAGTTTGATTTCTGTCCCATTTGGCGCGTTGGATTTTGCACCCCCCCCCGTGTTCGGATGCATGCTACAGGTCGTCGTCGGTTTGGGGCGATTGATGGGGTACGGCTAGGTTTTGCAATCAACTGGCACTTGGAAGTGCTCTCGAGAACCGATAATGATATAAATCCCACATAACAATCTGATGGAACGACGGCAACGCATCTTCGGGTTGGGAAGGGAAAAGGATGCAAAACTACACCCGGGAATAGTAATTTCGTGTCTGGCATTTGTGAAGAGCGCGCTGCTGTTGCGATTTGTTTGTCTGTTGCGATGCGAAAAGATGGTTAGAATCATCCTATTCGTTAAGATACGAGCGTTGATTTGATTACGCGGTACACGTGGTACAATAATTTGCAGTCAGCAAATCAACTTATTCATGCGTTGAAATCTTGTTCCAAGAGATGGGCAACAACAACCTTTTTCACTTGCCATTTCCTGACGGTGAATATATTAGTTGTAGTTTTAGCTCCGGTCCCTTGATAGTAGCAGTAAAATCCCCGGAAGGATGATCCGATGACGGATGGTTCCCTTAATGCAATAGTAAGAGCGAAAGTCGTCTCGAAGATTAAAAGTCCATTTCCGTTACGATTACGGTTTGATAGGATTTCCCCCACTGAGAAGGTCGCATTTCGTGCATTACCGATATACATCGACAGATAAAATTAGATTCCAACCAATCCGATTGGATGTTGTGATCGGTTATTTCGGACAAACCTTTTTGCCGACTTCCGTTGAGGCGCAGGTTTTATTAGAGCAATTTATTAAAATGAAGTTTTTGTTTAGTTTCATTATGAACTCTTGTTCGAATATCTTCAATATGAACTTTTTTTCATTCCAGTATTAAAAATTTATATTATTTATTCCAATTCTTATTCAGTTTATTCCAATAGAAATGGGCTCTAATTTAATTTAATTTATTTATTTATTTATCATTTATTCTTTTCTTTTTAGGCCGTAGATGTATTCGATTTATTGTACTTAAACCATTTCCAAGAACTCAACCCGGAGTAAAGTAGCAGTAAATCATTTTAAAAACGTTGCCCAGAAAAGATGAAGTCAAACTGTTCATAGAACTCATCATTATTAGCAATGGTTTATTATGACTGTAAAGTCGCTCACGTAGAGGGGGCACTAAAAATGTACATGTATGTATATGTAAAATGAATCTGTTAAACATTGAAAAGAACAAAACAAAAACTATTGCCAGAAATATGGTTGAAAATGAAATATTACAAGCATGTTGCATGAGGATGATGATACGATACGATACGGAAACAATTAATAATAATTTATGTCGCAAATGTTGATTGCGTAGCGCGCAACTGCACACAAAACCATGCTTCTCTAGCATAGCGTTTTTTTTTTTGCAACTTTGAACGAGAGAGAAAATGGCAAGGAATTGATTTCAATTAGTATTGAAACCATGTAATCAACTGCAACTGTACGGGTTGACATTTATGAGTGGTTTATATTTTATTATAAATCGTTTTTTCCTCCCCTGTATGGCTCGTTAAGGCTTTGTGTGAGTGGGTCGTAAAGTGGTAATAGTGTAACGCGATTAAGAGAGTGAATAATGAAAATTGTAAAAAAAATAATAAGGGGAAACATAAATATTCCAGCTGCGAGAGTCAATTTACGGTCGGGATGGTCTCATGCAAAGTGATGATTGCAATTAGGGCTCGAGTGTTTCACGCATTGCATAAACGCAGGCGTTTATAAAACTTCTATATTACAACATGCAAGTGAGCATATGATAAGTTTAATTTGTAAATTTAATCAATTTTGCTTAATTGTACCATTTGGAATGGAGGGATTAGATTTTGACCTCAAAACTTAAAATATCATTAATCACTTTAAAAGCGATCCATCTCCAAGTGGCTAACGGCAATCCACCAAAATATTTGTGATTGTTTTAAAGCTGCTCGTTTTGAAAATGGGGTTCATCCGCTATTCTGTCTGGGCGATCGAAATTTGACTTCCAAAGAAGCAAGAAGAAGCGAAGGGGAGCGTCTTATTTTGCAACGTCTCTGATAAGGGAAGCAATTTATGGACTACGGTTCACTCTGCCGCATCATGTTCTTTGTGAAAGGATATGTTTACAGCAGGGACCGGACCGAACGGCGATGGAACGGTTTACCGGCGCCGAGAAATATATATCCAGTGACCCAGTTCGCAGCTATCATCTGCTGGCGCTAGGGCAACAACGGAAGCCACACCGGAGGTTAAAGGGCATTGCACTGTTATGCGCCCGGGTGATTAATGTTCCGTACACGTCGCTCAGTGCGCGCGCGACGTCTTGCACTCACGACGAGTGGAAAGTAAATGAGCCGCACCAGGTCTGGGGAAAAGGAAAAGTGGAGGAGTGTTTTTTTTTTATTTGGGGGATGTTTTTTCAAGTGTTTGCTGCATACGAATCCATGCTACTGATTTCTGTGCGGTGCATCGGTGGAACGATGCCAAGTTGGGTGTGGGGAACCAACCAAACGTTCACAAAATGAGTTATATCCTTTTGTGGCGCCCGGCAGTCATCCTAATATTTTCAATTATTGTTGAAACGCTTTCATTTCCTCTTCACTTTTGTGCTATGGCTTGTTCTATGTGTTCTTTGCGTGAAAAAAAGAGACAAAGTTTTGGGTTTGCTTAGAGTTTATGTTGTAAAACGATTTGTTTAATTAAGAGCGTACACTCAATGTAACAAATAAATCGTTTATCTTTAGACAAACTATTGACGTATCAGGTCTTTTGACATGTTGTAACATCCAGAGCATGATTTGGCACTGACCATAATTGTTACAACATGGCTAATTCTTACGCAATCGTTACCTAACCTTCTGATGTTACAATTTCTGTCCATTTGGTCTAATGCATGATCATGATGGCATGAACAACTAAGATCCGTTTTCAGATAAAAATAGTTGAATTTGATTTATTCGTTGCAAATTGACAGATGATTTAAATAAAATCTAATTTTATAATAATAGATCGATCGATAATCGGTTATATTAGGTATAAAAGCTGATCTTCGTTGTAGTCGATTATACTAACAGAAACCCATACATAACATTAGATATTCATTGGGAAAATTATAGAGCAAATGTAATAAATCTTATCTTTTGGCGAAACTGTCAGATATTACGCGTTTGTTACGATATGCCCGCATCTATTCCTTCCGCAATATGTTATGCGTTATGGAGGATGCTTAAGGAAAATTGTAACAATAAGTTACGCTGATGATGTATAGCCTCCCCGGCTGTATCCACTAGAGAAATATCAGTAATGATGTTCGCTTCTGTCCGAAATCAGATGGCAGATACATAACGCAATTAATAACTACGCCATCTTATTTTTATCCCAAACACAAGTCGTAACGCTTGGTTTAACATCGAGCATATCTGTGTGTGGCGGTACATGAACATCTCTCCGAAGACGACCTTTGGAAAGCTCAAAATTCTCCTCTCTTCTGTGTTGAATTTAATTTATCGTTTTTTTTTCTTTCCTTAAGAATTTTAAATTGTCCCGTAATACGGTAATAAATAAATCGCCTTTAAAGCTATGTAAAGCATGCAAAAAATAATTAATTTCCTTTCGGTGGTGCGACGCACACAACGTCAACAGACCCGAGGAAACGGTTTGTTGTAGGTATTGGCGAAGTAAAAGAATGACAAAATGATAAGGGTGTTTTTTTGTTGTTTGTTTTTGTTGTGTTCTGCTTGACGAGCATGTGTTCCTCGTACAAAACCATAGCCCCATATCCTTTTGATCCTATTGAGTGAAGTTTCCCACAAACGAGAAGCGCAAAAGGTTTTAGCGGTGACTTTATTCTCTGTGTGTGTGTGTGCCTTTCGGTGTTCCAGCAGCATCACTGGACATGTCATGTGGCTGGGACACTATGTCGAATCCAGCCGTCTTCCCCACGGTAGGTCGGTCGTCTTGTTGACAGTTACGTGCTCCACCTTGGGTTCAATTTCGGCCAAAGCCGGAGACACCCACCAGGTCCTTTCGGGCATTTCCAAATATTTCCCCATGCCCAATCCATCCTATGCATGCATCCCCGAAAATATCCCTAAGGGGCAAGAACACACAGCACACTCCACATGGACAAATGGGTTCGCATGTTTCATAATCTTTCACTGGACTTGATTGCACGGGAGCGTTCCGCTAATGCCTGTGGGGGTGGGAGTATGTTGTGGTACGTTGGGGGAAGGTGAGGGGGAATAAGGGGGAGGTTTTGGTTGAGTTGGTTTGCGTACGGATCCCGTCGAAACGTGACCTGGGCCACAAAGGCGTACATGTGTTTGTGATTAAGCTCCGTGCATATGTGTTGCCTGTTGCCATCCCACCACTCACACACACACACACACACACCGGTCTGGGCGCACCCATTTGTAGCGACGGTCACGGTCCATCGCCCGATGATCACTTTCGACCGGTCTGCACCGCTCGGATCGTTTCTGCAGCGTCGTCGGCGGGGTTTTGCGTGTTGATTCTTGGTCCTGGTGCTAGGGTTACGTCTGGCCCTGGCCTACGATATCCAGTTACTGGTTCGAGAACATGAGTTTAATAGTGTGTGCTCTGGTATCATGTTCAGGTGAGCACCCGGGGAGTAGTACCACCACCACCACCTTGCACAGGGGCGATTTGTTTTTTGGGGGTTTTGTTTACGGAACAAAACAACGGAAGTTGTACTGCTTATTTGTGCACGCTACTGTTTATTTTTTCTGACCACCAGCGGCAAGTGCGGTCGTTGGGCGATCCCGAAGTGGGTTGTCAATATGTGAACCTTTATCGACCTTTTTTGTAATATATGATGGCCCCAAGACAAGATGGATGACGGTATCGTAAATAAAATACTACAAAAGGTTAGCTAGCAATTTCCTATTGTTTATCATCCATTTCACTACCACAATAAATAATGTCTACGATGCGAGACTTTGCAAGAGTAATAAGAAATAAATGTGTAACAAAAACAGTTAGTTGCATACTAATTTTCTATATTAAATATTTTCTGTAAGATATTTCTCTGTATTTTCCTTACCGTTCTGTTTAATAGAAAAGACAAGATGACGTATATAAAGATGTTTATCATCCATAATGTATTTTCTTACTTTATTAGTATATCAGTAGAGAAAATATTTTATTACGTCATTTTAATCAATAGGCAAATCAAGCAAAAGGCCAAAAAGCATGAATTAAATGTTTTTTTTTCATTATAAGCAAATCGCTAGACGAGTCGAAGAAATTCGTCAAAATAATTCCAACCATCAATTGCTTTTATTAAAAATCTCTGCATATCCTTAGTGTTGGGAACACTACAACAGTGGGTGAAACGTCCAACGACCTGTCAGACAGAGCTAGGGAAAATGAAAAGCGACGTAGAAGAGGAAGAAAAAAATAGAGGATAAAACTGATGGCAGAATGCGCCTGCGACCTCTTTCAAAAACGACACCTCAAGAACAATTTTTTGGCATACATAATAACCGTGTCCGGCAAAAGAAGTCTTATTCTGTTAATTCGTTAGTAAACCTGTAGTTTTCTAACACTTAGAATATCTAAGAAATGCATCTTTAAAACTTAATACTTTTCTGGGGGTCTTAATAATTTTCTGGTCTAAAACAACGTATTGGACTGTATGATACTATGGATTAGGGACAGGTCTTTCACACAACCAAACCGGTTGCAATGGGACCCAGTCCGTACTAAGAGTTGGCTATGCGGCTTCGTGGTAAATATAATTCTAGTATAATAATTAAATTCTAGTATAGCAGTCTCACCTTAACACTTCATATAGACTCGACAGTTTCCAGGGCTTGGAAGACTCTTGGTACTATAAAATATATTGCCCGTGACTTCTCTGACCCAATGTGTTTTTGAAGCGATGTTCTGTTCGTTGGTTAGATCTTTTCCAGATTATAGTTCAGTAATCTGGTCTCCTACGGCTTGAGTCCGCATTGACTGCATCGAGATCCAAGATTCAAAGATCTTTCACCAGGTTCGCTGTTCGCAGATTCCTTGGTGGATCTTCATCCACACTGTCAGATTATGAGTCTAGGTGTCAGCTGCTTGGACTTGAAACTCTCGAGGCTCGTCGCGACCTTTTCCAAATCCTATTTATTGCTTCCTTGCTGTTCGATCGTATTGGTGCTCATTTAATTCCTCGTCTCACTTGTTTGATTTCCACTTTTCACTCTCCGTATTCCGTTCCTTATTCCGATCCTCTCTTTAATTCCCATCTCCTTCCGATAGTTTCCTCTCCTAGCTCTTAATGTAAGCTTAACCTTAATTTAAAGTTAGCTATAAGTTTGTATGTGGAAACACTAGGCAGACATTACTTAATAAACTAAAATTAATTAAATTATTCATCCAGAATTGGCAGACTTCGCCTACCAGAAGGTAAATCTTTCTTTGCTGTGATGTTGAGCACGTCAGTATACAGAGTTTTACAGGCCAAATTTAAAAGCGTGCACTTTTCTTTTATTCCCACAAAATGCACTTTAACAGTCGGAAGTTTCATTATACCCGCCTCAACCTTACTTTTATACTCACAAAAAGATTTATCACAGCCACAACTTGATTTATCAACAGGTTATACATAGTTTTTTCACCATTCTACTGTGATGTTTGAATTTAGTTCGTTAGCTTCCATTTTTGGGCGGCCCGATTGTACATTTGGCAGTGGCGCCGGTCCTACACGACGGACGGGTTTGAAACAAAATCCCATCCGGACCGTGCCCCCGTACACAGGACTGACTATCCTGCTTCGGGTAAAAATAAGTCACGGAAGCCAGAAATGCCAGGCCCAAGACCTCTTGAGGTTGTATTGTAGTGCCGCAGAAAATTTTTTAAATTTAAATTATTTTGGATTTTTTTTTTCACAATAATTAATTGAACTTAATTGCATTAATTGTTGTCTTCGGGCAAAGGTACTGCTAAAAACAGTTATGTCGTTTACAATATTAGTGACTTTCGTGCAAAGTGAATGTTTTGCATGGCGCTAGTATTGTATAGGGATACTGTTTTGCAGTCGCTCACAATCTTTAAAATTTCTTCAATAAAATAATCAAAAATAATATATGTTTTCGAACTTCCACTAATAGGGACAGCTTTATCGGGTGGTTTCATCATTCGAGCATTATTTTAAAACTGTTGAAAGACCCGTGGAAAAATAACGAAAAGTTCTTGAAAAAAATCTTTACATAAAACCATGTCAATTAGTTAATCTTCAGTGTAATTGAAATGCAGTTTGAAATCAAAAGTGTACAAATTATTAGTGGAATAAATATTAAATGTTTATTGCATCGTAGAAGATATACAAGGATATACAAGATATGCAAGGAAGATATTTCAATCGTTTATTACCTCGCCCAAAGTGCATCGCTCAATATACTCCCACATGTTATTAAAATAACCATCGCAGTCTTCTGAAGTTATTAAAGTACTTCCACTTCCAATAGCTACCATTAACTCTTGTTCGGATTGTGGATTTGTTCTGTTAACAAAATTCTTCCATTTGCTAAACATGTTTTCGATCGGATTCAGGAACGGTGAATAAGGAGGCAAGTATTTAACTTCACATCCTTCCATATCGATTGCTTCTCTCACTGATGTACACTTGTGAAAGGCCACGTTGTCCATAATGAGAACGGGCTTATGCGCTCCAAGTTGTCCATCCAAATTTTGTTTTAGTTCATGGATAAACACAACAAAAGTTTGTTGGTTTTTTGCCTTATTTCGTGATACGTAGTGCAATATGCTAACGCATGCAGAAGCTAACGAACTAAATTCAAACATCACAGTAGAATGGTGAAAAAACTATGTATAACCTGTTGATAAATCAAGTTGTGGCTGTGATAAATCTTTTTGTGAGTATAAAAGTAAGGTTGAGGCGGGTATAATGAAACTTCCGACTGTTAAGGTGCATTTTGTGGGAATAAAAGAAAAGTGCACGCTTTTAAATTTGGCCTGTAAAACTCTGTAAAGACGCCAAACAGTCAACTGCATGAAAAATATTCTTGGTCCTGATAGATAGATTATGGTTAAAGTAATGCTCTTTTCTCATCCTAGGGTGGATTAATTCGAACAATCTAACTTAAACTCAATAAAAAAAGGATGCTATAATATTATGCTCTGAACACGGTTATAAAGAGTTCCAAACTAAACCGTTGCAACATTGTTTGGCTTGCAATTTATTCCGAAGAAAAATAACAAAACTCATCCCAGCAGAATACTACAAAGCAGTATATCAATCATAATAAGCAAGTGCAATGGATGCTTATCCGTTGATCCTTTAAAATGTGCTCGCTTTACACCGATATTAAACCGGAGAAGCCACTATGATGTCCATCAACCGCTCCTTGGGGCGCTGTTGTAACGTTGGTGGTTTTCTAACAACACAATACAAGTCCGAGTTGGGGATGCGAAAAGAAATGCTTCTAGATTTCGATTAAAGTGTTTCTTTTCCCCACAGCAAGAACGTATCGAAGTGTGATTGTCCGCACAAGATCTTCCCACACTCCCACACAACGCGCGCTGTCCAAGCGGTTCCAGTCGGCTAAGAATTGATGCAATGTTTCCATTTCGTTCATCGTCCTTGCGCGCGACGTACAGCGTTAGTTGTTGAAGACACGCACACCACAACGAAGCGGCGACGCGTATGTGTGGTGTAGCGAGCCCTCTGTACCATGTAGGATAAAGGTTATTGTACGATCGACGGGGGAAGGATTGTATTAATGACGCTCGGTGGACTAGCAGCAAAATCCATTCCAAACAAAATGGCAAGTGAAACCGGGACAATCGCTTCTCGCATCCGTTCAAAGTGCAAACACAAAAAACACAACCGCTTCTACGGATAAGCGGTTTTGTGGCGCGGACTGTGGCTGTTGTGTCCGGGGAGCGAAAATTTGTGTGCGAATAGTTGTTGCTGTGCTCTTGTTGGGGAACGCATAAGAAGAATGCGTTGATAGAATTGCAGCGTGGCGGTGATAGCAGCGAATTGCGACACTTTCCGATCGTGTCCCGCCGACACGCCGACCTCAATTGCCGGAAAACCCACCGCGTAATGCGAGTGAAAACAATTTTCCGGCAGCAAAAACCCCGTTGGTGATTTTGAATGTAGGGTACGGTTTCGGCATACGCGCGTACACAGAAGATCAAACCGAGAAAACACCGGCATTAGAGGAGAATATCAAATCATCAAGGTGGAGTCGACCTCTCGTAGTAGCAGCAGCAGCAGCAGCAAATTGAGCGCTCCAATTGCACGGAGGACACTGTGTTTATCCCACTCTATATGTATGTGTGTGTGTGGGGGAACCCTTTTTTGCTGCTTTCATTGCATTTTTCAATTTGCGATCATATCCCAACAAACCCGTTTTATATTTGCCCCATTGCGAGAGAGAGAGAGGGGACGAAGTAGTAACTGTTCGCGTATCGCGTCTGTTTCTGTGACCTCCGTTGCTCTGTGTGCGCATACAGCAGCAGAGCAAAGGGATACCAAAAGGACACGTGACATGCGATGGCTTTGGGGATTTCTTTTGCTGCATGCGCCCGACTGGCGCCGGTACGGAAGTCCATGCAATGGTCTCTCCTCCTGTTTCGTGTGCTTTTTTTTCCTCTCTTCATTTTTTTCCTCTTTTCCTTCCTATATTATAAACTACACAACCACCACTTCTCCCCCCCGGTATTGCGTTTCCGCGTACTGATTACGTGTAGGATTATAGTTGAGTGAAACGCCGGTGCACGAATTCATCATCATCGTTCCCGAAAGGTTTGCAATGGGCGGATTTTTTTTGTTGTTATGAGTGCTCCTACCCAGAACACAGGGGCGAAAGGATGCGAAATACACAACAAATAGCGTCTTGCATAAATTATCGGCTGGTTGGTGGAACCGTTTAATTATTCATGAATGTGCATGCACGCGAAACCACGCCGTGCTGTTTTGTGTCATTTGTTCACGTTATTTGCTATGATTTTTGTTGTTTATGTCATATTCCTCGGGTCGGGTTTAAATATATCACGTATATCACGTTGCATTCATGAATTGCGTTAAGTTGCGTTCTGATTGTTTTGTTGAATTAGCGATAGAGTAACCAGTTTGACATAGTGGTCCAGTGTTAGTTGTGATTAGTGTTGGGCGGATCGGATCGGATCGGATCGAATTCTGGGATTGGATCCTTCATTGGATCAATCCGGATTCGATCCTAAATCCAGGATCCTCTGGATTGGAATCCCAAACAATCCTTTTCGATCCGGATCTGTCATGACGGGAATCCGGGATCGAAATCCAAAACAAGAGTCCGGATTCGGATCCTTCAGGATCCGGATTCGTCTATACGCGAATCCGGGATCGAAATCCAAAACAAGAGTCCAGATCCCGGATCCGGATCTGTCATGATTGGAATGTGGGATTATGGTAGGGATTGTTTTCGGATGCGGCTATTTTGTGATTTATTGCCTTTTTATTCTGTTCCATGTGAACGTATTTTCTCTAAGGCAGGACAAATTTACACGGACAGAAGAAATAGGCTGCTCCCCAAAAAATGAATGAAATATTATTTCTAAAGCATAATTTAAACGAGGAAGACATAAAAATAATTGGATAATTTTTTTTTTTTGATAAAATTGTGATATGCTGATAATCTGCTGATGTTGAAAAATGATAGTCTCATGAATGTTGAGCAATACTGAAATCGATACTGAAAATAATGAATTATAAAATATGAATTTTTAAATAATGAATAAAAATAAATAAATTTAATTTTCCTTTTTTTTTGTTTAAAAATAGCTCAATTGTGAACCCACTTTTATAATTCAAGAAAAAATGTGGTACTAGCATATCCACTATGCATTTTCTTTATTTACAAAGCAAAGAGTTTTTTTGTGGTCATAAAAAAATCTAGTAGGATTCGGATCGGATTCGGAGGATCGATCCCAAGGCGGATCCGGATCGGTCGGATCGAATCCCACATGGGAGTGATTTTTCCCACCACTAGTTGTGATAGCTTTCAAACGATATGATCAATATCAAAACCTCATCTGTATTGTATCCACGTACCTAGAAATTTTGAATATTATACAAAAAAAATAAAACATTCTAAAATGGAAATCTCTGGAAAGTCTTTTAATGGATGTTTTTTCAAGTTGAACTGGATTATGTAGAGGTAGATGTCGGAATATTTCCACCTTATTCGAGCTCTTGTAAGGTGAAACTATTCTCTTGAACGCTTGCTCACCTCACTCACTTCAAAAGCTTTCCGGTATGTCGGATATCGAGAAGGTTTTATACAAGATCCAGTAAGTGCGGAGGATTCTCCACATCTAACTCAAGACAAATTCCAGTTCAACTTGAAGTACATCCAGAAATGGTTTCAACTTCACCCTTAGAAGTCGAATATTCAATCATTCGATCATAGAGTAATTAATAAGTGGCCATAATTAACCACTTACGTTTACTATTTTAGCACAACGTTCCTTCGTAATATCCAATGCCACATCTAATGTACATTATAAAGATAAATACTGCTCAGTTTACCCACTCACTCGCATAAACCATCTTCAACATTAATCAGATTTGAAATATATATATACTTTTAATTTTCCTCAACAAATCCACTAATGCCAGTTATTCGTTTTCGCTTGTCTTTTTCAGACATTTCCGTCATAAATAAACATCGTCTGGCTGCCGCTACCATCTCTTCCCGCGCAAGCTTTATCGAAAGTGTCCACTTGAGGCGAGAGGCTTCGCCCCCAAATCCATCGCCAGCGCTCGTTATTCGCGCCGGGTTTGGCTGCAACGACCGACCGAGAAGAATACCGGCCTGTAGCTGCTTCAGGCTCATTAATCACTCGTGGAATTTTGGGGGATTCGTTCGAAAACCCCTTTTAATCAGCAAGATTCAGTTAAGCCCCCTCCACCACGACAGCCTACCGTTACTCCGAGGACACTGCACACGCCGTAGGCACACGGCAGTACCTAACCATACCGTGTCCGACCAACAATGACGTGGTTAACGGTGGAAAATTAATTACTGCTCAAATTTAGTAACGATCGCCAAATCCTGCCCCAGACCGGACGATCAAGGGAGAAAATTAATTCAATTACTTCGCTGCGTGATAGTGTGTGGCCTGTTAGCCTGGTGAATCTGTGTCGTTGCCTGTGGGGTTCCAAGGGACCTTCGCATCGGTTTGGTTTGACAAGTTTAGAAATTGGGCGTTCCAGCTGAAGTGTCATTATCGATAGCTTCCCAATGTTTTGGTCCTTTTAAAAGAGGGTGGTGTTATAAAGTTTTTCTTGTGTCTAATTTTTTTTTTTAAGTGTAACCATGCCTATCAGAAAGTTTTTTTTTGGACGAAGAAGTTTATACTTCTTACATTAAAATTGTCACTTTCTTCAATACATGGTTTATTGAATTTGTGACGCTATCGTTTAAGGATTTTCTTGATGTTCGTTTTACGGAACAAAAACCGACACGCATCGATCGACCGGTTACGAGTACGCAGTTGAGCATGCTGACGAAACATGTTGCTCTTTTTCCCAGCATTTGCCCGACGAGAAGACCATCCTCCTCGGGGCGGCGAAGGTGTTAAATTCCGCCGGTAAGGAATCCGAACGGCTCTTGCAGTGTACGTTCCGTTCCGTTTCTGAATGGCATGAGCTGGATGAGCTGGTAGGGATGGCATGGAATGATAGAGACGATCGAAATCGAAATACAATTTTTCCACTGATTTGGCACATTTCATTTTCCTTGATTGATGGGGGAAATTTGAAGAACGTTGAAGCGTTGATGTAAAAATGAAATTATTTGAATTTCGCCAATGCTTTATTACATTCCACACGTTGTAGAGTTTGAATTCTCGCACTTAAAGACGATGGCCTTGTACTCATCTTGTATTCGCCTTGTTGAAATTATTTTATCAAAAACTGAGGAAAATCAGACTGTTTTGAGGAGCTTACAAACTTATCGGGTGTTAGTTTTGTTTCGAATTTTGCTTACCAACTGGTTGGTGTAAATTTCCAGCGGGAAAGTCTGGTGTGGAAGTGGTGTGAAAAAAGAAAATTCTTCAACTTACAACCGTCCATACCGTGTGGGTCCCGGTGTTCGGTGAGCTCAACTATGTGGCATACTTTTGAATTCCTCGCCGATGCTGTTGCTCTGGGCTGTCCTGCCGATGGGACGGCGTACGGAAAAAGCAAAAGAAAATCACTCTCCCGTAAAAAGGCTGAAGCGAATGTACGGCTCAATTCAACAGCCTTTTTTTTGCCTCCCGTGTTTGCCGCTTGGCTCTTTGTTATTTATTCCAAATCTTGCAATGGAACGCAAGAGCAGCAACACTTTTCACCCAGCAGCATTGGCGGCAAATTCACGGTGGCACGTCATCGCAAGCAGTTAGTTCTCACACAGCCACAGCCGGTGGGGCCGGTGGATTTTGTCGGCAGAAATGTTAGCGTTCCGTGTGCACACGGCTCGAGTAATGGTGTTTGAATAGTGTTGAAATCAGCGAAGTGTAAAACAATCATTGTTCGTCTTGGCACGCGACAGCCAATTCAGGGACACAGCATCTTGTGCTGTACATTGTACACGTTTGCTACCCTCCTTTGTATCGATGTGACGTTTTTTGAAACATTTTATAGAACAATGGAATGTGTTTCGATATTTATTATTATTAAAGATTATTTCCTTTCAAATATATTCACACTCTCCGGAAACGCCGGAATGTCTGAATGGCCATCTGTTCCTGGGCAGTATTTATGCTTTAAATCAATCCTCATAAAATACGTCGTACACTTACTTCATTGTGTGTGTTGTACTCCGCGTGTGCGTCAGTAAATGTAAAACGTTGTGCCTCGATCCGTCCGTATGAACAATATCTGTTTTTGCTGTACCGGTGTGTTTGTGCGTCCCCGTGTATGTTTACATTGCAATTAACCTCTAGTGTTCATGTGTTTTCATTCGTGATGGTTAGCAAAACAGTCGGGCCGCATGGAAAACTAACAAGGTTCGGCTTTTAGTTGCCTGTGTGACACGTTGCGGTGTGAAATTAGCGGAAGTGATAAGTGTTTCCTGGAGAGAAGCAGCAAGAGTAAAAAAACACAGGAATATACGGAAGGATAATTGTCTGTTAAGCTAAGACTCGACCAAGCTACACAGTGGCCTCTAATTAGAAAACGGTTCGAAATGAATACCCATCTGCAAGGATCATCACCCAGATCTCCCGCACCGTCACCTGATCCGGACGTTGACGAGGGTAGCTCTAAAAAGCAGGCAACAAGGTAAGTGTGTCCAAAATGACAGGGATTTGTACAAAAAAAAACACACACAAATAACAAATGGGTTAACGTAATAGCTTTAACGGAACCCTCAGGTATTTGTTCATTTTGTACAAATCATTCTGGTTTGATTAGTTTTACATTCTCATTCTTCGTTAATTATTTTCATCTTTTTTGTATAATATTTATTCTTCCTTTTTCTTTTTAGAGTATTTAAGAAAAGTTCATCAAATGGCAAAATCACCGTGTATTTGGGTAAACGGGACTTCGTCGACCACATTACCCATGTGGACCCGATAGGTAAGGTTTGGAATAAATAAAAAAAAGGGGTTCAAACTAGTTGTGCCCACCGTGTGTAATAAGTTCCGTGCAATCAACACGTCCTCTTATTCCTTTTTTCCGTTTTCTCTTCTTTTCACGCAATACGACCACCACTTGGGGCATCTTCATCAAAATCAACAACCATCCTTACCGCGCCGCACACCACGTGCAGATGGTGTCGTGCTGATAGATCCCGATTATGTGAAGGAGAGAAAAGTTTTTGGACACGTACTGGCCGCCTTCCGGTACGGGCGTGAAGATCTGGACGTGCTGGGACTAACCTTCCGAAAGGATCTTTATCTCGCATCGGAACAGGTTGGTAGACGGGCGGGCGGCGGGAGCATGTGCGCCGTTTAATCTCTTGAATAATCGAACGGCTGGCGAGTCGATGAAAGCACACCCGAAACACAAACCCGTAAAGAAAAGGTTTACCGGATCGTAGGATCGAGTTCATGGAACAAAGATATCGGGGGAACGACCGTATGATATTGGTCGGGCCGTTTAGTGAATTCAGTACACACTGCCTGCATATGCTAAAACCGAATGTGAAGCTGATGAAGGTCAATGCACTGTGTAAAAGTAAGGTGAAAAATGGTTTACCTGGAATTGGAACGGAATGCGTTAACATTTTTATTAAGCCCCGTTAACTTACGTCTTCGCAACGTTCGAAATGTGGCGTATTTTGTAAAATCATTCCAACGATGAAACGCAAACCGCGGGTGTGTCAGGTTGCGTCGATGTTTTGCACTTACAAAAAGTAAACATGTGTATCTTTTAATTTCTCCCCCTGAGGGAGGGATGGGCAATGCAAAGGCACAACAAACTCTTTCTTGGGACATACACACACACAGTGAGTAGTACACAGTTGAGACCATCTGATTCGACGCAAACAAGTTTAAAATCCGTGAAATAAATCTTCCTCACTCGTACGCGACCGTCGTCGTGTCATTGCCGCCCAGCGGCACCATGCGTCTCCATCACGTACGAACAAAAACGCGCGCGGGCTGGCGAAGGGGAAAAGTGTATACGGTCGGCGCCAGCTTTGAGTACGTGAAAGTAATGTGTGGTTGTTTGTTTTTGTCCTTTCCCAAAGGAGCGCTCGGTGGAAGCACGTTCGGGTGTACATCAACACAAATGATGTAATTTTGATTTACGATGTAGCTTTGCCCCCGCCGACTTCGTTTCGGGAAGGAAAAACACTTACTTAGTGAAGCACAAAATGTAAAGTTTGGTGTGTTGATTAATTTGATGGTAGTCTGGAGGATGGATTTTTTGTTTTGTTCTGCGAGAGTTATTTGCTTATGAACACGTACAGATGATCATGTGGTAAAGTATGGTAAAGTAGGGAATAGTTGTAACGTATAGAGCTACTAGACCCCATTGCTATTAAAGTTTCATTTTTATTAAAATATTCTCACTACATAGTGCGGGTATGATAAATAACAACACGTACGTATTGTACACGGTACGGCACAGGGATGTTGTGTTTCTCCATTACGCTGAGTGCAGAAAATCGCACACTTTGTGTTCCTTGTGTGTGTCGCAGCCGGAGCAGCAGACGTGTGTGAAAAGCAAAAAAGGCACAAGAAAGTAATCAAAATTTATGGTTTCTTTAGCAAAATGGAACGAAAGCATTAGAGTGTGCAAGCGGGTACAAAACCAGGTGACCACCGTACTCGTCACACTAACACTTTGCGTGGTTGCGCGATGAATGCTTGAACAAAGGGTGCGTTTGGAAAGGTGTGATGCCAACACACATCGGTCGCGATATTCTTAATGGATGTTGATCCACCGCACGCGTTGCCGGGGAAGTTTTGTCGCGGTTTTAAGCATGTCAAGCGATGCAAACAATTTTACTGGAGCATTTGCGGTTTGCACGCATTCATTCGTCACGAGGATAAATTCGTGCGATCTACGATCAAAAATTGTACACATGGACAAAAGCGGCAACAAATGTTTTCGATGGGTGTGACTGTTTTGTTGTTCAATTTATGAGAGAAAAAAAATCAAACCCCTCGCCCGCTGTACGTTTGATGCTTTTTATCGGTTTGATTCGGTACGGTATGACTTCATAATTCATTTCGGATTTAGCCTGTCACACTAACGATGTTAACAGATGAATGTTGGTTTTCGGTGCACGAGCTAACTGTTGTGCATGAAAAATCGTTGATTCGAAATGATAAATCCGAAGGTTTTATGTACATCGCATAATCTACAGCCGGGTGTGTGTGCAACGAACGATAAAAGCAGCAGTCAGTGACTTCGTTCGTCCCGGGAACGTTCCTCGCTCGCTTTAAATGGACAGTATTAGTAAAAAAAAGTTGATAAATTGCCTAAATTTGCTCTCATCTTACTTTCGTTAGGTCTGTTACTCACGAGGAGTACTTTTCGAAGGATCTTTTTTATATCCGATTTCATGCTTTCCATTCCTTGCATCGCCAAATCCCAAATCTCCTCCACAAGGTATAACACAAACATGTTACAGTAAAACTCAAAACGAATTAAAAATATTTCCACTTTTCAATCTTGAGCAAAAATTTCTCAAAACACTCACATCAAATTAATTTCATTGCATTCCTTGAAGTTAATCTTCAATGTGTATGCTTTTCCGTCTTTAGAGACACTCAGAATTTTTCAGCCGTGTTTGAATTTATTTGGACAGAAATACTGTCTCATAAATTAAATGGATACGTTTCGTCAGTCAATTTTTATAAGATATTTCTTAAACCTTTAACTTAAAGCAAATGCAATCAAACCTATCTTCACACGACAGGACCAGTCCGAAATCCCATCCGGATCAATCCTCCATACACAGTACTGATTATCCGGCTATGAGTAAATAAAAACAAAGCAAGCCAGAAATGGCGTGCCGATGAAGTCGATTAAGTGTCAAAGCCCAAGGTCTGTGTAGGATAGTGGTCGAGTAATATAGAGCAATTTGACAAGTAGCCAAAAGTTCGTTACACGTAATTTGACGTTTGGACGCCCTTTTCCATTCAAATGTTTTGTGTGTAGTTGTGTTGATTAATCGGGATATAGTAAACAAGTAGGCTAGACGCAAAGAATTTTACACGGGCGATCAAACGTCAAATGAAATCCAAAATGGCGAACCTCTATTTTGACTATTACTCGACCGCTAACCTACACAGACCTTGGTCAAAGCCCATATAACCGTCGACGTATAACTCATTCTAAAAATCGAGTATCCTTTGATACGGAAAAGAACACAAAAATGAGCAGCATTGACGAACGCTTTCGCAACGAACGACCTAATAAATATTGTTAAATATCTGGTATCCTCATATAACTGTCCTGACACTATAAATATTAGGCTGATCCTCCCCAAACATTACTTTTAACGAGTGTCATGTATGCGTTTACTAAGAAACTCATGTCGCTGGATATGTATGTGGTCCAATAAAATGACGACAATTGCAGGGCCAAGAAACCCAACCGACACTCCGTGTCCGAACAATTGACAAACCCCCGGGAAGGATATTCAATTACCTTCGCAAATAGATTAGCACAAAAATTGGCCTATCGTCGCCCGGATGGTTTAATTACGCAATTCGCTCGGGCATTGTTTTGATTGTAATGTAATTGTGCCACCACAGACGCATAAGCTACCGCAGAACCTATCGGCGGATAACGCCAAAAGTGGCAGCAGAATGATAATTATTCTGCGAAAATAAGGTAAATTAAACCACACGGGTATGGGTAGGTAGAAGGCGCTAGGTAGAAGGCAAAAGCACGGCCACGGGTCACAATGACGAAGATATCGTGGAAAGAAGATAAACTGATTTAGTTAGATACACCTTACCAACCCGGTGCCCGGGCATTGCGTTACGGTACGTTGGGGAACCATCGCTGCCGCTTTAACTGTCGCCGCTTATGCACAAGGAAATGACCAATAATGACGTGTTCTCGCCGTACGGGGTTCTTGTTTCGCTTCTGCTATTATGATCCTTTTGCGCCATTCCATCTATTACAACCACCACTGGATTGCACATAAAAAGGGGCGAACGTCGTTGTGTAAGATTGACCTTCTTCTACACTGCCGCACCGTGCATCGGTTGCGCGGGTTATCATTTGAGAAGGTTGATAGCAACGAGAGAGAGAGAGAGAGAGAGAGAAAAAAAAGAGAATATTTTAATGGGATCCCATTTTGGAGGTGATTTGATTCGTGTCCCTGTTTTACGACATTGGCTCCGGCTCCGGTAAAAGCCCCAAACACGCATTGTTTCGCATTTCTTAAGCTAGACTTTTATGAACCACCGGTAGTCGTTAGTCGCTGAATCGCGCCCCCCGTATCCCGTGGGTAGCTTTGTGGAAATGGTATTTCATTCGCTTGAAAGGATTTTCTTCCGTTTAAAGTAATGGTTGGCATTTGAAAGGTCAAGCGAAATGGTAACGATCCCAATGGTTTGTAGCAAATTTTGAAATATTTTTTCACATACCATTTACCAAAACAGCCGTAACATGTTGCTGCGTACGGAAAGTCGTTGAATAATTTCAATTAAATTAACTGTTTTCCTTTTTTTCTGGTGCCGCCGTACTTGAGGAAAAAAAAGCTCATCCCACCATGTCTACGACGGCGTACATCCGGCGGCAAATAGTCGTCGAAGGAAGATAAAAACAGCGGGCTTTAGGAAGCTTTTGTAGTTTGTAGCTGAACAAAGCGTGGTTAAATTAAGTATAGCCGCTAACGTTCGCTTCACAATTTACTAACAAGCCCCTCATAGTTGTTTGCAATACTGCAACGATGTTTGCCCAGCGTTGCGACCTTGCCGCCGGCAAAGGACAGCGCACCATGGCATGTTTTCGCAGGGGGCCGTAATTGAAAATAAATTATTTCATTTCTCTTATTCGCGTTTGCCGGTGGGGTTATCTTTCGTATACTTTGGCCCGCGGCGGTTTTGCGCGGTGTTACTCTATATCCATTATTTTGCCTCTTGTTCTCGTTCGCCAGATTTATCCACCGTTAGAAACGGATCGACCGCTCACCCGCCTGCAGGAGCGCCTGATACGGAAGCTGGGCGCGAACGCCTATCCCTTCTACTTCGAAGTGCCGCCACACTGTCCAGCATCGGTGTCGCTACAGCCGGCACCGGGCGATACCGGCAAACCGTGCGGCGTGGACTACGAGCTCAAGGCCTTCGTCGGCGAGTCGCAGGAGGACAAACCGCACAAACGGAACTCGGTACGGTTAGCGATAAGGAAAATCATGTACGCACCCTCGAAGCTTGGCGAACAGCCGTCGATCGAGGTTAGCAAAGAGTACATACTGAAACCAAATAAAATTCACCTAGAGGCAAGTCTGGACAAGGAGGTAAGCTCATCGCGCGGACCCAAGCTCGTGCTCATCTGTTATACTAACACCTTTTTTTTGTATTTTTGTATTTTTATTTCAGCTTTACCACCACGGCGAAAGCTTGTCGGTGAATGTACATATAGCGAATAATTCAAGTAAAACAGTTAAAAAAATCAAAGTATCGGTCCGGCAGTTTGCGGACATCTGTCTCTTCTCGACGGCGCAGTACAAGTGCACGGTAGCGGAGGTGGAATCCGAGTAAGTACTCCGGGGCACCGAGGATCCGAGATGGTTCGTGCAACAAACACGTGCGGTACAATTAATCTACCCGATCCAGGTGTTGCGCCATCCCTGTTGCAGTCGTCGTTTGCGCTGAATCTACCGGGAAGAAACAAAAACAATACCGAATCAAAAGGATGGCGGGGGTGGTGGTTGGCAGTGTGATGTTGCCATGGTTGATTTCCACCAGTGGCTCACACATTGACCGCATTTACAAATCCGGCCAGTGCAACAACTGGCTCGCAAAGAACTGGAGGGGTTGTTTTTTTTTTTGACAAAATCGCTCGACAAAATGAGACCGAATGGTAATCATGTGTGTGTGTGTGGGTGTGTGTTGGAAAACCAGTTGGTTGCCGGAGAACTTTCAATCCCCGTTTGCTGGTTATGGCGTTACTTAAACATCGCAGAACGCAGAAGAGCACTCAGGTTTAATTGAAGGATTGAATACACAGTACAGTAGACGTTAGTGTACGTAGTGGCTGTTTTCTGCCGTTGTGTGAGTGTGGCAGACTTTTTCCTCCTTTTGCTGCCTGAAAGATTTCTTCGCCAGCAAACGGAAATGGAAAATGGGAAAGGGTGGTACTCGTCGATGTAGCATAAAAGCGATGTAGCTACAGTGTAGCGTCTGAAGGGAACCATAAAGGCCCGCCAACCGGAAGCCGAGTTGTTGGTTCGGGTTCGGAACGGATTACGGTGGCGCTCTTCAAGACTGTGAAGGACCTAATGCACGGATGTCGTCATGGAGCGTGTGTAACGTGAGTGCAACGGGTAGTCGAAAGTGACTTAACGTGCGAATCTTATGTCCCCGTGCTTCAAACGCTTCTGCTGCATGTTAGTAATGTGGCACACACTGTGTCAGATGACGGTAGAGCAATCGAAAGAGGGTCCTGTTTTTTTGCTCATTCCCTACTCCAGGCTAACGATGCGTTGAAGCCGCATGAAGCATTGCATGGTGCTTTTTTGCATCACGTAATATCTGACGCTATTGCCCGAAACCATGCACCGGTCCAGTGCACCCTTAAACACAACGCGATAATAAGCGGTATGTTGCAGGAAATAGTTTATGTTTTACGATTGCATGCGAGTGCATCTTCGGAGATTGCATGCTTTTAGGGGGGTCGCAACGCAATATCTTCGCTTAGCAAGGTATAAAGCGCACGTAACGGAGGATTAAGAATACGCTTCTATTTTAATAATAGTTATGAGAAAACATTTCTTATCGTGCAAAGCAATGCTAAGTGTGCAGAGAACATAACGTCAATTAATCAACTTGTATTATGTTCGTACTTTTCATTAATGTTAATATTCTGAACGATATTTTGCTAGCTTTGCGCATTCATTCGTGGTAGGGATTGAACTCGCAGTCGCGAAGAAAGTTATTGATGAGGGTTCGGCGGGATATTGGCAATGACATTTAGGAAGGTTTTCAAGTTGATGTTGTTTCCTTCCCGGAACAATCAGTCCCTAAAGTTGCTAGAAATGTTACTGTATTAATTGAAATCGAATTACTGCGTGTAATGGACGTGTTTCAGTGCATTCAGCGAACAGGGTAAATAATTTACTTTCATGTTAGTTTGCCAAACAACACTCTGACCTTATTTGCTCATCTCGTTGTTCAATCTCGAACAAGGTGAATCTACAGCAAATTTGAAATTAGAAGGGTACGAGTTAGTAAAGAAGCTTAAATGCGTTCAATTATTGATGGAACATCCTTTCGATGTCGTCGGCGTATTATACCCATCAAGCGTCGTGTCCTGTCTATCAAATAAGCCATTAACGCAGCACTTTACTGTGAGTAAACGAGTTCGAGAATTTCGTGTAATTTTCCCGTGGACCGAAAACAATTCTCAATTAAATTTTTCAATTAAACCTTTCCGTTGCGAAACGACCCTGCAGGCGGGGATATATTGCGCTTGACCTGAGAAATCATACACCGTTGCTCAGAGCGTTGCGGAAAATCGATAACCGTACCCCGAAACCGTTGAAGAAGCAGCCATTATTCACAGTACCTTGGTTTTTGTAGTTGGGGGCTTGGTCATCGGTTGGCTTTTTGCTAGCAGCAGACCTTGGTTGGTGGTGGTAGTTTGAGCGCTTTTTCCGCTCGCACCTGGAGCAGGTGTGTGCCCCGGTTGGGAAAGAACACCGCATGAACAATAGTCGGGGTCAACGGAAACTTTATCGAAAATCGTTTCCATTCCACATTTGGAGGTCATACTCACACACACACCCACACATCCACACAATCTAGTGCGAGCAGCATGGATTCTTCATATTGGACGTGTTATTCTCGCTGCTTCAGCAATCATCAGCGCACAAACGAAAGCGCACCCGGTAGTTCAGAAGAAAAAGCCATACAATGGCTGACAGAAACGTACCACCGTCCGCGATTAGAAAAGTTATCGAGCGAAAGCAAAAAAAGCTACCGGATGAAAGGTTACGAAAAACATCCAAGAGTGAGTGCTTTTAAAGGTTAAGAAATGCATATTTTCTCTACCATCTAGGAACTCGCATACAATTCTCTAACGTTTGCAGGTTTTTAAGCTTCTGGTTCGCGCAAACATCGCACAAACCACCTATCTAATGTAATGTATCATTCAATTCACCACAGAGAATACTCCGTCAGTCCCGGCTTTACCCTATCCAAAGTGTTCACCATTAAACCGCTGCTTAAGCACAACAAACACAAGCGCGGCCTTGCCCTGGACGGCCAGCTGAAGCACGAGGACACAAATCTAGCGTCCAGCACGATGTAAGCGAAATGGCGCCATGTTTTCGTACACTGGTGAAGGGGAGTGGTTACGGTATTATAGCGTATTCGGTCAAGAAACATTGAACATTTAATCGAAAATGAAAGTGGCACTCTCCGCAATGGATAGAACAATCCTCGCCCCCGAGTTCCTCTCCAACGCGTGTCCCCGCGGCAAATGGACTTTCTTTGTTGCTTCACTCCACATTAGCGCTATTGTAGTAGTAACACACAGTTCATACACATACGCAGTCAAAAATCATTCCAGTTTAATTTGCATAACACATCCATCTGGACTTCCTCGTATAGGACCTCCTTCCATTGGTTCAGGTGATACGATAAAAGCTCAATATCGGTTTTTTCCCTATCCTTCATTCTAAACTCAACCTAAGTTATTGTATTGTTGCTGGTAACAACATTTCTCACCACCATGGATCGATTAATAAGGTGACATTTACTATTAAACTCATGTCCTTGATTTCATGACAGTGAGAATGTCTTTATCTTGAAAGGAGGGTTTTAAGTTGGGATCGTTTCTCAATTGTTTTAGTCCAACATTTAGACAATTGAAGCAAAGATTATGAAGACATAAGTATTTCACAATCGTCTAATAAGTTAACTTTTGAATTTAGTAAAAGTCCTTGAAAAGGTAGCAAAGAAGACAGTCAGGAACGTTCTCTAGAGAAATCTTTGAGTCCCCTTTGCTCGAACAGCGAATTCCCACAATCCAGTGAAGAGTACAGTCAATGTTTAAAGATTCTAAAAAAGAGTTCCCACTTTCTTTCTTATAATTAACATTAAAAATAACACATTTAATATTATCCCTGAATCAATTGAGAAAATGTTCAGAGCGTTTCCTTCTAAGTCTTGTATGTACCACGCAACCGGTAGTAAACAATTTTAAATAATAATTTGGTGATGGTTAAGAACGGCGGTTAAAGCGATCATATAGCGAATATTATTGTACATAATTTCATGTCTGTATAGCTAACATGACATTGTCAATTTTTTGTTAAAAAAGCACCTTAAAGAACTTAATTCTAATTCAGAAGAAAATTTATTTTTCTACTCGCATTTCGGGACCATGACACAACGGTATTACTTCCAGCTTATATTTATTTGTTAAACAACAGTAAAATAACCTTTCCTTCCCTCCATTATTAACTATCAACTTGCGAGCATGTGTGTCGAGCCTGCTTGCGTGTATTTCTAAAGGAGCGGTCAGGTGCGACACAAGTGCTCAGCAGAAAATGTCATCCTCCATGGCAAACCAAGACCGTCTCCATGGGTTACGGGTGGCGGTTTTGTAAACTTTTCAACGTGCTCTTGATTGCAGAAACCCTCTTCTGACAATGATGGTCTGCTGCGGTTGGGTTGTGCTTGAGAATGTGGCATATTTCAAATATTTGTGGAGCATCAGCAGAAATGGCTTTAGCTGTGGAAGGGACTCTCCCAATGTTTGCAAGCCAATACACCGGTGCCATGCCATGGTGGATGACATGTGTGTGTAGTTGGCAAAATAAACTCTTGGCCACATAACGCTGATAAGCTACGTCTTATTCATATCGGACCGGAACAACCGTAATCGGATTGAATGGCAGTTGTAGAGATGATCGTGTGGCGTGTCTCGAGGATATATCCTAGTGTGACACGGGATAGTATTTCATCGCTGCAACATTCATTGGGACACACACGTGCCAAGGAAGCTAATTCGGGTGTTCCGGGTTTTCCCTGGAAAACTTTACCCAGCACACAGCACAGATGAGCTCATCTCCAATCGAAGTTGAAAACACACGCGCGCACTAACGGCCAATCGTAACAATCGCCTGACAACGCAAACCGAGAGTACGAACGTAGAGACATTGTTTGAGGCCCACGAAAATCGACCTGCTAGTGGACGACATACCATCGTGTCTTGAGGTTTTTTTTGTTTCGTGTCTCGTCTACGCTCTGAGCTGCGAAAGGGGAAGGAGACGTTTGCGTGCGTGCGTGCCGCAAGTGATTAGCTTTCGTTTCCGTCGGGCCGCCCGGTGCTTTTAACCAGTTCAACCAACCAATCCACCTACCCTCCGCCGTGTTGGGTACGGTCGCGGCAGGAAATCGATGGCAATCGGACCACCCCCACCATAGCCACCACCACCACCACGTGCCATCAAGTTGCGCGTGCGGAAAACGAATTCATTTTGCACCGTTCGTTTGACTGTGCGGTTTTGGGTCCCATGTCTCGCTGCCAACCGTTGCCGATGGGGAGGGTGATAATGCTCTGCATGTTCGGTAATGTGAAGTGAAGTTGGTTTTCATTTCGATTCCCCCCCCAGCGCTCGGTGTGATAAATATACACTATTACCGTGCGGCACCAGGCGCCTCCATGTAATGGATATGTTTTATTTTATTTATTTATTTTTTTTTCTTCGCGCTCATTATCCATCAAGCTATTTGTGTGCTAAGGCGCTTGCGTTTGGGAAGGGGGGAATAGAACGTGGAAAATAACACGCAGCCCAAATTCAAACAATGGCATTGTAAATGAAGAAAACATACTTATTTTCTGGTTGTGGTGTGTGTTTTTTGTTTGTTACGTACTGTATTATGCATCCGTCTGCCGTAATTACGTTCGAATCAATTTGCATTTTTAATGCATTAATTTATTGCCGGTGTAGGGTGTTGCCCAACTTTACAGCCTCTATTTTATTGCGCGCACGCAATTAAAGCGATATGATGTCGCCCGGAAATTCCCGGTAGAAATTGATTAATGTCAAGCGATACCCTGTATAGATTGCATCAAAACGTCTGTATATGCAAATTGCGCGATGAAAAAAAAAGCAGCAACAAAGCGGATGGTGTGTACACCCGGGGTCGATGGATGAAAACAGTTTCCGTATCGAATCAGTTCCACGAAATATCCGCACAAGAACGTTTGATAACTAATTGTACCTTTTGTGTGTTCCATTTCTCTTTCCCGGCCTTTCTCTCTCTCTCTCTCTCTCTCTCTCTCTCTCTCTCTCTCTTTCTCTTTGTTTATTTTTCTTTTCATGTTGTGAACGAAATGTGATGCTCTGTATGCTATTGTATCAACTCCGTCGGTTTTGCTCCCGTACACAAACAATAACATAACGGTGCGCCCTTTCGCCGTTCGGGTTCAATTCTGCTCCACGTGCGATAACATTAATGCGCACGCATACGAACATCTACTACGCAACCCTCAAAACCCCGTTACGATCACACACGCGTTACGCGTCATCCTTTCCATCGATCCATTGTGTTCCATCCTCCGGCCGGTCCACCCCGTCCCTCCTCTTCTTCCCGCCCCCCACCACACAACAACACCAACATCAGAGACGGATGTCAGGTTGCTCCTGGATTTACGCTTTCGAAAGTGTTTACGCTGACGCCATTGCTGGCCAATAATAAAGACAAGTGGGGCCTGGCACTTGACGGGCAGCTGAAGCACGAGGACACCAATCTGGCCTCGAGCACGCTGTAAGTTTGTTGATACATCTTTCCCTCGTACACTTTCTTCCTTGCCCTGCCACACATCATCCCTTACACACACTTTTCCCACCAGACTATCCTGGTGGTTTTTTGCTCTGTTGGCCGTGTCGCGTGTCGTTTTTTTTCGTCTCGTCTCATGTGATGTTTTTGTCTTTTTTTTTTGTTTCTTTCCTTTGTTACTGTTGGTTCACCTGAAAGGGTTTTATGTTTTCTCCATTCTCCTGTTGCGCCCGCCCGCTAGGTGAACTATGCGTGTTTTTTTTGTTGTTGTTGTTTATTACTATCTTGCACTGTGCTGTTATTGTTCTTCGTTACATTGCTTTTGTTTGTTTTGTTTGTTTGTTATAAAAAAAACCAACTCAATTGAAAGTCTGTTGCTTTGTTTCTTTATCTTTTGTGTTTTGGTTTGTTTTGGCTTAATTATTCAATTACGTTTTATTATTAATATGTTTGTTCGTTTTCCATGTTAATCGTTTATCGCAGTTTCGAGTGTTTCTTTGTTTTGTTTTGCTTTATTTGTTCTTTTTTATGTTTCTAAGTACTTTTCACTGAAGAAGAAAACGCTTTCTGTTTTGATGTACTGTATTGATGTTCAAATGTATTTTCTTGTTAGAGAACTTACGAACACAGACACATTGCCGTTTTTTCCTGTTCTGTTTCGATTAAATTTTAGTTGTGCATATCCATTTTCATTTTTTTCACACTATTAATGTCCTGATACCTTCGTTAGTAAATTTTAGAATAATGCTAAACAATGTAACGCTTGTTTCAATAATCAATTAACATTATTCGATCACATTTAGCTGTAAATGGGCTCCGTATGTTTCGTAAAATTTGTTTGATTTGTTTGTTTTTTTTTGTGATTCTAAACCACACAATTACGCGTTGCTCGTATCTCTTTGCCCATCACCTAACCACTTCCCTTCCCTTCGTATTGCACTGCTTTTTTACTTCTAATAATGTTTGTAATATTCGCAGGTCTCGCACACTGGTGGATGGAAAATATAGGTAGAAATGCATTTTAATGATTGAATCAATTAGTTTTCCTTTCATATTATTTGATTTTTTTTCTCTAAATTTTGTTGTATTACATTTAATGTTTTGTAATCAATTTTGTTGAGTCCGTTAAATAGTATATTGCATATACAGGGTAAACCTACAGGTTATTCACGGTTATTGATATTTTTTTATTAAGTGGCTGTCAAAGTTTTATACTGTAAATTTGTGCCATTGAAATCCTATTAACTTACTCCTTTTATTGTGTGTTGATTATTAATATTTAGTTCCACTAATATCTTCGTTATATCATTCTAATTATAGCTTATTGCTTAAACTTTACTTTGTTTGATTGGGTTCTATTAAACTCCTCCTCTTTCGTGACCAACTTAATTTAATGCTATGATTTTATTTTTTTCATTCACAAATGTTTGTCTTCGTCGGTGCAGAATTGCTGATCCTTCACAACGAGAAAACCTGGGCATTATAGTGCAGTATAAAGTAAAGGTTAAACTTTGCATCACTCCACTCGGCGGGTAAGTATATTGTCTTGACATATAGCCTTTCCAGTGTTGAAACTAATCTGACGCGTTATTTGCTTAATTGCAGAGATTTAGTAGCAGAGTTGCCATTCATACTCATGCACCCGAAACCGGACGATGATGAACCCGTGATAGGAGACCGATCGCCCGGTCGAACAGTGAACAGTGCCGATCGTAAACACTCGTACCAGGCCGGTCACGAAATGGGCTCCAACAGCAACAATGGTGACGCAAATGCCGCTAAAGAGGATGGTCCCAATCTAATCCAGCTAGACGGGTAAGAGTAACACCGGAATAGCTACAAGCATCCCACTTGGGAGTTCTTGAATTAAAGCTACTTAACATGCATGGTTTACAGCAAGGTGCACTTGCAAACAAGAAAGTAATAGTATATTAATTTTTCGGACAAACCAGTTGTGGACAAGGGTTTCAAGTGGTCATTTGTTGGACGTTTGAGATATTCAAACGAAACAAAGTTAGTACGAGTTAGTACATTCCCTCAAGGGTACTTCTGTTGGGGAGTTTTGGGAATACCGTATTGGTAGACCCTTTTTTGCCGTAAGCGCTACAAAATTTTCCGTGTTGATGTTGGGCTACAAAGAACATTTGGTAGCAGGTAGAGAGCATTTCATTTGGGTTGTATACAGTAAATAATTTTTTTCTCATTCCATCTGTCGCTGCTCAAAATGATACTCAAATAATTATTCGTTCTTACTATATGTATTTTTATTTACCTTCTTTTTAGCGATGACAACTGTCCGGACGATGATATTATATTTGAGGATTTCGCACGGTTACGCTTGAAAGGCGCTGAAACGGAAGCTTAAGGCTATCGCGGCGCGAAAATGTAGTGTAGCGTCGTGTTCCGGACTAAAAAAAAACAACAAGGCTTACCCAGAGCCGCCGCACAGTCGACAGAATATGGCTTCGATAGTCACCCGGCCACAAGCCATTGGTCAAGGCACAAATGTTGGTTAGCGAATCTTAGCAGAGCGATAAGCGAGAGCGAAAAAAAGCAACAACAACCGACCAACAGATAAGTTAAGCTACGCCAAAGTATCCATATATTTGATGTTTTCAAACGATTGTCTAGCTCTTCCTCAAAACAAAACTCTCCTAGGACGGTACAGTACGGTACAGGTGGTGATCATTGAGATATGTGCACAAAGAAATAATGTCACTATATAACGTATAAGGACCAAACGTCTGCATTGGTTTTCTGCAGCAAGAAAACCGCCACAAGCACACACACAGACTATTTAAATGGGCTAGATTAAAACATCTACCGTTTCCCGTTTCACGCAATGTCCGCAATCTCGGCAACTTCTTCATCTTCTATTCCATCTCCTCCATTTTCTTCCAACACCCGTTTGCTTCGTTATTGTCGGGAGTATACAGTTTAGCGTACAACATTACGCGCTCTAAGAATATTGACTTCCCCGGTGAAGAAGGGTGAAATAGTTAGCCGTCAGTGTGTGGGCAATCAGTAATCGCAGGTTATAGAGCAATTATAGAGAGTACTTCAACTGCCGCCATGCTGTTACTACTGATAGATTTTATTCTTTTCTATACAAATAACTATTAACAAAAGGAAAAAAACCCTGTTGAGCAAATATTCACAACAATTCGAAACAAATAACTGTTTTCTATTTTTCACAAAAAGCTAAGACCGAAAATGATCCGTTCTATTCGGTGTCTTCGTCAAGAAGGTTCGATTATAATTTTATTTGACCACGCTCATTGGATTTAGGGAAGCATTTCTACTATTCTGTATCGTATTATCATATAGATGTAACACACGAGCGTCACTGGAAAAAAGTAGTGTGGACACAAGCGAGTCCTCTTTTGCATTTATAGTGAGGAAGAAGGAAACAAAAAATAAAACATAACGCGACACTCGCGTGTGTAAAGGAAAGGTAGTGAAGACACAACACGCGCATACAGTAATCGTGCAAATAGCCACTTTAGAGCTACGTTGTGTTTGGAAGCGCTTTTGTTTTGATTCGAATTGTGTTGTTGTGCACGAAAAAGCATGTCTTAGAATGTTTCTCGAATGGCATTACATGAAACGGTGAAGTCTGAGCCCGTTTTCTTAAGTGTATAGATGTACCGTGCACACAAATGCACCCACTCCCCACGAGAAACAGGGGTGTCAAATGAATCTATACAGCAATTGTATATGCGCAACGTTATATGTTCGCTTTTGGCCTTTTATTTTTTTTTTTACTTTTGAGGATCGTTTCAAGCAACAATAATAATTGTCGTCACCGTATAACTTTATTTGATAGGAATGCAAACCGATATATCTAGTTCGTTGTAGTGATAATCGCACAACACAAAAGAGCAAGTATTTATTGGAAACAACCCCCGTTTAGGTAGAACGTTGGATGTAAGAGATACTACGAAATAAACGTAAGCTCCCCCTCCCCCAATAATGCACTCCACGTACCATAAAATCAGTCGTTGTATGGGTGTAGTAACAAGAGAAAAGAAGTAGTAGCTTTAATGTAATGCAGAAAACAAAAACACACTCTCACACACGAACGTCTAAAACTCGTGCACTTTCGCGTCAGTATGTTCCAGCCCATTTGTTGCGTTTGTTGTTTGGAAAAAGGAGAGAGAACAGGAACAACACAATCCCTCACAGTAAAGTGAATCATTCTCGTACCTTTTGGGGGGCGAAACGTTACTAGATAATCCATTCCAAAAGTTTATCTTCCTTGTTGGTACTCGTGGGTTTTCGAAGTACGCGATCGATCAATGCAGATCGAGCTGATGTGTGATTCTTTATTGGTTTTGATGTTCCTCGACTATTGCCCGATAGTTTAGAAAGAATTTGTATTATTTTCGACCTACGAGGAGCATCCACTCGAGGGAAGATTTCAGCAGAAGCTTGAAGAGTAAGTCTGCTTTCTTTCTTTCAACGTGATCGATTTTATGAATCGTTTGGCTTGCCTTTGACTGATCGATACGATTGGATTTTTATGTTAAAGTTTGTATCTTAGTTTTTTTTAATGCAGAGTAATAATAATACTATGAGAATTATCATTTACAATTATGCACACTCACACGCATACAAAAAAAAACACACATTTAAAGTAAATCTTTCATGTGATCGTAATCACAACAAAAACTGTACAATTTCACATACACGCCGCATCTGGTAAACGGATGCGTCAACAATTTCTAAGTGGCATTAAGATGACGGAGAAGGTCGATAATGATTTACCATTAATAGCAACAGACACAGCACTAGGTGATAGGCTAGGGTCGCACGGTGTATCCGATCTTGATAAATAGGATAAAACGAGATATAAGCGCAAGATGGTCACAAGATCCCTTCTGGGTTTTCCGTTTTTTCTTTTTGTGATCCCTGATCTTGGTGGTTGCGCTTGTCAATGTGTCACTATTGGTAGTGTTTTGTAACAACACGCGAAGGACAGCAAACAGGTGTCCGAAGCAACATGTTTTTTAAATGTAATTCAACAACATTCGTGTACCGCATCACCGTTTACCGCAACAAGGATAGCTGACTATGCGGGACGGGAAGAAATGCAGCAAATATTCGACGGAAATACAAGTTTAAATGTTCTCCCTGTTAATGTTTGGTGGATTGTCCTTTTAATAACCCCCAAGTCGCAGAGAGGGAAGAAGAACGAGCGGGAGAAAGTGGACGAATTGTGTTATGTGTAGGTATCCGTACCCTATACTCCCGGTGTATCGGGATTCCGAGTCAAAGTGTGGTTAGGAAAATCATCTCGAAAATTGTTCATCGAGATTCGTTTTGCAACATAACGCAACAGATCCGTGTATACATTAAATCATAAATGAGGATTTTTTTGTTGTTGTTGCTCGCATTTATATTTTCTCTAAACCAATATGTATGATAAAAGGAGGAAGATGTTATTGTAAATGCAGCACAATAGGATATCTTTTTCTTTCACAATGTAATTTCCAAAAATGCTGAAAGTATTGAGTTTCGCCAGAACTGTGGCTTGTGGAATATAGATATATGCCACCTTGTAAGGGGAGAAGGGGAAAAACATAATAATACGCCAGTACAATTTTCTAGCAAATCATCTAATACACACGAAAGATTGGAAACGATGATCATGGGCAGAGATCACTACTGAATTAAAACAATTGTGTACCTTTTTGCATTTTTAACCGAATGACAATACTTACTAATTAGTTTTCGGTCACACCAAACGAACGACACGCCATTTACGTGTTATGTATGTGTGCACACATACATGGTTGGGGAAACAAAACGGGAAGCGCAGCGAATGCGCATTTGGTTTACAGGATTGTCTTGAAATTTTCTGTTGATTGCAGATGCAACGGATGAGCTACGGATGAGAGACGTTTCCGCCGTCAGTTTTAAGTGCAATTGGAATTAAATCTTATTTTAGCAAGTGAAATCTTACACGGTCGGCTTATTGGAATTGGAACGCGAGCAGTATACATATATATATATAGGGAAAACAAAACACACATATTTATACTAAACCGCAAGCGATCGTCGAATTCCCTGCTTTTGTTTCCTGTTTTATATTGAGACTATTTCTCGGTAGGAAATGATGTATCACCTAATAAGCGCTATAGGAAAAATATTAAATGTACCATAACAAAGATTTCATCTTGAACAGTAATGTGTCCGCGGGCGGCAGCAGCACAACATTATTGCGCCTGTTTTTATTGCGAAATGCGTAACTGTGGACACAGAACGTGTTGTTTCGATACGGAATGGTAAACTTTAAACCAAAATCAATGTCACGAGGTTAAACGGTGTGATGCACAATCTCGCCACCACCACTAGCGTGTGCGTGTGTTCTGTTCTCCAAAAGGGGGGTAAGGGTTCTTCCAGGGAGAGGGACAGATTCGTTGCGTTTCTATTGTCGGCTCCTTTCTGTTCCAACGTGTCGTGTACATGAATAATTGTGAATGAAATTACAAAAAAAAATCAAAATCAAACCGTTACGATGTGCAGTGCAGGAAACTAATAAACTAAATAACACAATTAAACCACCATAAACGGCAAACAAACCACTCCAAACATATGTGTATTTTGCACCGGTTCGGTGTACCGAAACCATCGGATAGACACACACATACACACCACCCTTAAAATTGTACCACCATTGCTGGAGAAGGACGTTACCGTTTAACTAACCCGAGGGCCATAATGTGAAACAGTCCGTTAATTAGAAAAGGAATGTATCTTCGCGTGAATGATACTCTGCTGGGACAGACTGCAACCGTCTGGTACTGAGGAATGGATATAAAAAGCGAACGATTATGATAAAGTGATAGAAAAAAATTGGGAGAGAAAAAGGCAGTGGAGGGAAGCTAAATGTGTATAACAATCGAAACAATTGCAACGTTAAATAAAGTAACTAACACTAATAACACTATTAATCGCATACCAATTGAATCTTGCAGCGAAGCAGAATAAACAATGTCTGTTGCAGAAGAGGATAATATTCCCTTTACTAAGGCGTAATAGACACACTGGAGATTAAATTCACAACTGGAACGATAAAACCGGTACATCGCATTTATGTGCACCTTGTTTCAAATCCATCTCCCCCACAATTAATGTAATTTTCGGAAAAAAGCACACACAATTAGGTGATATATTTTAACGCATAATTAGTTTTATATGTCCAAGTGGAGTGGAAAGTGGAGAATTTTAAACAATGATAATAGTGGTCAACACACACTGCACAAAAACACACACTTAGAACACATGCTGACAGGAAGAAGGGGGCGCGCGATTGTAAACGAGGAATGGATAGTAGTAACGTGGAACAAATTAACCAATGTTGAGAGTAAGAAGACAAAAACCAGAGTAAAACAACATAACCTCCTGCTGCACGAATGGTCAAACTAAAAGAAACAAAGCAAAACAAAGCAAATAAAGCAAACAACAATACACAATTGTAGTGGGGCCGAAAAACCGGGGCGAAGAAGATAAACAAGTTTACAAAAATATAATTTGGTGTAAAAAAAAAATGATTGTGATTTTTTTTTCTTTTTATAATTATGCATTTTACTAGTGTTATTGTCTGATTAATCTTTTTTTTTTGTTTTTGGTATGCCGTTGTGGAATCCTTTCAAAGGAGCCCGATATTTCGTTTCTCCAAGATCGCCTACTTGGGTATTATTTTCACAGTGATGGTATAGACCAAAGTGGGTAAAGAGACTAGGTGGGCTCATCCCTAACGATTTGACAACCGCGCTATGAAAAAAAAGTAGAAATGGTTTGACAGTTCGCGGTACGGTCACTTGAGAGTGTGTGTGTGTGTGTGTGTTATCGTTCTGAATGATATTGCGTGCAGAGAGTATATTTTCAGTGTTGTTCAAATTCAAGAATTGTACCAAATCCAAGCTCTCAATACGGCTGATTAGGACCTATGCCAATCAGTTGTCGGTCTTAAATTACTTCGAAGTTTGCTGCCCGTTGATCACACACGGCTCAGGAAGCTGGACACCTTTATTGAACTGATAAATAAACTCGCAAAGAGTAGGGAAGGAGCAGAATACTGAATACAGAAACAGAAATAATCGATTCAAATTTGCAGGAAGAGCTTCAGGCAACACAATCAAAACAAAAACAACTGTGCACGGATACCGTAACGCGAAACGTCAAATGGGTATTTAAAAATGGCCTGCTGAAAAGAGCTATGAGCCCACCTAGTCTCTTTACCCACTTTGGTATAGACGAATAGAAACGACAGTAGGCGCTGTGCTCTGTCATCTTGGTTAGGACGTCAGGCGTCTAGTTTACGGTCACCACTGTAGCTATTTGAGCTACTGAGACTCAGCTACTATGATAACGTACTGCTTGTAGTGGTACTCCAGAGAAGCACAAGGATCGATACAGTGTACTGTTGAGAGCTTGGATCCCTTGGTGATCCCAATCCGCTCCGAAGTAACTGTTTGGGATCATCCAGCATTATTTATATTGGGGTTTTTGTGTGTTGATAGTGAGGGCGGCGTCCGAATGCTACCATTGTAATTGTTTTTAAAGGAGGGTTTATGTCCTTAATATGACTTAATATGAGGGTTACGAGGGTCCAAATATGTTTTTAAATTTTTTTGTTTATTAACTTTTTATAAATTAGGTTTCACGATAACCCTGGCGTTTTTATTCATGTGTAATTTCTTATCTATGAATCACAATAACTAAAACATATAGCATATGTGTGAAATTTGAACATTCAACTTTTGAGTATGAATCTTTTATTTTGAACATTCGATCAGGGAACTCGGTATCGGGAAGATTTACACGATCCGATCCCAAATTTGGGATCATTTCTCATCACTATCATCTATACTCCGCCAGTTGTTGCGGCTGGAAAGCATCAGTGTGGACATTCTGGGCACTACAGCGGCTCACTGATTAATTTTATGTCCGCGTGGTGAAGTCCACGCGGACATCTCGAGTCTCAGTTGGCGAGTTCACATTGTGGAGACGCGACCCACTCCTGTGCTGCCATTGCTAGAACGTCACCGCTCTTTCAGCTGCTCTAACGTCTTCGAGGATCAAGATGTGCAGCGGCATTTGTCTAATGATTTTTTTAAGAATAGTCATTCGTATCCTTTCGACCTTTTGCAACGAAGAGGTCTTACAAATTGCGAGCCGACTCTCAACATATTCGTGCATTCTTAAAGAACCATAAATCCACGAAGATTCATTCAGATTCATGAATCTGTAACAGATTCACTGTACAATACATTCTCACATTCTTGGTGGAGGTTGATGACAATGCCCAATGTGTTGCACCGACACACCTGTTGTAGTAGAACGCTTCATGAGTGACCTTCCTATCATAACATACACATCGGTTATCAGATAAGAAGGTATGGGGAAGTTTTGATAAGGGAATTCCGACGCCATTTAGTACTGCTCTAACTGTTCTCGTGTGAAGATGGGCCGGTGGCTGGGCCTCATGCAACAACCATTTAAAGTGAAAGAGTATTAACTTCGGATTTCCCTTGGGATGTGAGTGTCATCTCAGTATCTTGCTAGTTGGCGCAAGTTTCTGAAGTGCGATAAACGATAGACTGCAAATTTAATACAAGTGACGTGACGGTCTGGTGAAATATTTTGCGGCATGGTTCCGTTGGGACTGGTTTAACCAAAACCGTGTTCCAGACGACAGGTGGTTAGTCACCGAAACCGCACCTAAACAAGATACAGATAAAAAAGCAAGCGTTTAGATTAAGGGAGATAAGACACATATTGGTGTGTTGAAACTCGTGAATGAACCAACCCTCCAACGCACTCGGAATGAAGCGTCCGTTTGATGTTTCCAGTGTACGGCTTTTATTGGCCACCGTAGTGTTAGTGGGTATGTGAGGTGAAAAGCTTTTGTCTGTAAGACCATTGAGACATGCGTGCTAATGTTGTGTGTCGTTGTAGGGTTTGTGACAGTCGCAGATGGAAACTATAACATACCTGACGAACTGATCCACTGCTATCGAGGGAATGGAACGCTACCGGGACCACCGCACACGCTGCCATTTCTGTTGGAGCTGATACGGAAGATCGAACGCCATAATCCTACCACGCTCGATATACGTATGCTTAGCGCTGAGCTTATTCACCGGTAAGAACGTGTTACTAGTATCACTAGTGCTACCCGAAGATTCCTTGTCCATAATTGTAGTAGCTAGAGAATTTGCCACAATGGTGCTCCTGATCTTCTAATCCATTATCCTTGTCTTTCCAACCGATGCATTAACGTCATCACTCCATCTCAGCTAGGGCCCTAAATAGGTCCCCTTCCTCTGTGGACAAGGATGTGGACTATTCGAATAAAAATTCTACGATCTGAGTTCTTCAGTAGCTTTTCAGTGATATGACTAGCGTACCGAACTCCGGCTAGTCTAATTAAGTCTAATTCTTTAATAGTGGGAATTCGCCATTTGGTAGTTCTTTGCTTGTTTAATATTTTATTGAAAATGTCGATATACCGGTAGGACCCTTAGACACCGAATTGACGAACATTATAAATATAGACGCGATAGCACTATGTGAAGAGAGTACATTGAGATCATCGGGACGTACACCGGACAGTAACACGGCTACAGAAATCAGCAACTGAGATCCCTAACTTAAAAGCGGCACGGGTGTCGTTAAAGGTTCAGCAGGTTTTCGAAAGCGCTCGGAAGATCCAAATGATGTTCTCGTCTTCTTGTTGAACTGCATTGACCGAGCACGGAATAGCCTAGATGGCACGTACAAATTGATTTTCATGAGGAGGGTTTGGAGGGTTGGAGAATCAATGATGCCATTTAGCAGTCCATCAATGAAAGCCAGTCTGGCGCGAAGAAGACACACTGCTTCTAATATCACTACTTCTGGCTATCACGTTGTCAAGGTGGCCCTTGAAAGAGAGCCTCGTGTCCAGAAGTATGCCGAGATCCTTAACACATTTTTTGTCGCTACAAGGTCTGATCGTCGATCACACAATCGAATTTTGCAGGACTTCGTGAGCGTGAGACTCCGTCCTTCCACAGATATCAAATCATGAAACCAAAGGAGTGAAAACCATGGAAGGCCAGAGACAAAAGAATTTCTAATGTTTCAAAGTCTTTTAAAACCTTTAAACAACAGCAACACGGAACCAACCTTGTGTACCTTGTACCTTGTGTACTTGTGCCGCTAAAACAGAGTTAAGAAGTTTGAATCAGTCAGGAACTTCAAGGATTTTGTATAATCCCACACTCGAACGTCCGACTAAATATCACTTTTTGAAGTCGGAGATACTAAAAAGTGATAAAACAAAGGAATTTTAAGCAAATTTAAAGGTACGATCACCTATAGATCATCAGTTGTTAAGAGAACCGTTGGAACTACTACTTCCAATATCTTGATTGGTGACTCGCTAATCGGCTGCTCGAGGAATTTAGCTTCTGCTTGAACCTCCGAAGGTATACGGAATCTCTGTATGGCAGGTGGCTTATAGAAGATCTCTTGTCTATAAAAAGAATTCTTGCCAGCGCAAAGTTGAAGAATATAAGACCGAATCAATACCCTTGACTCCCATGGACTCTGGACAAACCAAAATGTGACAAACCACCTGACATGTGATGTTAGATATTGCGATGCTCAAGAGTCCGGATAACTTGACCGGAATTCCAAAAGAGCTGATATAATTTTACCCCTTCAATCTTAAAGTCATTGAAGAAACGGAAAGTGCGTAGCTTATTTGCCACATCATGAAGATCTGTTCAGTAGTTAGTGCACCCTTTCGAAAACTCCTCTCAAATAGTGTCCAACTAACATTTCTACGAGTGGTTCTTGTATTGCAAACTGTTGCTTTAGATTAATCTCCAAAACTTTACATTTCAGACTACGCGTGGATGGCATTGAGAAGGTGCCGGGTGTGTCCGAAACGCAATGGGTCACTCCGCACAGTGCGCGTGGCATAATGGTGCCCAAGTACGCGCTCCAACGGCAGCTGGTATCGAACGTACCGGGACGAATCGATTTTGAAGCCTTTCTAACGCCGTTCGAAATCTGTAACCTGCATCGGATGCTGAGCAGCTCGGTTGAACCGTACCAGCGTGAAAACGAGCGGCTCACCTGCCCCATTACGCTGATGAGTAGCGATGGAAATGCGCAAGCACCTTGGATCACACAGAACAAGTGAGTGAGTTCGAGTGGCAAATATTGCTGGGCGGCCCTTCTAATACAAGTTTTTTGCATTATCTTTTTTCCCGCAGAGCGCAGAAAAGTAACTCCAACCAGACGACGTTTTCACGCCCCTTATCACGCTGTCCACTGGAGCGGGGAACCTGCCATACAGCGGACTACGGTACGTTTTCGCCAGGTGTGGTAATCATGTCGATTGCCGCCGGTCTTCAGCCACAGAGCGTGTTGCTCAGCGAGTTTGTGACGGCGTACAGGAAGAAAAATCCGTACGAAAACCTCGAAACCATGGACAGGGCGGACACACGCAAGCAGCTGGATAAATTGTTTGCATCGCTCGAATCGATCGACAACATGTATGCAGCTGGGTTGGCGGGCGATTTGGCAGAGGTTTGCCTGTACCAAGGGCCATCACTCATGAGGGACGTTGTGATCGGGCTGGCTGGCAGTTGGAACGACACTTACTTTCCACGCGCGCGCTATCTGAGCGAAAACCACGCGGGACGGTGGGAAATGACGGACAGTGAAATATTGGCCGGTATCGATGGGTTTTTCCTGGCGCAACAAACTCCCCAGCTGTATAAGCGTTTGCGCCGTCTGAGACTTTCGCAGGTGCTGGAGATGTTTTACAGTGATCGTGGAATTCCTGTCACCGCAATCGAAACCATCTCCCATCGGAGGCGCGTTGGGTACGGGCAGGGTAGACCGCCCAAGACCGGATCACTACAATCCACCGGGAAGGACCACGAATCGATGGAAAGAGCTCAGTTCAGTGCGAAAGCAGTAGGAGCCACACGGTTCCACGCGGTTTTTGAAGGTGAAGAGTTGGAGGAAACTCCAACGGAAAAGCAAGCGGTGGATGTGACGCGTGCCTGCCAACGGAAGGACATTCTTCGTTCGATCGAACCGGAAAGGCTGAAGCAGGAAACGTACAAATTTGTGGAACTGTTGCAATATACCACCGGCAGCGTGATCGTCGATGAGCGGCTTATGCAGAACATCTGTAACGCAACGGTCGATAAGTTTGTGGAGCAAGCCAACCTGCTACTGGACACGGTTGCCGACTGTCCGACGACGTCCGGTGCGGGAAAGCTTACCGTAAAACCCAACGTTGACCTTACGGTTGTGCTGGACGGGTCTCGTGACGAGTATCACAATCTGCAGCTAATATCGTGAGGATACTACCGGCATTGTGTCCACGATCTGGATTGACTAAAGTTGTTTTTCATTTTAGCTATTTGGTGGATTTAATTGACGTCTCCAGTTACGGATCATCTCTCTCCGTCGTACACGGTACTACGGGGCAATATATGGTGAATAAGACGAACAGTATATCTACGGCATTCGAGGAACTGCTTCGCTTTCAAGGATCATGTATGAAAATAGCCAATTTTATGCATTTTAGATGAGTTCTTGGTAACATGATGCATTACAATTTCAGTTCCCCGGCAGCTCTCGCTCTCTAGAAGTTTTGCCTCGATCGTTACAACGCTTTCCGCACAGATGGATGCAGAACGATCGAACTTTACTGTCGGGTCCAATGCACCGGTCGTGCTGGTGTTTGCTCAGTCGCACCGTATCGCCAATGCGGACTTTGAAAGTGCTCGCCGTATGTTGCGCGGATCGTTCGAACAGTTTCCCGATCTTTACTTCGGCTTTGTCACGAACGATGCTGCAACATTCCGGCAGTTGACGAATTTTGTAAGTGTTTGCTAGGCATGAAATATTGCATAGAGTAATTGTTTTACTTTTAATCACTTCCAGAACGATACAACGCACAGCCGATCTTTAGAGGAGCATTATCACATTATTGAAACTTCACAAACATCGATCGCAAGTTTTGCCGGCGAACTGGCACCAATGTTACGAGCTATACCACAACGATTGATGGCGCCCAACTGCCACACCGCCAGCAATCGGGACTTTTGGCGTGCGGCAGTCGTGCGCGAAGAGTACGAGCAGTATCTTTCGCCGGGTGTTGAGTTGCGGTATCGCTTGGGCCAGCTGTTTCTGCGCAACAGTGAGAACGTGCGCGTACAGTTTATGAACACGGATTACGGTGAGTTTACCGTGTGTGAAGGTCGCAACCATCGTGCTGTGCCGGACAATTGCCAAACGACGGGTCCCGGTGCGGAAAGCCTGTGGTTCAATCACACCCGTCCGTGCGATGGCATTATGGATCAGGCGTGCCGATCGCTTTACTATACCGTGCGGTTGGAAAATTCCAATGTGCTGTGCAACGAAAACGATTGTCGCTATCCGGATCAGGTACGGTTCGTTATACGGCACGAAGGTATTCGCTGTATGGGAGATAATAGTGCTGCGAGAAAGGCACATCATTTTCATTCCCTTTGGATGGTTATTTGCATTGGAACGATCGTTAGGTTATTTTCGTAGGAGTTATTAGTTAAAGTTTAGTTAACTATTTCATTCCGACTGTGTTCAAGCTGATAGTAAATGTGCTAATAAGTGTTATTAAAAGGAAGAGATTGAACATAATAGTTCACTGGAAATAAATCGAAGCTGTTAAGAAAACCGCATGATTAGTAGGACATTATTATTTAATTTCTTAATATATAATTTTCATTCCACTTCAATTACCTATTTAATCGTATTTTAATTAATTTAATATTTATTGTTGATTATTTTAAAAATTACACCATTTTAACGGCTGTTTTAAAACCCAAGAATGCCCATGCGGCACAGCTTTATGTTTCATTGCCCATGCAGCAGTTTGTTTACGTTGCCACAGGTTTGACAGCTGGCAACCGATGACGAATATAAAAAAAAAATCGCTGTATTGTCAACGTCACTCGGTTCACCGCAGAACACGGTTTCTTTGATTGAATTACACATTTATTAGTTTGTGTGTTAAGAAAATCACTAATAATTTCCGCTTTTACCACGATGGCGACCCTTAAAGATCGTCAGATTAGTAAGTAACGTGTGTACGATTGTAGATTGTACGCCCGACTAACGCGACCCGCTCTCTGTATTGTGCTGTTTCAGATGCTATCAAGCAAATGCTAAACCTCAATCAGCCCATAACGAAAGCCATATCCGCCGAACCCGTATGGAAGCTGTTGATATACGATCGTGCTGGGCAGGATATTATTTCCCCGTTGATATCGATCCGTGAGCTGCGTGAAATGGGTATTACGCTGCATATGTAAATATTGAACCACATAAACCTCCCCCCGGTTGGAGAGATTGGTTGAACGATGTTTTACCTTTTACAGTCAGTTACATTCCGATCGTGATTCCATTCCGGACGTGCCGGCTATATACTGTTGTGCCCCAACGGAAGAAAATCTGGGCCGTATAGCGCAAGACTTTCAGAACGGGCTGTACGATGTGTATCACCTGAACTTTATTGCACCCATCTCCCGGCAGAAGTTGGAAGATTTGGCTGGGGCAGCCTTACAGGCGGGATGTGTCGCAAACATTCACAAGGTGTACGATCAGTACTTGAACTTCATCACGCTGGAGGATGATATGTTTGTGTTGAAGCACCAGAACAGTGATGCATTGTCGTATTACGGTGGGTATTGCTTTGGTGCTTACGATCACGCCCTGCGCAAGTTATTAAAGGGTCGCATTACTTGACACATTTTAGCCATTAACCGTGCCAATACGCAGGATGTAGAAATGGAAAACATCATGGATAGCATCGTGGACAGTTTGTTCGCCGTGTTCGTTACGCTTGGTACCGTACCCATCATAAGGTGTCCGAAAAACAGTGCCGCCGAAATGGTGGCCCGAAAGTTGGAGAAAAAGCTCCGTGAAAATCTGTGGGACGCGCGGAACAATTTGTTCCACATGGATGCAACACAAACGGGAGCATTTAGCTTTCAGAGACCGTTGTTGGTGTTGCTGGATCGCAGCATCGATATGGCGACACCGTTGCATCACACCTGGACCTACCAAGCGCTTGCCCACGATGTGCTGGAGCTCGCACTGAATCGTGTCGTGGTGGAAGAGGATCCATCAGCAGACCAGCAACAGTACGGTGCGACCGGTGCGAAGCCAAAAATGAAAGCATGCGATTTAGACTCACGCGATCGGTTCTGGTGTACGCACAAAGGGAGTCCATTCCCGACGGTGGCCGAAGCGATACAGGAAGAGCTGGAACAGTATCGCTCCTCGGAGGAAGAGATCAAAAAGCTTAAAACAACGATGGGCATCGACGGGGAATCGGATGTCGCCTTTTCCATGGTGAACGATAATACGGCCAAACTGACCAGTGCCGTCAACTCACTGCCACAGCTGCTAGAAAAGAAGCGGCTGATCGATATGCACACCAAAATTGCCACTTCCATTCTGAACTACATCAAATCGCGCCGGTTAGATTCGTTTTTCGAGCTGGAAGAAAAAATCATGTCCAAGCAAGCGCTCGATCGTGCGTTGATTGAATTGCTGAAGGACCCGGAATTTGGCCTACCTGAGGATAAGATGCGACTGTTTATCATCTACTACATCTGCAGCAACGTAACTGATGCGGAATTTAAGCGCCTAGAGGAGACGTTAAGGGAGTGCGAATGTGATTTGTCCCCATTGCCGTACATACAACGATGGAAGTGAGTGTCTGCAGTGGTAACCCATGGTAACACAGTGATTGATGTATGTTTTGCGTCTTTGGTTTTAGGAGCATCATGAAGAGCACACTAACGAACTCGAACCAATACGAAGGAAGTGGCACAAAAACGGTTTCCATGTTTTCGAAGCTCGTATCCCAGGGATCGTCCTTCGTGATGGAAGGTGTAAAGAATTTAGTAGTTAAAAGACACGTACGTAACTAACGGATTACCGCAGTATATGACCGATAGTCTAACATGTGGTGCAAATCGTTTCAGAATCTTCCGGTCACCAAAATCACGGAACAGCTGATGGAGTGTCGGTCTGGTGGCTCCGAGGTGGACGACTATTTGTACCTCGATCCTAAGCTGCTCAAGGGTAGCGATGTGGTGCCCAAAAATCGATCCCCATTCCAGGACGCCATCGTATTCGTGGTCGGTGGTGGTAACTACATCGAGTACCAGAATTTGGTCGATTTCATCAAATCCAAGCAAAGCACCAACAGCATCCGGCGCATCATTTACGGTGCCTCAACGCTAACGAATGCGAAACAGTTCCTGAAGCAACTCTCACTGCTGGGTCAGGAGATTGCCGGTGCATAGAGCACATCCCGCCAGCATCCGGTACGCCGCGGTGTGATTGAACGTTGCTTCGGTGTTTCGCAACGGCGGAACGTTATATGTGAGCTTAGCTAGATGCGGAAAAAGGTGGTAAGGAAGTAAAGTTAGCCGTACGTACCACCGGTGCAAATGGACTAGGAATATTATTGGATTAGGTTTCGCTTACCTTTACTGCGTTTATCCAAGGAATAAAGCGTTATTATTGATTCGTTAGCATTTTATTAAAAACATGATCATTATTAGCATTGCATCTGTTTTGAAGCGTGTACCATTGGATTATGTTACATTCTGGAGAACTTCCGCCTAGTATTTATTCAATAATAAAAGGAAACATTACTCAGACAGTAATTCTTTCAAACTAGTGTTTTTAATAATCTTGATTTTGTACAAATATTCGCATTTCTCGGAGAAAAAAGAACTTAAATATTATTACAGATTTCATTTAATTTACAATTTACAACCAGCTTGAACGTAATTCGAATTTTCCACAACGAGCAGTACGTTGGTCGAATAAAACTGCGCGTACATGTATGCAAATCAATTGTATTTTATATTCAGTTAGTTAAACTTATACACTTTTTGTATACACGTTACGCATCCTGCATGTATTCTATTTACAATTGTGTAGTTTTAATAATTCTAATGTGTAGTAGCTATCAAGTGATCATAACGGATCTGGCGGGCGGGCAATATTTAAGTGTTTCAGGTGCTATGCAATTGTCTCATATATTTCAAACAATTTCATAAAACACTTCGCAAATTTTATCTAATATGATGGTAAACGTGTAGCATTAATGAACATAGAACGAGTATATTTTTTCGATTTTTCACAGATCCATCATATAATTATACATACCACTGTTTACTGAAGTTGCCTATATTTAGGCGCATTTACTGAATATGGTGTTAATTCAAATAAAATATTGCGATAAAACTATCCGTCCCACAAACAATTAAACGGTTGGATAGAGGATCAATTGGGCGATGACAAAGTATCTGCTAATCGTGCTAGGACACGCCTAGGGAGCAGACGGCTGACGGTGACGGTCTCTTATGATCCAGAAGGCTTCATCATTATCCTTCTTCATAGGAAGACTTCATACTATCCAAAAGACTAACTCGCCTCAAAGCTCCATTGGTTTCGTTACTTTTTTTAAATGATGATCTTCTTAAATCAAACTAGAGATATCAAGTAATGTCCTCTGGGCATGTTGGAAAAGAACGAAGTTATCATAATAGAATGGCTGGGCCCCGTGAGGAAAACACCAAACCTATATTCTATCAAGAAGGTAGGTATCAGGCCTGATTAGCTAGAATGCTGAAAGACGTGTTCTTTTCAGCAGTGTCTCTCAATTCTTTGATGGATTTAACGTTCGTTACATTACCTGAATGATGGTACTGAATGCTTGTGCAAAACAATAAAACCCTCTAATAATTTCATGAAAAGTGAAACCAGAAAAGCCGCAATTACTAGCGAGAGTAGAAATATAGTTATATGGCACTGTTTGTTGCGCAGAAACAATGCACGTAAGTGTGTGGCAGTTATTGGCAGTGGCGTGAAGACATTTCCCTCTCAATGGACCGTTGGGCTTTATGGTCGTCTCAATGATGGGTGCTACTTTCACGTAACTTTTCAATAGTTTGGATTAATTGTTGCTTATTCTGACTTATACGATGTTGCCGACCTTCGGAAAATTTTATTGTTTAAATAAAAAACAAATTAACGAGAAAAAAAATTAAATTTGCGAAATACCTTAATTACAATAAAAATTGCGAAATTTAGGACAGACGATTTAAATAAAGAATTGTGAATAGCCCTGAAAATGGCGATAACACATTATTGGCTCATGTTTCTCAATTACACCGACAGTAACGTTTCAGGGCGAAGGCCACGCACTTGAAATCGATTTGCAAACGATCCTCTTCCTAGGCCACTGTACGCAGCCAGTGGTCATCAAGCGATGTAAAATTAAAGCACACCAGCTTCTGTTCATTATTACAAATAAATGAGTAAAATAGAGCATAAATAGATTGCCGTATCTCGCTATGATGTATTTTGGTAAATATTGTAGTTATAAAACAATAAAATTATTACATGAATTATGCGCAGGTTGATCCTCACTGCACCATAGTAACGGGTGAGTAACACTTTAGCCTTGACATTTACACCAAGGGCTACATGGATGGTAAAGTTCCTGTCTTGCACAGTACAATTTACCATGTAAACACAGTACCCCAGACGTAATCCATTTCAATACTTATGTAAACTATATTTTACAAATTAAATAAAATTGTATTTAATGTAAATAAATTCACCATTTGAAGACGACGCTATAAGTGCAGAAACGATGAAAAAATCTAATAAAATTGTTTATTATTTAAAAAGAGATTAAATGAAATGGACATCCTAGATCTTTATTATTACCTTTAATTATTATTTTAATATTTATTTATTAAATATAACGCAAGACGGCGTTCTCTCGCGATGTGTATTCACCGAATAACGCTCACCTAAAAGGTATAGCTTCGCCATGATCGCGATCGTAAATGCGGCACCTTCGACCGAGCGGCACACAACACACCGATTCAATTCGATCGTAGCCGCCGATCCAGCAAGTCGGTTTGAGTGTGTGTCGTGCGCTCGCCTGAAAGTTCCGTCCACCGTGTGCATTGTTCTTGTGTTTTGCGCGGTACAACGCGGGTGCAACTTACATCCCGAAAGCGTGTGCGTGGGTGCATCCATTGTAACGGTGAGCTTCAATCGCGAAAGTTCAAGTGCTCGAGCGCGCGCGCGCTCGTGTGTGTAAGTGTGTATGCGCTAGTGTCAATTATCGTACTATATAATCCAGCGCCGGGTTGAAAGGTTAGTGTTTGAGATTTGCATAAAGCGGTATAATGATTGCATGCCGTGAAACCGTTTGCTGGATGCTGTAGCAATACGTTGGTCGATTAGAGAGTACGTTAGACAGGGTGCAATACAAAGAACGAGCAACACGAACACACAAACACACTATCGCCGAAAACCGTAAACGAATACACGGGAAAAGTTAAAGGAGAAAGCTCGATGTAACCTGGTGGAATGTAGGAAAGGCCGAAAATGGGTCAAGCGGGTTTTTTTTTGGCTTTGGTGTAGAATACCGTTGTCTCGGATGTCCACGGAACTCGTCTTCCAACCAGCAAGCTAATCAAAATGTACATTAAAAAGCTCGCCATATAGCGGTTATGCTAGATGCTGTATGCGTTACCCGATATCTCACGATCGAGGGTGACTTGGTTGCATGCGTATCTTCGCATTGCTGAGGGTTTACCCTCTCTACCCTCCGGATGTGTTTGGTAAAGCGCAAATCAATGTATTATGAAAGCCTGTGGTAGCCATTGTCCGGTTTGGAATTTGGCCCCAAAAACACGTGCCCTGTGCAATAGCTTGCGGCACGCAAAGCGCGACCAGTTACGACATTGCGTGCCTGCAAAGCAAAATCAAAGAAAACTGTCAAACCTTATCCAAGCAATCATTTGCAATCTGTCTGGGCAGTCGCCAAGGTAAGGCTGCTAACGTGTCCCGCGGGTTGCTTTGCTTGGTGGCGTTGTGGCGTTGTGGCACGAAGAAGGTTCATTATATTGGTGGAAAAGCCTCTACAGAAGCGTGGATGAATGATGAGCCTTGCGAACGCGTGTATAACGAGCAGGTTGTTTGGGTTTCTTCCACGCGTTATCTATTTTGATTTCGGAATAAGAAATGCCAAAATTGGTTTTCTGTTGTCTTATGCACGTTGCTGTATAATGAGCGAATCTTCGCGTATCGGGAATCATTTCCACCCTCGTCCCGTGTGCAAAATTAACGATTTATTTATAGTATCATCTGACACTGTTGCGAAAAACGTCACAACACGTTTTGAGGTGCGTCCAAGCTCATGCTTTATTTATCCATTCACACGTGTGTGGTATTTTTCCTTACCACCAGACGGTTGCTTCCGTTGTGCATTATAAGCTTTATAAATCTTGAACAATTAAATTGCCGTCCGAGTGTTTACCAATTGGCGGTGGCACGTGAATAGCTAGGAAATGGCGGCTTCCGTATGAACACCATTCCATTACTTATGAATCCGTCTCTCTCTCATTTTATATTTTGACGCATTCATGTCAGCTCGGAAAGATATTGTGTTTTAGTGAGGCACTCAACAGGAGCCACAAAAAAAAAATTAATAATAACTTTTAAATAATCATTAGCTCAGATCAACTTGAACTGGTGGGTCGTAAGTGGCATTTAATTGATGTATGCTTGTCGCTACCATTCGGCGCAAAAGACAAACGGCAAATTGGACGAATAATGATAAAAAAATCTAAAATCTACGCAAATACCTCTTTTAACGAGCAAACTCTCGCATTTGGGTTACTGGAACTATTTTTTTTATTTAAAGCTTATTGTCAAAGATGGATCATTTCAGAAACTTAAGCCTAAAATGGAGAGTTCAGAAACTGTGAAGATCAATACCATGATAGAATCAATCGGTCATTATTATCACCCATGGATGAGAAATCTTACTCTTTTGAAAAATTGAAATCAGAGTCAGTGAGTTAGAATAAAGATTTAACTCACTCACAATGATTAAAAGTGTAAAAACTACAGTTAACTCACTCATGATTTAAATCGTGATAAGTTATAAGTCATAAGTTGAGGATCGCCTTGAAGAAATAAATTTAGTATTGGGTTAACATGATTCAGATTCATGAGTCTGAATGAATCTTTGACCTCAAATTGAATCGGAATCTCTATTGCAAAGATTCATGAACTCTCCTCGCTCTTCAATTACCAAAAACAAGAACGACTATCATTCCGTATTAGGCCACCGAGGGGCATGAATCATCACTGCGCTGGGGATTTATGAATCTTTTGTGAGTCAATTTCTGTTTCGTATCATTCCTCGTTAAAGAGTCATTTGAATCATTCTTCTCAAATGATTCATTAAGCACAGCACACATTGAGTCCTCAGTTAACCCTCTTATAAGTTAAATCATCAGTTGTTGATCGAGAAAGATCATCATTCCTTACCATTAGTACTGTTCTAAAATCATCAATGGAACACTTGGAAGATCCATTTCTCGTAGAACTCGAAAATTTACTGATGGTATGAAATAAGTGCTTTGTTGTTTCAAGACATTAGAACCATTTCTCTAATGCCCAGAGTCATTCTACAGGAATTGAAAGGATGGGATGTGTCCTCTGTATATGTTGGTGACGAGGATTATGAGTGTTTCGTAAGACGACTAAAGGACTGAGATGAATTAAACTCTTTATAACAGCAGGTTGGTTCAAAGTTACTGCCGATTGCTAATAAGCAGCTTTGTGCTTCGAAATACCTGGTCTGGAGCTCGAAAGGTGAAATAGCATAAAATTATGACGGATTTTGTTTTTCTCAACAAAATTCCAGTTAGTGTTCTTCATCAACAAACTGGAATTTAGTTGAAGTTATTCCTGAGAGAGGGGATAAAACTGGTTTTATTTATTTAATTTCTATTATGACGGCAGTACCGTATTTCCAACATCGCTTGTGTTGAGCGAAAATAACAGTTGACACAAGGCATTTCCTCCTTGCGATTTGCCTTATCCCGAAAAACTGGTTTGCTGGTTTGCAAAAAAATTGCTCACTCTGCTGGTGTTTACTGTACCCTTATTGATTATAGCACCTTGGGAAAGTTGTTTTGCTCGGATCAACCTACAGATTTTCGGGCCTATTTCCATTGTAAAATAGGTCTAAATTAAAACAAATCGCCCAAAATTTCTTCAAGAAACTTCGAAAACAACTATCACCTAAACTAAACGCACGCGTTGGACTCATAGGGTTTGGAGGTTTTTGCTTTTTATGTGGCCACATAATAAAAAAATCCCTCAAAACGAAATCACACGTGATAGATTTCACTTTTGTTTTGATTTATAAAAAAAAAACACACACACACAGAGAAAACTTTTCGATCAACTGTGCAGTGACGGTCGGTCGGTTCCGTAACGCCGATCTTCGCCTACCGAAACGAAATTCAGTGATCAGCGCGGGAGGTCATCTTTCCGAAACGATTCCATAAAACCTTTACCGGCAGTTCGCTGGAGCAACGGTTGCATAAGCTATGTTTTGGACCTTTCTAGTTAAGGCCCATCCCCAACTCGGTTGAAGCGTAAGGGCAATAAGGGATAGGGCCCGAATTTAAAAGTCATAAGCATAATACTACCATCATAAGAATGCTAATTCAAATGCAAAACATATGACATCGATTCGAAAGCGAGAAAAGATACTGCAGCGTATTGCATCACTACGCTTGGGTGGGGTTTGCTTTAAAATAATTATACAACTTAAATTTATCTTCGTTTAGTGCATAGGTTTGTTTTTTTCATTGTTGTTATGTGTGGGGTTATTTCGTTGGCGTACTTCGTATTATTTACGGCTACTTTACATGCTGCGTGCTTTATTTCAATCCAATGATCAAATTTTCTTTGTCATAATGGCTGAACAACCCATTTTTTATGGACTGATCTAATATTTACGTGAGCACGCTCAGTCGCAGGTCTGTGTGAGAGGCTTGATCCATCCCAAACCAAATATTTATCAAAATGATGAATTTTGGTGCCTTAATTTATCAATGATTTATTGTTTTGAAAGTTTATTTTTAAAATTTTATTATAATGTTTTGGTCTCTCTCGCTTTGGTCCAGAATGTTGCCAATGGCTACTCATGCATAAACTCTAACATTTTTTCAGCATTTTCGTGACCTTGGCGTTCAACTGTCTTTTCGTGCTGGATTTGAATTTATTTGATTTGATCTTCCGTTCATCAAAGAAAAATCTCATCGCCCTCTTTGAGTGTCATTTGGAGACTTGGTGAACTTTGTAAAATCGTTGTCTTTAATCAGTAGGAATTAGAGATGAGAATAATCACTCTTTTCAATGATTTGAGTCAAAGAGTCAAATGAGTCAAAGAGTGGGTTTAAAGATTTGAAACCTTTACTCACTCTTTTGAGATTCATTAAAAAGTATTACACTGCATCAATGTTTTTATCACTCTTTTGCGTTTATACTCACTCTCACTCTCTGTGTCGACTAGAAACTCACTCAGGAGTGAGTAAAACTGTTTTATCACTCTTTAGATTATAATCACTCTATATTTATAACTTAAGTTTTATAACTTAACTGTTTAACTGTTTTATCACTAGTTTTGGATTGAAATAATTCTGTAGGTGTGATAAATTATTCTTTATTCATTTTTAATATACTTACAGCATTATTTGAATCCACAAGGAGTGATAAAACACTTTCACTCACTCCTATTCACTGATTTGAATCCAAAACGAATTATAAAACACTGTCACTCTCTTTTACATTCTTCCTGTTTTACTTAATGTGTACAATCCAACAAGAGAAAGAACACATTACAATCTCAAACGAGTGATAATACACCTTTATTCACTCTCATAGAGTGATTATAATCTAAAGAGTGATAAGTGAGTGAATGAGTATCTAGTCGGCACAGAGAGTGAGAGTGAGTATAAACGCAAAAGAGTGGTTAAAGGAATCATAAAAACTTTGCGTGCTGATTTATACTCATTCACTCTCTCGAAGGTTTCAACTCACTCACTCACTCTTACTCAGCGCGCCCATCTCTAGTAGGAATGCATTTTCCATAAAATCGGATGCAATCTACCAATCTAGAGGGCAGAATGATGAGATCACTTTGCATTCGATCTCCATCCGACCTGCTGTCTGTTGTCAGACTTCCACTGATAACTGATTTTAAATAATATTTCTATGGAAGATGGGCGAACATAGGGCAGAATTAATTAAAAAGATCAAAAAGATCAAAGGTAAAAACCTTAGAAAACACCTCCTAATTACATGAGCAAATGCCGAAAAATGTGCTATGAGAGTTTGCAACCTATTTGAGATTGCAACGATTCATTATGCTTAACAATGTGTTTCATAGTCTAGACTCAATTCCCGGAATCCTTGAATCGGCAGAAACAATCAACCATTCAGAACGAGCAACGATTGCGCAAAGAAGCACCACAAAGCGATCATACCAAATCAACGCGGATGATACGCAAATAAGCGTACAATTGTACGAAACATATTACCCCGCTGGGGGGGCCATCATAACACTTCATGACGATAAGAAATTATTTATGCTGCGGCATTGTGCGTTGGACCAAACAACAACCAAAAAATAAAGTCGTACTTTGTGGTTATTTTTTCGCTTCTAATGCTACTTATCTTGGCCAACATATCCGGGTTCGTCAGCCCACCATTCGGACAATTCTTTCGGGTTCGAGACGAACAAATAAGCTTTGGAAGTTTGTTTCTGTTTGGTTTGTTTTTTTTTGTGGTTCATCAGTTTGGCTTTCGTTCATAATTCTTACGCCACATTAAGGTAATTAGCATTGAGCGTTCTGTTCTCGTATTCGGTGCGGTTAAGTGTGGTTCAATTGGACAGAAAAGCGTTTGCCTTTTTTATTTTTTATTCTTTTTTTTTTGCTTGCCTTTAACGAACCATTTTGACGGAGTCGAGTGGAGTTTTAGGGCACTCTGTAGGTTGGTTCCACAAACAATCGTCATCCGCGCCACTCGAGACATCGAGGAAGCTCGTGACCAGTGGTGGATGACAACAAACCTGACATCGTTCGTGTCTTTGTAGCCAAGTGGCCAAGGGAGTGTTTAGCACTTTGAGACGGCAAGGAGTGTCTCCTACGTTATTCCCGTGTGAATTGAGGGAAGTAAGGAAGAAGATTTGCATAAAAACAACAAAACCCCACCACAATTAGCAAATATTGATTCAATACGATTGCGAGGCAGCATTTACTGGTGTTTTTGCTAGCTCATACGTTCATTCCGAAAACGGGAGATGTAAATTGAATTTATTAAAAGTTTGCAAAAAAAAAAGGCAAGTAGATTCCATGCGCGATGCGCGACACTGCGGTGCATGATGGATAGCAACCGTTGGAGACGTCTTCCCTTTGCTTCCCGATGCCGTAATGGATACTGGCTATTTGACGGTGAAGGTTATGCTATTACGAGGAGGCAGGTGAAAGATCGTAGGAATGCTACTGCCCCGCGAACGCGTAGGTTCAGCAATGTTCCCTGTGCGGTGACGTACGATCGACGCAGAAACGATCGTGCTTTTTTCTTCTCTGCCTGTTAAGATCGATAGTGAAAATAAAGATTACGCATGAAATATTTGGGAAGGCCTTAATGAGCGGTCTATGCCACCGTGGATGGCCTCGAGCTGTAGGGGGTGTTGCAAGCGACGAACCTGTTCTGATACGTCGAGTTTATATTTTGCTGCGTCATTACACAATCATACGGTACCATCTGCTGCATTGTTATCGAAGAAGTTAAATGTGGCTGAAGCTTTAGACGGATAATTTTACCTTTCAAAAATGATTTCTAATTAATCTTGGAAGTTGAATACTCCTGACAGGTATTTTAACTAATAAACTCTCAAATGAATGGAAGTACTCTTCGTTTTCCTTTCTGACACCACAATCTCGCTGGAGGACGTGTCTGTCATTTTGGGATTTTGGGTTTCTTTTATTTTATTTGTGTACCTGTTACTTGTGCAGTCGGTCAGTATTGCGTGCTGGGGATTACAGTCGAAAGGGAATTCGAAACCGGTTCAGTTACGTAATAGACCGGTACTACTATAACGAAACCAGTGAGCTTTCAAAGCTTGTAGATGTTAAAATTTTATTTCTATTTTATGTACATCGAATATATTTGTCAATTATACCTCAAATCAACTACTGCTAATGCTCCACACACGGTTACACGGTTTCAATTATTTGTATAGTCATAAATGTGTCACTCATTACATCCCAAGTGCATGAATTCTTAATCCAAATGGCGTGAAACTTTGCTATCCATCTAAAAATGTCCTAAAATCATTATTCATATTTATTAAACATCTTCAGAAGTTAAGATATTTAAAGAAAAAACATCAAGTCTTCCATATTAAATTGTAACTTTTTTGATATTTCATTCGAGTTTTGAGCAAAAACATATTCTTCAGGATGTCCATTGGCATTTTATCGTAAATTATAATAACTTGGAATTAATTTCGACATTTTTCGACTTATTTGTGGGTTTCCATCTTACCTGTACTTTCTGCAAAGTGTTATTAGGCACAGAAGGCAATCTTAAATTACCATCAGGTATCGTTTAAAACCAGCTGGACACTTTAGTTTGATAGCCGAAGTTATCCAACTGTAGAAAATGTATTTTGGTGTCAGAAATTGAGTACGCTGTGATGTAATGAGCTAAATCAGTACAGGCAGTCCCCGAGATACGCTACTATAGTGGACACAAAAATTATATTCCGAGTCGAATTTCGTTTATACTTCAAAGTTACAGAATCCACTTTCTTCTTTGCACTTAATTTATTCAGCGTATGAAGAGATTTTTAGAAAGATTACATTACAATAAGTTATAAACAAATGTTTTATATGACAAAGCAAGGTATTTTCGATCAATTAGTCACCTTTTTGCTAAGATTAGTGCTGTAAACTAACTCAGCTGTCAAATTTACAAAACCGCGTGTCTCCAAACTCGCCTATAAGATCTGCGTATCTCGGGGATTGCCTGCACTTTGATAATCTTCTCCTTTATTTATTTAATTTCATGTACAGTTTTCTGTTACAATTATTCAACATACTTACAATACTTACGTTACTTAATGTTTATATGCAATTTTATTTGTTACATCAAAGTATTACACAACCGATCGATTAATTAGCGTCGTACGGTAAAAGTTTTCCTTTGGCATACTAATTATAGTAGCTTGAAAATAATCAATCTGGAAGTTAATTAGAAATAAAACACAATGGAAACACACACATGCACTGGCCGGTAATGAATAACAAAACGTAGCTAACTTCCTGCCATTCGTTATGCATGAGTATTTGTGTAATTTGTAATTTGTACAGAAGAAAAACCCCGCCAAAATATCCGTGCACTACTAAATAAAGCTAGGTAGCAGTATATCCAACACCTCCGAACTAATCTATTTCTTTTCTTTTCCGGTGTAATTTCATCTCTTTTTTTTCTAGACCACTTACCCCCAACAAACACTGTAGAAAATTAAAAAAAAAACAAAAAACAGCAAAACAATGTCGCCTCTCGGGTTCAACGATCCGCTGACGGCGATAGCATCCGTAGTTACGGGGGTTGCGATCGTACTGTCACTAATCAAATACTACCTCTACCTCACCTGCGGCCACTTTACCTCCACTGTAAGCATACTACGAAAGCGTGAAAGCGTGGTGGTGGTGACCGTGAAAAAGCCCCCCCTTCTCCGTTGGGGGAAGCTGGTTGACGTTCAATTGAACGTAACGGCAGGGTCGTTGTTTTGCTACTTTTATTCTAAACTTTCCGTTCGTTATCCCATTTTGTGCAGCGAAAGATGGAAGGCAAGACGGTGATCATTACCGGTGCAAACTCGGGCATTGGCAAGGAAACTGCCCGTGATTTGGCTAAACGAGGTGCCCGCATCATTATGGCCTGCCGGAACATGGAAACGGCGAAGCAGGCGCAAGGTAGGATTGGACCATTTTATGCTAGTGTAGCGATACTAACGTAATAAAATGGCTACAGCTATTCGAGGCTATTTCTATGGTGTAGTGCGACAGGGGGAGATCTTCAAACTAGTATTTGGTGGCAAAATTTGGTTATGGAGGAATTGAATCATTTAGTATATTTTAACTCGTTTAGTATGCAATATCATTATACATTAAGTTTGCTATAAAATTATGGTAACATCTTCAACATCTTTCGAAAATCACCTAATCTTAGTTGGTTTAAGATCGTCGGTACTAAGGTAATATTTAGTACAGAAGCGAAACTCTTCTTAGTACACCTTGCCTTCGAACCGCGAATTCGATCCACCTGTATATACCCGCTCAGTCACAGTCGTCGCTGCCGTCGTAGCAGAAGTTCCAGCCTAGCCGATAAGCTTTTTGTACAAACATTTTCCCACTTCTACTGCACGTGCATGTCCGGCATGCTTGTATAAAGGCGCAAACACTTGCCGCTTGTGTATCTACCACAACCTTCGCGGAGGCGCGTATCCAAAACCCCAAGATCCACCACAGACCCTAGCGATGAAACCGATGATTTTTTCCTCCACAGATGAGATAGTGAAGGAAACGGGCAACCAGAACGTAACCGTGCTGAAGCTCGATCTCAGCTCGCAAAGTTCGGTGCGCGAGTTTGCGGCCGAAGTGGTGCGAACCGAGCGTAAGCTGGACGTACTGATCCACAATGCCGGGTTTGCGGAGACGTTCCGGAAGTCAAAGTCCGTCGATGGTATCGAGTTCACGATGGCCACCAACCATTACGGGCCGTTCCTGTTGACACACCTGTTGATCGATCTGCTGAAGCGTACCGGGCCGAGCCGTATCGTGGTGGTCGCGTCCGAGCTGTACCGTTTCGCATCGGTCAACCTGGACAATCTGAACCCGGTGGGTAGCCTGCCCGCGTACCTGTACTACGTGTCGAAGTGTGCCAACATTATGTTTACGCGCGAGCTGGCCCGCCGGCTCGAGGGTACGTCCGTGACGGCCAACTGTCTGCATCCGGGCATGATCGATTCCGGCATCTGGCGCAACGTACCGTTCCCGCTAACGCTGCCGATGCGCGTGATCAAGAGCTTCTTCAAGACGAATGCCGAGGGTGCGCAAACGTCACTGTATCTCGCCTGCTCGGAGGAGGTGCAGGGTGTCACCGGGAAGTACTTCATGGACTGCAAGGAGGCGAACCTGAGCGCGGGCATTTGCGACATGGAGAGGGCCCGCAAGCTGTGGGACGAGTCGGCGAAGATCGTCAAGCTGACTGAGAGTGATCCCAAAATCTAAGCCCCAGCCGTGGTTGGAATCGACGCCGTCCAGACATTCTCCGTCCGTGCATGTTGTTCGTCCATTAAGTGTGTTTTTCTTTTACTCTAGCATTTAACGTCACATGATCCTCGGTGTTTGATGAATAAATTTATTGATCCGTCGTCTACGCGGGCGCGACACAAGTCACTGACCGGCCGGGTTTTTGTACGGTGTGCGAACGATATGTTTGCCCCGTTCGTTTGCGGTTTCTGCTCGTTTTTGGCTGGCTGGCCATTTTTGCATTACTTGCTTCATTTGCTCGTGTGATCGTTTTATGGTTTTTTTTTCATTTTACGCTTTGCTGAGGTTTTGTTTTTACGCTCACCTACTTTTACAGCGACATGCAAGAAAGCATTCATTTATTAAAACTCATCAAGAATGGGGTATTTGTTTTTGCTACTTTTTTATTGTTTTTTAGTAGTTATTTGCTGTCAATTCCATTATTCATTGGTTAAGTAAGATGAATCGGCAGAATACTTGTTAGGTTAGTGGGTTAGTATGAAAATTTCCAGAACATTCATTTCTCAATTATCACTTTCTTCAAATGGATTTTTTCATGACCAATTCATCGCATTCTCATTGTTTGGCAAACTTTCTTTAGGCAGGATTTTTGAAATTTGTTTCTCGATGTTACTCTAATTTTCCTCTTTTAATGTAGCAAATTGATGCAACTTAAGTAGAAACTCTTTCACTTTCACTTACGTGCAACGTAAAATTGATTTCAACAATGTTTTTGATACACACTGTACAAAACATGGTGAAAAATTTCATGAAAAGTTTCACTTTGAATTTTGAGCAGTTGTCCTATCAATTAATAAATCGGAGTTCGCATTTTTAGTATTTCATCGACCATTTATGAAATGTTTTGTTGTAATAAAAGAGTATATTTTCAGTGTTATAGGTTTTGAAACCTCATTACTTCTTAAAAATGCATTTTATTAACATAACGTTCGGTGAAATATTTCACACATGAAAAGCTTTTCGGAAAGCTTCCTACATGAAGTACCATTTACACGAAACATTTTGTACATTGAACCTTTTTTTACGGATTTAAAAATCATATCGAGTTTTTCAAGTAAAAGTACTTTTAAAAAACTTGAATACCTACTTAGCATACGATTAAAACATTTCCACACTAATCCAAAGCTTATTTACAAAATTTAAACGCTTATTTTGGCTGCTAATTAACAATTTCGGCTTCTGTTTGGAATGTTCAGTTTAATACCGTGGCAAACGTTTCCAATGCAAACCTCTGCCAGATCGAGTGTGCTGAGTAGTGAATGCGTATTACTGTGATGCGATTTACTAAAACTAACGCCCCATTTGCAGAGGAAATAATGGCCGAAACGGGAAACACGAAGCTGCTCATCAAGCACATCGACATCAGCTCGCTACCGTCGGTGCGCGCATTTGCGAAGGAAATTGTCGGTACGGAGCCGGTAATTGATGTGCTGATACACAATGCCGGCGTTGCCCAGGGCTTCAACAACAAGGTGACACCGGACGGGCTGGAGTTTACGATGGCGACCAACTACTACGGACCGTTCTTGCTCACCCATCTGCTGATAGATTTGCTGAAGAAGTCCGACCAGGGTCGCATCGTGATCGTGTCGTCGAAGCTCTACCGGTTCGCGTCACTCAACCCGGCCAACATTAACAGCATCAACCCGGTCAATTACTTCTCGCTGTTTCCCATCCATCTGTACAATCTGTCCAAGTTTGCGGAAATTATGTTCACGCAGGAGTTGGCCCGCCGTCTGCAGGGTACGAAGGTGACGGCGAACTGTCTGCACCCGGGCGTTATCGATACCGGCATCTGGCGCAACGTACCGTTCCCGCTCAGCATCCTGTTCAAGCCGGTGCAGATGTGCTTCCGGACGCCGGAGGAAGGTGCGCGGACGAGCATCTATCTGACGGTGTCGCCGGACGTGGAGACGATCAGTGGCCAGTACTTCCGGGGATGCTCGGTGCATCAGCTGAATCGGCGCGTACAGCACGTCGCCCGGCAGCACGCGTTGTGGGAAGCGTCCAAGAAGCTGGTAAAGCTCACGGACGAAGATCCACAGATTTGAGGGTTGGAAGAATGCAAACATTCCATCCGGACAGCTGTAATGTACGATTTTTTTTAGCGATAAGGGTTGTAATAAATATGTTGGTGTGCATATTGTGTGCCAGTGAGTGATGGTGTTGCCAGTTGATACATAAAGCGTCGTGTTTTCTTTTCATTTACATTACCCATTACTAATCTGAAGAGACGTTTTTGTATTTCAGGTATGTATGTTGTCGCATCTCAGTGACTTACAGCAGAGCTTATACGCCTAAAGGTATGCAATATTATTTTTATTTGTCCCAATTGTTCAAAATGAGGATTTGGCATCTCGTAAATTCCGTAGACGGCAAAGGCCGTAAAAACCCTTTAGAGGGTTTCTGTTTAAATTTCGAATAAAAGTTGTTAAAAGTGTATTGTTTACAATCTACTTTTTGATCAAGGCCACTTTTTCGAATTTTGAACAAATGGCGTCACCTTAAAAACAACGCCACGACAAGGTTTTGGGCAAACACGTGGAAAATCGTCACAACGCCATTTGCTGACGAAGCCTCTTAACATGGAGCCGGCGCTAGTGTTCTTCACCGCCCAGCACAAAATAGATGTCTGGAGAAAGTAAAGCAGCAGAATCTTTCAAACTTTGCCAAGAAATACATGATTTGGCTAGAGAACTGCTCAAGTGCTCAAACAAATCATTGCTCACTCGTTATTTCGTTACTACCAGGACTGTAAACGGGGAGATCTCATGTACTGTCCTCATGTACTGTCTGCAGATGTGTTTGCTTATTCTGTAGAAGCAACAAGCGGCCTGCTACTATTCTACTTTATCGGCACAATAACCTCAAGAGGTCTACCATTTTTGACTTTATTTGACTACTCGTAGCCAGATAGTCAGTCTTGCGTAAGGAGTTTTGGTCCGAAGACCGGCATCGCTACCAATACATCACGGGGCTACCTCTTTTAATATTGTTAGGAACATCAGAATTCTCATCGCAAAGAACTAGTCTATTATGCAGTACGCATCAAAATTTAAACAGACATAAATTAAATATGAGTTTAAGTACGGAAGAAGCTGCAGTTGTACAGAACCTAATCAGCGCAGTTAAGCGTAAGGTGAGAAATGAGAAATTAATTTGTCAAAAACTTACTATTGACTTACATTTTATTGTCGAAAGTTTGTCAGTTGTTGTTCTTTCGGAGGAATCGGTACAAAGAGGCTGAGTCGAGCCTAGATGTTCTTGTTTTGGCATGGTGGTCAAGTGCTCATTTTATCTGACCTGATATTGTTCGTGAAGTAACAGTCGTAAGATGTCCAACTTAACCAGAGGTAGACTTCAACGTCTCCAAACGCGGACACCTCCCTCTGGAATTTTTAGAAAACCAACGCCAAACTCATCGTGCAGGTGCAGGTTGTTGCCTCTAGACTTCCAAACCTTTACGGAGCTGAGCAGTACGTATTCCACCAGGTGAGCCAGAATTTAAAAGAATTTTGGTCTAAACCTGGTTTCTGAACGATTTAATCAACTTTAAGGAAACAAATTTGTGTACTCCAAGCTTCGTGGATTGAAATCTTATCGCCTTTTTGTTTGATTCCGTATGATTTCGATTCTCAATTAAGGGCATCGATTTGAACCAAGACGGTAATTCACGGAAATAGTTCGTGCACAATTCCCATACAAGCAACATATGAAGCGCGTAAAGTAATACAAAGTATGATTATCGGCAGAATTTTTTGGAGATAGAACTTCACAATATTCTAAGTTATTGTTGAATGCAATACTGCATTTGTTACTGAATTTATATCATCTTTAGATGCAAATATAAACGAAAAATTAAATTTTAGAACTACCAAAATCGCTGTTATTGTTAGAAATCTTTAAAGATTTATGATTCTTCAAGGATTCCTGAACTTTAAGAATTAAAGAATCGCTATAGACTGATAAGCTTATGCCTTTTTTGTTCTAACTTCTGCTATATCAGAATGCCTGCAATACCAGAGAACTGATTTTGTTGATATTTTTTATATTTCCGTGAAATAATGTATTGTTAATTAAATGAATTTAAACGTTGAAGTACTTTTCCGTTGAATCTCATAACTCATAACCTCATAACCAGATAGAAATGGTTAGTCAAAATCTCCATGCAAAATAATAATCAGCATCATAATTTAATTAAAATTTATCTACCACTCCTAAGCAATTCCTGCAAATTGTTGTATTTGGAAACCCGAATATATTCATTCGACAAAGTGTTCCTCGAACAAAAGCATACGTCAACCAATAGTTTGCTCCCGTAAAATTAACCAATCTCATCGTGGAAAACTTTACCTATTTTCCTTCCGGAGCTTTCCTCCCAGCCCGCACTCACTTCGTATAGATTCTGTTTTCAAGTGCAAGCAAACTTTATACCGACCGTGTCTGCGTTCACCAACTGCAACCCGGAACTGGGAGCGGAAAATTTAATTGCACAAATCTAGCTGCTGCCGCTGATGGATAGATCCATGTTGTTCCCGGTCAAAGTTTTGTTGGACGGTAATAATTTTCCATCCATTCAAATGCAAAGCAAATCTCGCACACAATCTCACCACCAGTGTGCCGGCGGGCAATTGAACGGAAGGCGGCCAAAATGATTGATAAAGAAACGGAAACTGGGAGCGTTAAACCGAAAAACGGACAAGAAATTGCGTACAGTTTTTCGGGGCGATTATTGTCCCGCTTCTTTCCCATCACGATGCACTGGCGCCCATGACCCCAGGCCGTGTTTCGCTGGAGGGTTAATGGTTTGGGACGGAATTAGTATTACTTTTGACACTTGCCGAAGCACTGCGGCCCGTGACGATGGGACGTTCCAATTCGAACCAACTCGCATTCCTTCTCGCTCCGCTCAGTCATTCAACCCGGAGACGTAACCGTAGACCAGCAAAGTTTTTTAATTGGAAATTTTCACAATTTCCCCCCCAAAAAGAAAAAAAAAGGACGGGAAAATAATAAGACTCCCTGTTGTCCTATCTGAATGGAGGATAAATCTTCGTCCGACAAATACAGCGAAGCAGCAAACGAGGACAGGACGACGTGTAACGAGACAACGGACGATACTTACAAAAATGATTCAACCGTTGCGCCGCTATAATGTGCAAGAAACACATGAGAGACATTGACAGCCGAATAACAAGGCGAAGAGACCGGCGAGAAGACGGTGAAAGCAAACTTTAAACTGAAGAATGTGTAAACGTACTGGAGCATACATTTTAAATTAACCCTCACCCACTGCAGACGGTGAGCACATTCGTGCTGTGCTGTGTTGTTGACCGTATCCGGGAGCGTACTGAAGCACAGTGTCCATTACTGAGGGTCTCACTAACAATTGAAGCGCTGGGGTGGGAGCCCCCTGAGAAAGAAAGGACGATGTGTGAAAGTACAAAATGTAAATAAACGCAATCCGACCAACTCAACCCAGGGCAGCCATGCAAAGAACGTCAAAACGGACGAGAGATACCAAATTGGATGGCTGACCGAATGTGCTTCAGTGCTCAGTGTTTGTCTACTCACCGTCCGTCCGATTGCTTCGAAGGGACAGTAGCAAACCCTGCACGTGGAATGGGTTTTTTTTGGAGGTTGTTGAAGAGTGTAAGCTCTACTAGCGCGAGCGCCATCTGCCGGTGGCTTGGGGTTAGTCAAATTTGACGTGGCGGTCTTTTCCGGACCGGGTGTTGAGATGATTGGAATTGAAACCGATAAAGGAAACCGTTCGGCGAGTGGAAGCTGTCAACTTGACACCGGAGAGGATATCATTATGCACAAATCGGTGGAGATGATCGTGGAGATTTTCCTGTCATATTGCATGCAGTGCTTGTGTGTGTCCATATGGTCCAGTGTTGCAAAGAGTTGAGATTATGGGGGATGGAATCACTTGTAAATAAATATTCGTCGCAAATGAATTCGTCGCAAATGAATTCGTCGCGAAGAAGCGTATGAATAATTTGAATATATTGTACGATATTTTCAGAAACAAATACCGATGGTATTTGAGGGATTTGTTTTATTTACCATATGATGTTAATTGAAAACAGTTGTAAAAGTAAATCATTTGGCTTAAAAGTCACTTCTAGTTAAAGCCGTGAAAGGAAACTAGCTTTTTAAAAAGTACATTGCATAAAATCAGGCGTTAAATGGGTATCACATTGTGAATAGCAATGGAAGACTTCTTCAAAAATCTATCAACGCAATACCGAACTGCCCTAGGGCAGCTGGCCGGAATCACATTAAAGGTTATAAGTGACCTTAGCACAGTACACTTTAAAAGACATCCACAAGTTAGTCAATTACGTCATTCATTATTATATATTTAGCGCCTACTGCGCTGGCATGCCGCAGGAGCTCTCTAATACGCTCACGATCGTGCGTCGATATCTGTCTAACCATTTGCCCAGATTTTCTGGAGGACGCATCAACGCCATTATCCCATCTCAATTGTGGACGACCTAGAAGAACTTTATGGACTGGGTCGTCCGGTGTTATTCTTATGACGTGACTAGTCTACCGGAGCCTGACGAGTCTATTGTCATTATTGTCATTGTAGTGGATCCTCCCTCATTCCTCCACACAAACGATGCAAAAAATCCTTCTGAGCTAACTGTCAAAGTCTGACAAAGTCCATGTCTCAGAAGCGTATATTAGTACTGGTACTATATAAGTCCTATAAATAAGCCCAGCTTCGTTCGATTGTGGTGTTTTAATGTGTTTTGAGTAAAGATGTTTATAACACAATCATTAGATAATTCGTCTACCTCAATGCTGTTGAACGTGTATATCGTGAGTCATGATCATCGGGTTTGACGTGATGTTCAGTTTTTCCGCGTTCTCGGTGATCGTCTAATCCGACCAAAAGAATTATTGCAAATTCTTCAGTTGAGAATCGGTAAATGATTTTCTGCTGGTTGGATCTTTGTAGAGAGTTGACGTAAAACGTTTATCTCTGGTGAGTTCTTGGCATGATGTATAAGATTAGGTCAGTCCAAGGGATCAAAGATCCGAAGGATCATGTGTTTTACTTCATGATGTTAATCGCAAATTCCGAAAGACACTTTGTTGATATATAGCGCATCATTACAAGTCGTAAGAGAGCACTTGCAAGATTTTTGCTGATCTTCAACCAGGGAAAGATCTCATTCAGGAAAATGGTTCGAGAGTCGTAGATACTGACTATCTCAGGCTGTCTCAATCTTTCAACAACATCTTCATCTTTCGTTCAACACTGTGGCTTTTCTTCAGAATGGAACAGATATGGATAATGTCATATTATTGATATTGAAAATGCTCAGTGGACATAAAGAGCCTCGCGTTGAAAATATTTTAGCTCCGGTATGTAGCTGAACGTAGGTAAAAGTCATCGGGCACAGTTGCACGAATGTGTTCGTAGTGAGCGTTTTTTCGTGTAAAAATTAATTTAATAAAACTGACTGCCGTTGATAAAAAAAAATTCTGATTGAATTTATTTCAGCTTTGCAGAGACACAAAAATCACAAAACAGAACAATGCTATCAAATGCAAATTGATTCCATGTATATGGTTTTAAATATATATATTTTTTACATTTTAAACTACCAATTCTTTCACATTGATCCCCCCTCCCACCTATGATTGTTGTGTTTAGCAAAACATATGTCAACCCAACAAATTTACCTCCAAGCACCAATCGAGACCAACCTCAACCAGCCTCAACGTTGCCACGTAGATCCAAATCGTACCCATCGATTATTCGGATGGCTATTTCCCGTTGATCGAACTAGCAGGACATTCTCGCCCTACAAATACATTCGCAAACAACATTTCCCTGCTTTTCGGATTTCCTTTTTTTCCCCTCTCTTCGTTCGGATTTTCCAACGCAATTGTAATTTTCCGAATCAACCCACAGCCAGCTCCACATGGAGGTTGTAATCCCCAAACCCGCACCGCCTACGACTCCTGTACCGTGCCACATTTACACATCCACGTGGAAGCCGCCACAACGGGACGGCACGGTTCAAATATTTAAACATTCCCGTCACGAACCTATCCCAATCGTTATCGAAACCATTGAAAGCAATCCAATTCCGGATACGGAACGAGGGCAGGGGGAGCGACCGATTGGTCGGGTGGAAAAATGAAATGCAAACAACAAACAGGCAAATTTTGCCAACCGCCAACCGATTCCGGTGCATATCGGGGCAGCAACCACCGAAAACTACCGGACTTCAATCTATCTGTCGTCGGTGGTGGTGGTTTATCTTGTTTTTTTCCATGTGTAGGGCCGTTTGTAGCGGATTTTTTTTCCAAAACAGACGTAAAGAGAAATCTATTGAACTTTGGGTGAAAGACCATCGTATCAAAGGAGAAGGGCAATAGAGAAAGAGAGGTAAAAAAAAACCCCAGAAGCATAGAGTCGTTTGTGAAATTAATTTTCAACCTGCTGTTGAATGGACAAAAGTCCTTTTTTTTGCGCTGGCTTCAGTGTTCGATTCGATGTAACCGGACGGATATTGCCTTAGAATTGATGAATATCTGAGTCAAAAGCAACATCGGATGATGGAAAACATGTAATCAAAATTCTGTCGAACGGTTTGTACTTTTCATTTGTGCCACCGCACCACAAAGCGGGAGCATTGGTTCGTTGTGCTTTATGTTGCATGCGTTGTATTATATGTTGTTTTGCATGGTGAAATGATTACGTTGACCGCGTAGATACGCGTGTTTGCGATGTTTATTCCATTGGTGAACTGATTGTATTTAATCTACCTGTTTCGTAAGCTGTACTACACTGCTTTATGGGATAAATGATAGTCTTTATCGTTGTAGAAAGTTGTGGGTTAAGTGTCATTGAAGGCGTTTCTGTTGCATGTGTGTTGAAGTCAACCAGAATTCTTGAGAAAGCTATATCTAATGACTTAGTGACTTAGTTGTTTAACAAAGCTGATGGAAAGATTGAACGATAGGGATTTCCAACATGTTTAATAGTTAATATAAAGGTGTTCAATAAAAGGTCACTCGGGTCTAAGTAGTGGAGAATAGTTGTGAACATTTACTGTCAGGACTGCTGGTGCTATCCAAGTGTGGACTAGACCACTCTCCAGTTGAGATCTATTATTTTATATGTTTAAATAAATTTTATTCAAATATCCAAGTGAGATATATTTATTTATCTTAATAACTAACGCGCATAATGCACGGAGCAGAGGATTATTGCTTCCAACTAAGGTACGGTCTATGAATGATTAAGGAAGGACAAATATAAAGGGTATGCCTCAAGCATCGGATCGAGCACAGCAACAACGGAGCATCAATATGATCGAACAAGAGGGAGATAATAAATAGGGTTTATGTACAGATGGCAGCAAATCTCAAGAGTTCCAAGTTCAAGTAGCTATCACGTAGCCTCATAATCAGGCCGAGTGAAAGAGGATCTGTTCGCTGCATATAGCGAACCAGATGAAAGACCTCTGATCCAAGCCCGGATACAGCCTTCGGTGCAGGGGTGACAAGATGGAATCCACCAAAATCCCATCCGGATCAATCCCTCAGCAAAGACTGACTATCCGACTACGTGGTAAAATAAATCTAGTAGGCCAGATATGGCAGGCATGACCTACTAAGTCGTTACGTCAAGAAGCACAGAGAGATTACTGAACAAAACACTCCAAGAAAGTCCTGTCCGACGAACAGAACAGCGTTTTCAAACATATTCCGTTAGAGAAGTCATGAACAATATATTTTTTAGTACCAAAAGTTTTCCAAGTCAATGTGAGGCGTTAAGGTGAGACCACTATCGAGCCATAGTCCTAAGTACTTAACCAATGAAACACGATTGACCAGGACTTGGTCTAGTACATGGGCATAAGATAGAGACACGGTCGTGAAGCGGGAACGAGTAAATGAAATAACTTTGATTTTATTTTAAAATTTTTAAATTGTAAATTGTGGTTTAAATTTTTATTATCAATAGCACTCATAATTTGGATTAGTAGACCCTCTAAGTTAACGAGGGGCATCTTTTAAGCGTTCCCTTTTTGCTGGATTCAATCGTCACTTTTGTTTTTCAAGAAACATTTTTTCCAATTTTATGATTTATATTTAAGTGAATAATATTTCAGTTAACTGAAAAAAAACCTTAGCTCAACTAAACATTTTTGTTCAGTTATTCAAAATGTAACAAACCTGATTTTCCAAACACAAACTGTGGCACTAGTCGGACGATTCATCTTTTGAAATAGTTATACAAGCATACAATTTTAACATTTTATTTTACTTTAAATTTGAAACATCGCCAAATAATATAACTATTAAGCTATTAATTATAGTTATAATTAATTAATTATAATTTTCAAAGATGAAATACCACGAGCATGCTCCGATTAAATACTAATCATTTTTCTGTTTAAATAAACTTAAATGCTACTCTTTAACACATTGTTATGAAGAAATATTAAGAAGATTGTAGAAATATTATTATGATTATAATTATATTTCTAAAGCAAACGACTCGAGTGACGATTGAATGTAGGAAAATGGTACAATTTGAAGATGCTACACTTTAATTTAGAGATTCTGTATTCGTACTGTACAGGCAAAAATCGTTTTGGTGGTTTTTCGAACGGATTTGCATATTCTTATTTTACAAGCAGTCCCCGAGATACGTGATTTTTGTAAATTTGACAGTTGAGTTAGTTTATAGCAGAAAATCTAAGCAAAAAGGTGACAAATTGATCGAAAATACCCTTGATTGTGGTATAAAACATTTATTTTTAACTTATTTTAATGTATTCTTTCTAAAAGCTAGTTGATTCGCTGAATAAATGAAGTACAGAAGAGGAAATTGATTCTGTGACATTGAAGTATAAACGAAATTGCACCAGGATTTGACTTACGCGGAAATTCGAGATACATGGATTTTCCCCGGGTCATAGTAGGCCGCTATAATATCTTGGGGAATGCCTGTGTATGTTAATTGCATTTTATATAAATCATTGTTCATCTTTCTCTTCAAAGTTTCAAGTAAATTGAAAGAAAATGGGTCTCCTCACAGGTATAGTACGTACTGTATGTACCAAAATATTCTTTAAGGTCTTATTTCTTTAACGACGTAAAGAGTTTTGGAATGTTAACTGATATTCATTGCGAGATATGAGCGAATTGTGTATAAGTAGTGTGAATAGGAAGTGCACACGCCCGGACCGGACCAATACCCTGTAGCAAAGACTGACTATCCGCCTACGTGGTAAAATAAGTCGATACGGTCAGGCCGTTCTAACGAAAAAAAAGTAGATCAAGGCCGTTCAAGCTAATCCGATTGTTTGCTGATCTTTGCATGCGGTAATAACCTCATAAATATATAAACTGCTATCAGATCCTCCGGCTCGTAGTGCAGTCCCATCCCCTGTATTTATTAGCTTTTAAGCTTAATTGTTCCCTGGCAAGCTGCTAGCTGGATCCTTCTCCCCGAAAACATGATGCATAACTTTTAGATGCTTGATTGCTTCATTCAACCTAATGCGAAGTTGGTGCGAAAATGCTTCAAATGCTTTCGGTTCAAAATTGAGCCCATCCTCCCCCCCTGCAAGAATCACGACATTAAATCACTTTAAAAGTACATCCCTAGTCTTCAGCTACAATAAGGCACCGATCCTTACTTAAGCTTATTAGGATGCTCTTCCTAATTTCTGGCACGCTAAACTTGATTCAGTAATTTATTGACGGAGACGGACAGAATGGGAGGGCGCTGACGGGTGGGAAGAAGATTTTTCGTTGCACCGGTCACAAACCGAAACATTATCTCTAAAATATGCTTTTTTGCCATGCTCACCATCCGGGTTGGTGGTTTTGCGTCGATAAGCAGCCCCAGTGTTACCCCAGTGTTTATATGGAAGGAAAATAAATGGACTTTTCATGCTTGGTTCGGACTTTCGGGTTTTGGATGTTTGTGCTTGTGTGTGTGTGTGTTTGTAAGTTTGTAGAGCTTCTTTTTTTCCCCGGCATTTCCTTTTAACGAAACCCAGTAGCGTTCATATTTTTCACCGCCACACTGTTCGCTTTTACGCTCCTAAATAAGCAGCTTGTCTTAGGTTAATTCATTAATCTCTGTGAACGCTTGCCCGTGCGGCAGCAGCCGGCGATTGTGGCCATACTCGTTTGACCAAATCGCTATTTGGCAAGAACGTTGGCGATTCGAAATGAGGATGAATGGTTGGTGAAAAGATTTTGAAAGCAGATATTGTCCATAGGTCCAGCGTGGCTGTGCAAAAGGTTATTAGGACGCGGTGCGTTCAGTGAAATGAATAAGGTGAGGCATGCTTCATCAAAAGTAAATTGAGTTTGCAGAAGTACATTCGAGTGTTTCGAGTGAGCGTTCAATGGTTTCGTAATTTGAGTTAATATTCCGCATCACAGTGTTGCCACATTGTGGGTTTTTTTTATTAAAGGAAAATACGACAATCAAGCTATCAGGTTTGAATTTGCAAAAAAAAAAGGTTAAAAGTGAATAATAAATATTAAAAACTAACAATATTTTAAAAAATACTATTTACTAGAGCTTTTTAAAGTTTGTAATTGCGTATATTAAATGAAAAGAAAGGGGATGATACCACAAAAGTGTCAGTTGATACTGCAAGGAAAATTCTGAATATGACAATCAGACTTAAAAGCACTGAATTAGGATTTTAAGATCTATTACTTTACTAGAAGCTTAATACACCAATACCCAATTTAAGCCGATATAGAAGATGATATAATAACAATCCTTTTAAATATGTTGCAATGTATTGTTGCAGTTGCTGAAGTTGCAATGTTATGTGCCACTATTGTGATATCATCTGATAATATCTGTTGAAAATGTGATAAATGTTGGCACTTTTACGTTCAATTGTGGAACACTTTGCTTTACAAAATCATTGCAAATATTTCACGTATTATGCGATAAAAGGAGTAGTATTATAGGAAATGTTTCCCTTTGCGTGCCTTCTAACAACAACTGGGAACAAAGATATGCTACAAAAATAAAACCGAAAGCGAGTTCATAAACTTGCCCTTCAGTTTTCCCATCCAACGATATCGTTTTGCTCTCGCTGAACGGTGAACGATATCCGACTCGGTTGTTTGAGCTATCAATTTATGTTGTCCATTGAAACAACAGGTCGAAAAAAAAACAAAACACGAGAAAGCTTTACGTTTGGTTTCGAGACTGGAACTGGATCACAGCAGCCCGGGCCTGCGTATGGTTTATGGGCGAACTGTTTTGGGACAATTCGATGGTTGTGCGATGTCGTAAGTACCGGCAATTAAGACAGTCATTCTTTTGCTGTGAATAATTGATTCCTTACTTCCTGCCGGTAAGCTGTGATGAATATGCTCAGCCTAGGTTGTACAAAAACCGGTTCTTTATTACAGCAAAGTTGTATATTGATTTATTTCGAAAAAAAGCGTAGTTTATTGCATGCGACCATAGCGCACGAAACAGCGTGATAAAATGCGAAAGTTGAGTAAACGACAGTAACGTTGGTGTTTTATTTGCTCTTGAAAATGCTTGCGTTTTTCCTCCCTTTGGATGCATTTAATCCTGTTTTTAACGTTACGATGGGAAAGTACTCATGCAGATGGATTTTTCAAGTCATGGCTAGGGAAGCAAACACACCGAACCTTACAGCGAGAGATTCTACACAGCGAGCACATTATACGCCCGTGTAAAGTAAGAAATTATTTACACGAAGTCCTCCCAAGTGCACTTCAATCGAGGACGACCATTTTGCAATGCATATTTTAAAGGAGTAAATGATGAATAAATGGCAGGCGTCTTCCGGAACATTTCTCCACAAATGTGCGTTGTTTCTTTTGTTTGTTAATTATATTATAAAAGAAAATATTATAATAGCCTCTATAGTCCTGGTACCCATACTCACTTCATACTTGATAAAAATAACGTAATTATTTTTATGTTATTTTGTTCCTTAACTATTTTAAATACTTTTACATTACCTCTATTTAGTATAAGTAGGTTGATGCCATGGAAATGGAGATGGACGATCTTCTGTAAGTCAGTCCAGATCCTGAAGTAGGCGGCGAAAATCCTAGGGTTGGAGATTAACAAGACAAAAACCAAGTTGATGGTGGCACCACCAGCGGCCCTGCTAACAAATTTAAACTTACGCAGGGGTGACGTGAGCATACTTTCGAAGTCAAAAGTCCAATTCTTGGGTCAAAAGTCAGAACCAACAATAACATTGATGTTGAGGTACGCAGTTGTTGACTACTAAGCGGTCTTTCTAAAATCCGAGAACTTCGTTATTCAAAACATCTGTCGCGACGAACGAAGCTGGGACTTTATAGGACCTATATAGTTCCAGTACTCACATACGTTTCTTAGACATGGGCTTTATCAAAAACTGACGAAAGCCTCTCAGAAGGATTTTTGTGTGGAGGAATGATGGAGCAGCCACTACAATGACCAGGCCAATCTCCGGTGGACTGTTCACGTCATGAGACGTGAAGGTCATGAAGCGGTTGTTACACCAGAGGAGAAAGAAGATTTATGCAAAGCGCTATAATTTATTTTATATACATTATACTAGTTTAATATCATACTAAAGTGAGCGTGAGTTTAGTGCTAGATTCTCTCATGTTGTTTAAATTTTTAACGACTCAGATATTAAATTAGAAAACTTGAAACAAAACATTAACCTTTGATAATAATGTTTAACTTATCTTTCATAAACTGACAGTTGTATATAGTAACTTGAAATTATACTAGTTTTGCACATTGCAATAGACTCTAGACGGTGACGATGCAGAATACTGTAGTCTAACAGCTACGGATAAATAAAATCGAAGAAAGGCCAGGGTTTGAGATTGTTGTACCATTAAAGAAAAAAACTCACAGACGTGTTTCAGGGTTACTGAAACGTGTTAAAAATCTATCAACCTTGGATAAAATCTCGAATCGATATGAAGCACCTTTTGAAGTGTTCGTTAAATCGATATCAAACAGTTAACTGCAAGATGGCCTTAGTTCCAACGCCTATTCAGGATAGACCCATTCAGATAGATTCAGATATCGCTCTATTATTGATCCATTTGATGTGCCTTGTCTTCTCATTCTCATTCCCGGATGCGAAAAGCCACTTTTGTACAACTTTGAATTGTTTGGGTGCTGTAAATAGTTGGATCATATCAAGTGCTAATGGTTAAATGAAACCGTAAAGGCTCCTGATGGCTCGGGACTTTAATCAGTTACCAACTCAAATGCTCAAAGATGATTATCTGTCAAGTGGATTACATTCTTTCCAACGATGCTTTCCTTCTAATGGGCAGAATCGTTTATGGGAGCGGAATTGATGGGGTACATAATCATGATGCAACTCTCATTCCTAAGCGTGGTGGTTGAGTTTCCATGTGCTGAGAAATGTCTTTACTAAATGGCAGTGAAGACAGTAAGGAAATTTTATAATTAAAAGCGTAGAGTGTTGAATGAAGGTGTTTAAGTTGTGCATTTTAATGAACACCGTCTTCATCCATCTTCGGCTGCAACATACGCGAGAGTAGAAGACATTCAAGCAAGTTAGGTTAGTTCTTCTGATGCTCTGTGAAATCGGGAATGAATGCAAAGCGAATGATAATCGGAATTTCTTCTTCCGATCGTTTCCAATGTGCTGGAAACTAGTGTGGGTGAGCGTGTGTCTGTGTGTACGCGCGTGTATGTGACATGAAGGCTTTCCTCACTTATGATACTCCAATGTCGGCGATCCGAGCTGGCCATGGAATCTTCGTACGACCATAAATTATCTTAATAAATCGTTTTGCCGAATAACGCTCGTTAGGATGACATTCCACCAGTCGGTAATGCCCGAAACGGTTACCCGTTACCCGCGGAAGTGCCTCGCCCCACTCGCTGTCAGCGGAATGAAGTTACACCGGAAACATGATGCTCAGTGGAACACTTACCACCCGGCCAACGATGAATTAAATTTGCACTTAAGGACTTTCGCTTCTTCGGCCGGTGCAAAAAAAAAAGAAAACGCCAATCTTAAGGATTTGATGTGGTACGATGTGATATGTAGAGGGGGGGCCACCGGGTTTACGACTTACAACGGTGAGAAATTTGAAAATCTGTTCCAGCGTCAACCCCGCAAACGGGTCGGGAACAGATCGGTCAGGATACGGTTTCGGTAACGGTGCAAGTCGTAGGACATCAGCGCACAATATATATGGCCCAATTATGGAAATGAGCTTCAAGATGGTGATATTTGAGCTGGGGGAAGGCGCTGTTAGTGGAACCCGGATGCCGGGTTCGGGTAATGTTACAATTAAAAGTTTGTATGTTCGGTGTAAATTTCGACGTCAAAGTACCACCGAAAGAAATATTAGCACGAGGCAACGTATCAGTGCAGCGTGGAAATACGATGGTTTCAAGATGGTTTAAAGAATTTAATCAAAATGCGGCCGTTAGGCTCATGGACATTGCTTTGCTCAAGGTCTTTAATGGTAATGCAAACTAGAATTAGGTAAAAAAAAGTTAACATAACTACTTTTATTACAAAAAAAAAGTTAATTGTTTTTTTTTAAATTGTTTCATTATTAAACTAATTTTACTTGTGCACTAATGTAGTTCGTTGATTGCTATGTTTTTATCAAGTTTTTTAATCCGCTAACTTTAATGTTGATGTAACTCATTGGTTGTTTCAATATTTAACTAATTTTAATTGTGCACTAATGTAGTTCTTAGATTGCTATGTTTTTTTATCAATTGTTTTAATCCGCTAACTTTTATGTTGATTTAGCTCATTGATTGTTTTATTAATATTTACCTTGTTTTTGAGTATTTTGACATTATTTTGCGTTTTTTTTTATACCATTGTTTGTTTTTGTTCTTTTATATGAAAACAATATGTATGCATTAAAATTTTTCAGAATTTAGAAAAAAACATTGTGAAAATGAAAAATGAAATGATTTCGTGATTTTTCCAAAAATGTTCTGAAATGCCAGAACTCTTTCAATAATTTGATATAATTAAATGTGATATGAAAATCGTACTATTGGTTAACAATTAAAGTAATTGTTTTTCCTATTTTATTTTGCAGTAGAATCATTAGCCAGAAGAAACAAGATTCATGTTTGATGAATGACAACAACTTTAGGACAACATTTTCCAAAGGACAAGAATATAGTGCAGGTATTGCCTATACTTTGTTAGCGTGCTTTTTTATTTTATTTATTTTTTGTTCATTTATTTTGTTTAAAAATAATTAAAACAGAGAAACAATCTAAAACACGTTTCCTCCACATCGTTTATTCCATTCCGTAAATGACTACATTTACATCTCTCGCACTACGCGCCTAGAGTTATGCAATACGCTTCTCCGCTCGTGCAAATTAGTTGCCTGATCGTTTCACTGCTACGCTGTGCTGTGCCCTATTTTAAGGAAAATGAATTGTTGTCACTACCGGTAAAACAATCCCAGGTTGCAACGCGTGCATTACCTCCACCGAACCACCTTTACCACCGCACCACTAACGGCGATATGGCGTCGATGTGCTTTTACGTCGGTGCTTGCGATGCGAAGGGGTAGTTTTTTTTCCGCCAAATCCGTCACCATACCAACCGGTATGCATCGCGACACTGCCACACACGAACGGTGATGCAGTTTGACAGGCATGCTTTCAGCATACGCGTCAACCTTCCGCCACATTGGTCGTTACCGTGCCAGCTTTAAGCCCACAATGTGCCGTTCGGTGATGGTGGCAGACCAAATGGTTGTCCTCGTTCGACAGCACCGTCTTCGAAGATTTCTGCTTCAAATGTGTCAAACGCCACGGTGAGGCACGTGCTTCGTCACTTCATCGTACAGAGCCCGCGGACGGATGGATTTATGATGTCTAATGGTTCATTCTTGTGCGTCTTGTTAGGGGTTTGCTAACGTTTGTTTTCTCTCTTTCTCTCTATCGTCAATTCATCCCCGCGAAAAGAGGGGATGAAGAAAAACATTCACCGTAATGCCACAGTGTGGAAAGAAATTGTACGTTCGTTCCTTTCCTTGCGTGCTTCTGGTCGTTCTCCCTTGCGCGTCATGTAAAGTTTTTTCGCTTTAGTTAGAGGGAATCATTTTTCATTCTTATCACAGTCCATGGTTTTTCCCGGCGGCTTTGGGGGGGTTGAGGTATTGGGCTGGCAGTGGGTTATTGTTGATGGCTCCCCTTGTGGCATATGTCGGATTTGGTCACTGTCGGATGGAGATGATATGGGATCTGCATGGGTAGTGCTATTGAACTATGGAAAGTGCCCGAAGGATAAATAACACGTAGGAAAATATGCAAATATGTATTTTTAAATATTTTATATAAATTATAGATTTAAAAATGACGTTAAGAACATTTTGAGAAAAAATTAAAATTTTTACATTCCACTAAAATAGATAACAATTTTTAACCACTGTGAAAATGCATTCAGCCCATCATACTAACGGTGGAAATACTCTGCCAGTTATGGTAATTCTTCTCTTTTTTTGCCACTGCAAAACTCTACCCAATTGATTCATACCACCAATAAATAAACCAATCGTGCAATGCATCATTTGCATCCCCAAGCCTTTTTACGAAACCGAATCTTCCCAGCCAATTGGGCCAATGGTGCGTGAAAAGTTTCCAGCATGCTTTGTGTGGGGTGCTGAGCGAAGGTGAGCACTTCATCAGCAGGCAAAAAGGTATGGGTGTAAGAAATTCACTAAAACACCACAAATCGGAAGGCACGGAAGCAGTCATCCTGCTCCTCTTGGGAGGTGAAAGAGACAGGTGAAGGAATATGTTATCACTTGGTTCAACCGTGTTAGTTTGTTCAGGATTTGTTAGCAGAAAATCTCACCCCCGCCTGAATAAAGACATCCAAGCGACTGACGGAGAGTTGCCCTGCTGCCACGTGGAGACACGGACGAAGAAGAAGGAAAAAAAAGTGGCAGATAACATATTCGCTCGCTCCACATTCTACGGTGTGTTAGGTTGATGGAAGGGAACGGATGCCACACCAAACACGTCAGCATATGTAATGCTGTGATAATGATGCTGGAAAGGTGCTGTGGTGTGCAGATAAGCTCGTAATGAGTAGGAAATGAACGGGCGCTTCGGTTCGGTTGCATCGGATAGGATACGGAAAGGCATTTAGCCCGGTAGCTGGTACAGTGCGCCGAGTGGCTTGTCGCATTCGGGAAGGTTTTGTTGGTTAATCTATTATCGTGTGTGAATTGTTTGTACGTGTGTAAGCGGAAAGGGTCGGGAAGATTGAAAATGTAATGAAGTTGGACGATGGATTTTAGGTTTTATTTTTTCGTTGCTCAAGATAAATCAATTTCATGGGATACAACGATGAGGTTTAAGATGAGAGAAGTGAGGTAATGTTGATGGAATATAAACTTGTGTGGACTTTATTTGGTCAGTAGAAGTATTATTTGGATTGCAAAACTCTCTTTCACTCCAGAGTTTTGAGTTCAAGTTGTCGTAAAAATCGCTCGGCAAGCCCTAGTCTAACTAAGTCTTAAGTAATGGCAGGAATCCTCTTTAACTATTGCTTAGGTTTTTAAAACAGTTGTTGGGTAACAAGAGTTGTTCGTGGTTAAATCAGATGTCAGATTAGTGTTGGGTCGTGTGAACTAAAATTGCACAGATCGATCAGTTCTTTTAAGTGAACTCTGTAAGTAGGTGACACGACCTGGAAAAGCGGGTTGCAGTTAACTTTGTCAGCGAGAGAATACATGGGAGACACATGTTTTACGAGAGACAAAAGAACGAAAAAGTTCCCTACCAACGAAAGATTCAATTCGCTCGAGTTCTATCAACTATACTTCATTTCCCAATTCCATAACTTCATTTCCCGAATAGGACAAGTGAGAAAATCCTCGGGGTTCGCTCCATTTGAGAATTTAACTTTGTTTAAAAATGTTATTAAGTAATTATATTTCTCAGTGTTGTTGTTCAACTAGATAGAATTTTTCAGTTTTATAATCAAAAACTAATAAAATTTAGCATATAATAAAAAAAATAATATAAGCTCTTATTTGATTTTTCTTAAATGCTTGGTTAAGTATTATTATTCTATTAATTATACGTGAAGTATTGTTATTCTATTAATTAAACGTGAATACGGCGCAATACGGCCTGGCCGTTCCTGAAGAAATAACAAAAATATACGTGAAGAACTTCAAGAAGCATTATAAACAACTTGTATTTCATCATTAAAACACAGTTGACACATTTAGTAAAATACGCAATACAAAGATACAAATACAAAGATATTTAAACTAAAATTTGATCCAATTCCAAAAATGTATTATTCAATCAATTTTATAAAAAAAATCATTTAAAACTCAGGTTTTTTAAATTTTCCATTGCAAATATACAATATGTAAATATTCAAATATTTAAAAAAATTGCCAACAAAATAGTTACTATCATTACATTTTGTTTACTTAAAAAAACTAGAAAGGAAAACACCGGACAGAAGCAGATGACGAGGATGATAAAATTAATTTACGATTTGTGTGATGTGGGAAACATTTCCTTTCAACATACTTCACAGCTTCGTACGTATCGACTTCAGGACGATTGCCGATGCTGTGGACAGGCCAGTAAACGATTGAAACAATTTATTGTCGGTACGATTGGATGATTTCCTGCGATCGTAATTGTGATGGACTGATTAAAGCGTAGCTCGAGTAGCTTTTGAACGCTTTGTATTTTGTACCATCGACAGCACACGATTGCACACCGAACAGATAAGGGCTGATCGATACGGGACTGGAAAAAAGCAATTTGTTGATGTGTGAAGACACTGTACGGTTAAAAAATGTAGCCAACGCGTCGAAGCGCAAACAAACAAGATTTAAACCAGTTTTATCCTTCGCTTCCAGCTAAATCTAATACTTTATTTTCATCCCAAAGCCAAGTGGCATATCGGTTGCAAATGCACTCAACGGAGCTAAGGCGGTCGTTTATTCGAAACGAATTGAAACGGGTTCTTTTCATGTGTTAATACGCCCAGCACACATAAACTTACACGTTCGTCTTATCGAGTAATAATGTTAGAACAAAGGAAAAGCGTTGCAATCGAGCAAAGGAAAAGGACGATTTTTCCGAAACTCTCTCCATGAATCGAGTTAGATACACAACAAAGCGAGGTCATCAGCCCGGTCGAATGTGTGTGATGCCAAACCTTGTACGCCCAGGACAACACATCACAACCGCTCTTGGATGATGGTGCGGAAGATAGTGAAGGAAAAGCTAAGCTGATATCCGGTATTGCGTGAAACGAAACGCTAGGAACGCCGAAGAAACAATGTGCAGAAAAGTAGGCGAAACAAACACAAAAATCATCAACTGCAGGCATTTCGAGTCGTTATAGGCTTTCCTTGCTGGGACAGAAACTTTGTAGCATTAATTCTTATGACACCGGGATGGGAAGGGATGACTGATGTTATCACCTTTTTTAAGAGTGTCATGAAAATTAATGACAAACAGAGGATTGAGCGATAAAGGTATGATCACTCGCTAGCTCATTCGAGTAGTTGTTGAACTAGCACAGTCATTATTTAAATGGTGCTTAAATAGTTTGCTTTACTCTGCAATTAAAAGTAGGATTGATTAGAACAGCATTAGGTGACACAACAATATTTTTTTCCGAATTGTAGCAATCTTGACCGAGGATTAAATTGAAAATAAAACAAAGTTTTTCGACATCACCATGTGGTGGAAGTGTGCGGCACCAAGCGCCTCCATTTACTATAGTATGGTTTTATTTTAATATGATTTTTCCAATGTGCAATACATTCAGTTCTGGTTTTTATTTTTTAACATTTTCTAATGTTGTTTTATCGTTTATAACATATTTATATAAAGTGTTTAAAATATATTTATTATTAGTTATAATTTAACGCTTGTATATCATAACAAAAAAGAAAATAGATTACTATAAATTGTTATCAAATTATAAGTATATATGTAAGTTTTTCAATTATCATTCTTAAAAAAAATAGTTATTAGCAATAATTTCTATTCCATAAACTAAATAACGATTAAATCGAACTAGAAAATCAACTCTTTATTCTTAATTCTCTTCTTAATTATAGTTCTTTATTTCACTATAACCAAAATGTAATGCATATTTGTATCGTTCATTAACTTAAAGAAATTAAGACAAAAATTAAAAACGTGTTGCGTTAACCTATTGCCATCCATACTTTGACCGAGGTTTGTTTAATGCTTTCATAAAGCTAGATTCTAAACACAGCATAAAGCACGCGTATTGCTGCTTTTCCACACCTCCAAGCTGACAGTAAACATTTTTTAACATAATTCTTTTACTCCTGCACGTCGTGCCAATGTACCCAAAAAAAATAAATAAAATGACAAACTGTGAACGACTGGAGAAAGGGGAAAAGAATTAAAATTAATGTTCCATAACAAAGAGCATTAAATTTGATGCTTTTGCTGCTCTTTGGATACATCTGGCAACACTGCCACGCTCGCTCAACAGCATCCGTTTTTTTTTTACGTTTCGCGCCTGTGCTTCAATTGCCCGTTTTGTTTACATCGCTCATTCCGTCTACTGATGCCCGTATTTCTCTCCATTCACCTGTTTCGGAGTATTGCTTAAAATTTCCTCTCAACTTTTCTCTCATTTAAATGCGTCTCTCTCTCTTTGGGAGGCAAGAATTGGGGAAACAAATCCACTGTTTTGTTCCAGCGTTCACCGGTGTTCTAACTGCTGGAACCAAACCTCAATAGCAACAGCATCCACAGCAATCTCACCTTCTTTCATTCGGTTTCCCATTCTTTCGTTCAACGGCCGTAACAATCTGCTCTCGTTCTGCTTTATCTCGCTTTTTTCTTGCCGATACACACTGCCGCGGTTTGTTTATTTTCAGTCTTCACCGGTTCGCGTGAGCATCAAAACAGTGGCGCAGTTACTCTCCGGGCAGAGAGCGAGCGCCATTTTCTCCCCCGGTCGCCATGTTGCTCCACGCCATGTTGTTGCAAGGGCACGCGAATCGCTCGTCAGCTGAGCGGGGTGAGAACCGCTCATTCAAATAGTAGCAACCACGCACCGTTGGCGGTTAGATTGCGCCGAGACTTTCAACCGTTAGCACGTCGTTGTTACGTCAGTTCGCGCGTCACGGTTCGTGTTTCAGTTACCTTTTACGCATCCGCCAGTGTAAGTGTTGTGTTTGTGTGTTTGATTGGGGGGGACGAATCGATGGGCGAAGACCGTTCAACCCAGTTACAGAATGTTTTTATTTAGTCAATGCAAAGGGACAATTTCAAAGTCGCGTGAAGGATGGCGTGGAAAACCGTGGAACGCATTTTCCACCATATTCAACAGCCGTTACTGTTACAACGAACAATGTTGGCTGGCAGGAAGAAAAAAAAATGCAGAGTCCCAACCAAGATATTAATATCAATTCGGTGGCGAAACTTTTCCGCAACAGCATCGATATTTTGTTTTTCTTTTTGCGTGTGTGTGTGTGTATGGTGTGTTTTTATTTTACTTCAACCGAAGGATATAGCAGAGTGGATAATCGAAAGGAATTACCGGAAACACTTTAGCCTTTCGGCTATCAGGCGGTTTATTTACTCGCTCTTTCTGTTTCTTCCGCCACCCAAAACCCATTTCCCTACACACCATTAGAACAATCCGCGCGGTCACATCGAAAATGGTGAAAAAGTTTCACCCGATCCGCCGGCCATCCTTAACCGCGGGCCTCCAAATCGTCACCCGGCCACGGTACACTAGGGTGGCGCGTTTGCATTATTAGCATGAAACGGTCGACGGGAAAACTTTCGGCCAAGCGTTTACTTATTCATAAATATTGTGCGCGTTAGCAGGATTTGTTCCAAAGCTTGGCCGGTGTCTACGGAAAATCAGTGATTACGAGAAGAATAAGAGAGAAAACGCCAAAAAAAAAAAAAACAAAAGCAGCATTGGTGGCTATCGGGGTGGAAAAAAGACGTGAGTGGTTTCCATGGCGATGGTGTTCCTTCAATTTGACGATTTGGTCGAACGTTTGCTTGCGGTTGCTGTGGAAAACAGTACGAGTAGGCCGTGCCGGGAAAAATCAAAGCTTTCTCACACTGGTAGTGATTTTAGCCGAACGTTCCCTAATGTTTAAGTGAGGTTTGTTGCGTACTTGATCAAGCCCGATCGACGGTAGCGCAAAAAATTCGAGACGAGGATGTGTGCGTAAGAATGTTTCGCCCGGTGTGAACACACACGAACGTTAGTGCGTGCATGTGTGTGTATGTGTGTGTGTTAGAATTCCGTGGTCGTTAATGTTTATGACTCAGCGAAGCACATGTACTTGGCACATGTACACGTTAGTGCCGGAAGCTACCGAAACGTAAACGGTACGGAAAAGTCACGGAAAAGCCACTCGAAAAATTACACCTGCGCCGGATGGATGTGTAGAATTCGGGATGCCGGTAAAAGGAACCCGAACGGTGGAAATGGCACCAGGTTAACTGCAGGAAAAAAGGAAGACGTGAAGCAAAACGAAAAAGGAACCGAAAAAAAAACGATGCGAATCAAATATTAAAACCCCACTTATACAGGACCACCACCTATCTCTCATCCTCCCCCCTCCCGGGGGGAGTGTCTTCCATTTGGGAGCTATTTTTCTGTGGAGTGGCAGTTCTGTTCAATATCAATTCTATTGGTGCTGGCGCGTATTTTTTTTTTTGTATGTTGTGTCCTCACCTACCTGGTGACTATACGAATTTTCATTTTGTTTTTCACGTGTATAGAGACGGTAGCATTCCGTTTGTTTTGATGGGTTTCGAGTGAGATAGAGCGCAAGCAGAAGATACACAAACAGCAAGAAGCCAAGAAGAAAACACAAATCCTTTTAAAGCATTTTACCTTTGGCCTTTTGGCTTTTCGATTTAAGTGTATGTCACAATTTGAAGTTTGAAGACGTCACTTTGTTTGAGTTTTTACTGTTTTTTTGTGCGAGTGATGCTTTTTTTGTGGACGGGAACAGTGTAGAATTAGATGGTTGTCTATTGGTTTTGGTGATTAATATTTTAAAATCTATTTTATCTACTATTAGTCTTTCGTAAGTGACTCAAGTGACAGTTGTGTAGTGTATGGAGAAAATAAGAAGAAAATCGAAGTGATCAATTTTTAACGAACAAGGTGAAATGGAGTAACTCAAGCAACGTCAAGCATTTGGTAAGTTTATTACTTTTTTATTAAATTTAGCTTTAGAATTTAGAAATATTTAACCAAATAAAATGGAACGAGCATTATTAGGATAGATGTAACAACCATAGTAAGAATGAAAATACCGATATACTTAAACTAAGTGGAATATAGAATGTGAAAATGTCACTTAAAATACAAATAAATGAATTCTTGGATGGTTAAAACAAAAGTTCCCGAGAGTGTACCAGCGTGATGCTTACTTCGTATGGATGTGGTAGTTGTTATTATGGTTAACTTAAATCAGTTTTTGAATGTATTCTTAATTTATTATAGCATAATTGTAAAATATAAATGTTAGCGAAATCATTTTTTATTGATTCCATCCTAACACTATCATCTTGTGCGAATATTAGTAAGACTCTAGTCTTCATCGGACATTTGGATGACTATTGTTTTAATGCCATTACATGTCAATAGTTATATGGTTTACTTACAGCATGCTATAAAGGATACTAAACTTACTATAGAAAAGAAACAATTATACCAATATTTTTACTTGTTGAACATGCTCTCCAAACTTCCTGGAGATTTAAAAAAAATATCTAGCAGTACCACCTTTCAAGTTAATCAATAAGATTCGAATCTTTATCAGTTAGTTGTATGTATAATATAGTTTTGCGTGTAAATTAGTTTCTGATTCATAACTCTGAATGCATCTTTAAACCGCATGTTGGATTTGGAATTTCTATAACGAAAGTTCATAAAATGCTGTAGAGTTATGACACTCTCAATTCAAACATCTCAAATGATGAAAATCGGCCCCAATAGACCATCGTCCTTACATCCTGATATAGAGAACAACATTATAGCAACGAAATTATACCAATGTGATATGTTTAAGGAAGATTCTTACAGAAAGATAAAGAAAATCCAAAAATACGCCTAAGTATATTTAGTGAATTTACCTAAATATAAGTAAATTAACGCCCAAGTAAATTTACATCCAATTTTGTGATCATCGTCTGTTATTGTAACATTTAATGTAGCGTTGGGTGTAAATTATGTCCGATTTACCGATTGATATATTCTGGAATTTCCATTAGGAGTAATAATGTATTCTTGAAGAAGGCATGATTTTTTAAAGATGTATGAATCTCTAAATATTCATCTGCAATGTACATTCTTTCAAGGAATCTCAGACGATCCACTCATATTTGGAAATAGAAACAATATTTGGAGATTAATAAAACTTCAAAGTCTCGTAAATCCTCTCAGATTTCACATTTTTTAATGATTACTCATGATTCGAATGACTTTTTACTGACGATTGACTATTCTCAAAACTTTCATCTTCACTCGGTGCTATAAATGCTCAACGTTCCTAGCAGTGAATGATGTTTAATTTATTGAAGCAAAAGATTTAATTATACCATCATGATTGTTTGTGAAAGATGTGGTTCCACGCAAGGGGTGGTAAAGAATACTCCAAAATAATAACATCAACTAGCACGCAAATCAATAAGATTCTAATCATCGTCAGCTATCACGAGATACGCAGGCACAATTTAAAATTCATGCTGCTTAACCAAAACCACCACACCTTCTGGCTGGAAACGAGCATAACAAAGGATGAACCTTCTCCGAATGCCGCGTAGCCCTTTTTTGCCCACCGCGGTACGCATCCTGCCAGCGGTGCTTCGTGCATAAATCTTACGCATCCCTGACGCTAGGCAACTCAGCTCAAAAGCATTACACATTTTCTAGCGCACTTGTGCTTCCGTCACGATTTCCATGTAACCGAACTGTTCTTTTAATGAATTATTAATGACGGATACGGAGATGGGGAGGGGGCGGGTTGGACCGGTCCCCTCCTCGCAGAGATCCAAATCGGAACCATCGTCACTTGTTCGTTGCTGGCCCTTTTTTTTCCTTTCTTTGCGGCCCATCGTGTGCTAAAAGTGTTGCCTCAAAAACATGGCACACTTGGCCAATATGGAAATGATCACCGAAAAGCTACGCAGCGGCTTCAATTAGGCTGCGTCAGCCAGCGCATTTTGCTCGCATTCTCCTTCTGGCGGTGGGATTCCTGCAACGCACCATTTACTGCCCGGTGGCCCACTGTGAATTCTGCAACAAAACCCACCTTTTTAGGCATCTGCCGGACGAAATATTCTACCTCGCATCATGGTAAGATGTGCGGTGAGATGATGAGAACGAAAACCGCAGCAGTTCGGTTTGTTGATTGAGATGTTTGTGCGCTAAATTAAGCGTTGCTAATTATGTGCTGTTCTGGCATCACGGAGAAAGCATAATTAAGCACAACCAGGGGCCACTGTTTGACCAACAGTATGTTCCTTTTTTTTTGCTAAACAATGTTGCGGAAAATGTTTCTTACAATTTTATTGGACAATGGGAGGAAGCTTCACTTATTGAAATAATAATTTGTAATAATTGTTTCAACTGTTTGAATAGAATTTAATTTCGGCAACCGCTTAATGCACCCGCTGTGGTATTGCGGTTTACTCACCAGCAAACGGTGGCCGGTACAAAGTAAATCGGTGGTACTACTTACAACTTTCAGTGCTCCATTTAAACGTTTATTGTTTGCCGTTTTCCAGCAGCAAAAAGGATTCCTTTTTTTTGGACGGTCCTTTTAACAAAAAAAAAATCGATAAATGGATCCATGTTGAGCTCTTTTCTTTATGTAAAATAGAGCAACCTGAAAACCGAGTGCCTTTCCTTTTTTAAATGATTTTTTCTTTCCGTTCTGGGTTTCTGGGATCATTTTTTCTCCGTCCCTCGATAAATGATCTAGTACGGTGTGTGGCGTTTTGACCCCGTCAGATAATGAGCTTGAAACGGTTACCGTGAGCGCCTCCATAAATGGTCAAAAAATATCGCACCTTCCTCGAGATCGCACCACTTTACTCGATCGAGGGGGAAAAAACAATCTGTTTCTCTTTCGTCCTTCGTTGCAGTACGCACGAAGCGTGTGGAAATTGTTCCCATTTTTCCCGAAAAGACGAAACGTTCAGTTCAGATTGGAGTGGTTTTTTTTTACTTAAATATTTTTATGAAGCACCCGCTTCAAAAGGATCCATTTCATTTTTCCCTATTCCCTCGCCATCGATCTGAAAATGTCCTTCAAAGGCACGCGAGCACACGATACATCCGGTGTACGGCTGAATGGAATGATAAAGCTACACGGACCAACAGCAAAAAAATACCAACTCCACTCACTGGATGGATTGATTCGCAGGACAACGATACGCCTACCACTTGCACGGGAAAATGGGCTTTGTTCTACATTCCGTCCGAATGGGTCCGCAATTTTCCTTTTCATGTGATTATGCAACCGGGCGCGTAGGCTGGCCGCACGGTGAACGGCCGTGAAACGAAACGGAAACAGTGCGCACGAATTACAGTTTCCGGGCGGCTGGTCCACATGAATGCCGGATCCGGTAGTTCGGCGTCGAATGTTGCGCCAGTTCCGTTCCGCTGTGGCAGTGTTGAAGAAGATGAATAAAAAAAACACACACCCCTGCTCGGTAGAGATCAGCTGGCGATAATCCTGTTATCGGTGAATTCTACTCGATGGTGCTCGAAGGGTGCCAAAAATCAATAAGGAAACGGCAGGAAATGGCAGGTTCTAGCAGAGAAGCAAAATATTGGTCAGATAGCTGACGGTTGGTATCATTGCCCCCGAAAACATGCTGCCCCGGCTGCTGGTGAAAGGTAGCAATAAACGGGCCGTCCGATAGAAAGCAGACGTGGACGGTGTAACGGTCGGAAAATGATGAAGCTTGTCGATTGGTCGTATTGCGTTTACTTTCATTCGGCTCGAGGAAACTATCGTTTGGAGTGGAGTGGAGTATAACTCTATTCGGTGGATTAACTGTCGAGTGGGCTGTCATCGAACCGTGAGCGAACGGTTTTGGGATTAACCGAATCATCCACCGATACGCGAAAGGGCTTTCGAGAAAAAGGGGATGTCGTACAAAGTTTCCTTTCGATGATAGATCATATTCGGGGGTGAGAATTTAAGCTTCCATCCTGGCTTGTGGTTTCCTTTTGCTGAACAAGACTGTATTTTTAAAACTGTATCTAACACGGAAGATAACAGTAAGTGAGTTTTTTTTGTGAAACCTCGATAAATGACACTATAAATTGTGTTGCTTAAAACTTTAATACTTTAATAACAAACAGTTTGGAGGAGGAAATTTCTTCAAAAGAATGTGAATTATACACTCGATTAAGTTACCTTTATTTCTAAGCAGTACGGTCTGGGTGTTCTTCTTGAATAAAAAAAAACTTTAATAAAAATATAGATAAATTGTATTGATCTAACAATTTCTGTTTAGCGTGACAGTCTAGTGGAAGAGTTGTTAAGAAAACGATTCAGTAACACGTCTAAATTGATCTGAAATCTGGATCTCATTTAGGTGGATTAAGACGCACCTTTAATAAACAATACGAAAGCAATTCTACTCTAGTAAATTACAGAGCTATAGGCTACTACTATTTAGCATTTGCTGGAAACACTAAAGTACTATTTTGCTCTCTATTTCGTTTGATCTTTACTTTTATTGATCTTTGCCCTAAATATCTACTACGTAGACCGCACTCTACATCTACTACGTAGACTTATTTACATTAAATTTAAATTTAAATTGATTTTAAATATGAGAGATACTGTTAAATAATACATCTTTTAAACGCAGTCAAGCAGTCAGATCTTCAGGTATATTTGTTTAATTTCGTTGAGAAGCAACGCTTTTGCGTTGTTTACTTCTATTTTTTTAAATATGTCTGCGTAAAAATATATTTAATTTCTTTTCAGTATGTGAGGTTCATGCTGTGCGTTCATACGTATAGCTTAGCCACTTGAAATGAATTAACTTTATTTATAATTTTTATTTCACATTATCATCATTTTGGGGGTAATTATAGCTGTAGTTCCAATCATGGTAAAAGGAATACGCGGATTTAAAATTTTAAAACTACACATTTTTGTCACTGATCATAATTTCATATAAACTGAACATTTATATAAGTAAAACAATCGAATTTTAAAGTGTATCGCCATAATGGCACTTAACTCTTAACATTTTTCTAAGAACACAACACAGTTGAATATAAGCAATTTTTAAGCTTATATTGAATATTTAGGATAACAAGCCCTTAATTATTATTTTTTGGACCATATAACTTAGGAAAATGTAGTATTTCATCGAAAAAGAGCTCTTTATGTGGATGTCCATAATTGATATAACTGAACTTCGGAGATCCAATTATGAATTCATGTGTTGCTTTGCTTGAAACTCTACAATTCTCAAAGCCAACTGTGTTAACTGCAAATTCTTAATCAAGTTTTTGCTTAGAAGACAGATAAAAGGATCATTTATAGCGAAATGATAGGAATAGCATAGCCATAATGTTTACATTTTAATACAAATTTGAAATTCTGATCAACTGCTTTAACAAATTATGTTCTTGTTCTAAAGAATTCTGACCAAAAAATAGCGTCACTCCATATTAGCCAAGATGAAATTCTAAAACAGAAAAATCTCTATGTAGATGATGTATTCTAATCATATATAATAGTCACGCACCCTAATATAATATTGTAACATAACTCTGCTTGATAAATAATACAAAAAAACTACAATTGCAAAAGGGAAAGTTATTAGTATCTCATACACTTTGCATTCAGCAGTGTCAAACAGGAATGTTACGAACCAATCCTCAAGATACTATAATCCTTTTTCATATTAAAAGATATGATTTTTCTTGACAAAAGGCAAGAAGAAGGGTTGATTACGGGCTGCTAGTGCATTTTCAATTACCAACATTAAAATGATACTACAGCGAGCCTAACTGCATCATCCTCGTACATCCTCCCATGGTACGTGGAAATGGAAAATTGGAGCTCGCGTTTTTTTCCGCTCACATGATTGACACTGATTGATTGGCCTCGAAGCAAGTACGACGTATTTATAAAGCGTCAAACTTTTTCCTCTCGCTAAATCTTATTCCGATGCCTCCTCGAGTGGGCTAATAATTTTAATGGAACACTCTTGTCATCTTGCCGGGCGACCAGCGAGCTCGTCTCGCAAGCTTGACCGGATGCGAACCAAGTTCGCAGAGGCATTTTCGCACGTGTGCTTCACGGTATTCCGTGCGAAGACGCCGGTACCGATGAAAATCCATCGAGTCCCATTTTCCCCGAAGGCTTAACCTTCAATCAGGCCAATATCTCCGCTGGGAGCCGTTAGAAAAACACATAAACCTCTTCCCGGTGCCGTCTGGCCATGGGACGGGGAGGGAAATCTGATCAGTTGATCTGATCAGAGACTTTTCCTTCCATTTTCTTTCCACGTTGCGTGCGATACGGAGAAAATGGGAAGCTCGAGGAGCAAAAGAAGAAGAAAAAAACCAGCAAAATACGCTCCCACAAAGCTGACGACGGCGGGCGCTATTTGTTGAGAGCGGAAAGTCCATCCGGAAGGATAATTTTCTTCCATTTCCAATCGGATCTGCTTCCCCATTCGTTAGCCCCCCAGGGGGGGAGGGGATGATATGCCGTGCTCCCTTGTATGTGTGTACAAGAGGATGATATCTTGCCTGAATCCTAGCTCGTAACAGTTAAACTAACCTCCTTCGAGGGGGGTGGAAAGCATACTTCCGTCGTTTTGCCATTTTCATCAACGAATTTCACAGCGATGGAGGCAAGTTTTGTGGTTCCGCTTTCCGCCGTTCGCAGGAGGTTCGCAGTGAAGGAATTGAAATTTTGATTTCCAAAGATCGCCTCCTTCATCGTTTCGCTGTCGGTCCGTACTAGCGGACGGATGTTGTTTTCCTGCACGATGGCTTTCGAGTCCTGTCGTTTGTCAATCGTTGGGACCTTTTGCATTGCTGTTGATTGAAGTTCAAAGATCTGTCCATCCAATCAGTGGCCACGATGGTGCGGAGTCTTCCGTCTGTCCGAATGTGAATGCGGAACTCAACGGCGGTACTTCTGAGTGATTATCGAACCGTTCTGCATGTGAACGTGGACAGCATATCTTGTTGGTTCGTGTTGCTGCACCGACACCGAGCACGGACGTCTTCAGTGGTGTCTAATTTCGAAACCGTTCCGTTTGCTAAGTAGTGTGTCTCGATCACTGTTTGTTTGGTGAAATGGTACCGTCCGCCCAATGTTGGCCGTTTGGGTGCGATGTCACTAGGAATTCAGACCGGGCAGAAGAGAATACATTAACAAATAACCAGCGGCACTCGCTGTCTTGTTCCGTGCGGCCAGTGTTCGCGCGACATGCTTGCCGTGTCGTCGAAATTCGTCACACGACGAGAACACGGCGTCAAGCTTATGATGAATGTTTTATGCCACTCGGCAGCGACAGAATGTTTGCACGGCGACCGTAGCGACCCTAGAAGCAGATTCGCCCCCCCTCCGCTGATAGGCTCGGAATTATGCAATCAACAATCTTCAGCAGCCTGTGAATCCATAACTATGAGCATTCAAACACTGAATTAATATCAATTACTTAGTAGCTCATACAACATTAAGTGCAAACGGGTCTGAACGGGCCCCCCCCCGAAAATAACAGGGTAGAAAGTAGTGAGCGTTATTGATTGAATTGTTTCAATGTTTGTTTTTCTTTTCGTAGAACTCTTTTCAGCTTAGCGCAACTCACTTAATACTGTAGGCTCTCGTGTCTCCATCAGCAGGCTATTCCTGAATAATGCAGCGCTTCGTAACTGAAGTACCAAGGGTCACTCTTTAGCATTTATTTGCCATCACTTCACGTACGAGGATTAGGTTAAAGCGGCAAGAAAACGGCTGAAACCGAGAGCAGCTTGCCCGCAAACACGATAATTAAATTCTAACCAAACCAGTTCGCTCCGCTGAGACCGGCGATTGCCGGACCCGATGTTACTCGAGTTCTCTGGTTCTCTGGTGTTGGAGGACATGCTGAAGTTCTTTGATTCGTTATTAGGTTATGGGAATGGGAGCGCCTTAAGTCTTTTATTCTTGACTTTACTGTGTCCTGCTGCCAGATCTGGGTGACTATCAACATTGAGCATTAGAGGCTTAGACGACTTTTCTGTAGTCCGACTTTACGTACCGGGATCTCTGGAATTCCTTCCGTCTTAGGATTTGTTTCGTTCTGTGCACAGAAAAGAAATTAAATTAATACCAAACAAAACAAAATATCTTAAATATAATAAAGACCTAGCTAAGTGTAAGGTGGCTTGGCGATTCGTCCATTGCCCTTTGCCGAATCCAGAAGATCCATAATGGGCGTGTTGCGCGTGATACATCGTCAGCTGTGTTGGCATGTGTGTTCACATTACGTTTTGATCGCTTCACCAACGCTCCCGTCGGACCGATGGCGTGCGTTGGGTGTTCAAGGTTAATCAATCCACAGCACAGACAGATGATCGTCACGGTCTCTCGGTCGGACGGCTTTGGTGGGCGATTCCGAAGTAGACATCCCCGCTTCAACTCAACACATTGCAGTACATTGAATGGTTGTTCAACAAATTGTATAATCATCTGGCCCGGGGTAGGCCCGGCGGGGTACCTGTGGGGGCAAAGAAAAATCAGCACCGAACAAGCGGCCCGTAAGAAAAAGGGAAATTGAATACCCAGTCGAGCGTTGCGGTACGAATCCCCAAACCCACACAACGGGCGCGTGCTTGTAAAGTTTAAGTTCAAGTTCAATTAACTCATGTCAATTACATTGATGATGGGAGGAGGTCTTCTTCACTTTTTTTTTTTGGTTTGGTTTGCTTGAAGAGCTTAATGTGACTCCCCCTTAATGAGGTTTGGGAGGGTTTGGGGAGGGCGGGGTACATGTTATGTTTGGGAGGGTTTTTGGACTTTTGGCTATGCCTGCTCAATCCTTTCTCCTATATCGAAACAGAAGAAATCAAAGCAGGCGGTGCTTGGGTAATTATTTCGCTTAAGTATCTTTTGCAGCTCAGAGAGTTTTTTTTTTATCGTTTAAAATGGTCTCAAATGGCGAGGAATTGTTACCGAAAAGTTGAATTCTCCAAAGAAATGCAAAAGCACTTCGTTTGATGCAGCTCATTGATTTTGATCAGGATGGTTAGATATTCCAAATTTTCAAGAATTCTGAAACTACGTATAGTGCTCAGTACGAGATCTTCTTTAGGGTAGAATTAGCTAACGTTAGGGATATTCATACGTTTATTCTACCACAAAAAAAATTGCTCGCTTCATTCTTAATACAACAAAAACTGTCTAGTCACTGGGGTTGGGAATTCGAAACCCACACAAGAACACACCTGAAGGTTTTCTATTTTGGGGAGCACTGGCTACAGAACACCGCTCAAAAGTCAAACCAGAACCGTGCCACGGTCATCTTCCTTAACCTTTTAATACATCCTACCCTGGGTGGTTGATTTCTAGACGATGACTTCCACTTTCGTACCACCCGTAAAATGGCGAACAAGTTGGTGGAAATCTCTTACCATGCTAGCGTCTCTGGATGCTGGATGCCACTATCGCAACGACCAATCTGATGGCCTGGCAGTAATGGTGATGGTGGTGTCAAAAAGCAAAAAAACCTTGCTTCCGATACCCATCAAACCGTGTATCGTGTGTTGGGTATCGGACAGTCGTAGAATTTCGTCCTAAAGCTCTCGCTCTACAAATAGTGAGAAGGGGTTTTGTTTGGACTGACCAAATAGAACCTTTTTTTTGCTCTCTCTTTCTCTGTGTGTATGTGTGTCCCAAGATTATCCCACTCGACCCGATGGACAATGTTGCTTAGTAGCTTCTAGTGAGCTCGCTATCCTTGTTCCGGCTTTGCAAAAGGGTCTCCCAAAGTTTGGGGTGGTTTTTGAGGAATCGAAAATGAAGATATATTTTCCCCTGTATATGGTGTTCCCAGTTTTGCGAAGGCACCGGACACATGGTTCCGTTTGGTGATAATGATGCTCCTGGTCGAGGATTGCTTTACTGAAGACGTTAGACCAGGCTGTTGCCATTAGGGAGGATGATGTGTTTATGATGTGTTTGAATTCTCGGTAGTAGTAGGCAGGTTAGGGCCGATAGGGTAAGGCTCCTTTGTAGATCTACTGCTGGATTTAAGATGTATGATGTGGGTAATCGAATATGTGGTAATATTGATTTTACTAATAATACTCAGACATGAAGTTACTGCAGGGTTTTCCCTTTTTCCAAGTATTACATTATTTTTTTACGTCCCAACGAAAAAATGCTACCTTGCGCCAGAAACTATTCTTGTGGTGGTCCCAAATGTGGCCAGGGATAAATGACTTCATTTGGTCATCTCATTAGCGATGGCTACCATTGCACGGCACATTAGCAACTTTGACAGTTGCGCTATTCATCACTGCCAAACGTTGCGGCAGGTAGGTCGGCTTCCTGGGTGAGATTCCGGCGTTCCGGCAGTCGTTAAGGATATTCGTACTGCTAACGAGATCCCGGACGATGCGTACAATGCGGAATCGTGTTGATGACCGGGCATCCATTTCTCTATACACCGGGCCCCCCCTACCGGTTACGTACGCGTAAGCCCCCGCTTTATTAGCGTTGATTGAATTCCGCCTGTAACGCGAAACGCCGTATCCGACGTACCGGCGATGCGTATCATCGAAACCTTCGCCACGAAGTTTTGTTGGCTAACTGTGGCGCGATATCGCGTCGTGCCTGCAAACGAAAGTTTGTAAAATTCTTGTGCCCCCCAAAGTTTTGCGCCACCAGTTTGACATGGTTGCATGTTAATGAAAACCCCCATCCCCGCCTGCTTCGATCGAGTTGTCTCGCGAACATTATCCGATGTCTGTCTTACGACAGATTTCTGCGCTGCGCTCCAACTGTTATGTGGAGATGAGCTTTTTTTGTTGTTTGGAGTTAACTAACTCCAACTTCAACACCCTCTGCCACACATAACGGAGTGTGAACAATTTTTCGGATTATGGTACCGCCAACAAAGTCGATGTGTGGCGGGACAAAAGGGGGGAAAAATACCGCCCATTTTTGGGTGGAAAATTGCTAGAACATTGGAAATTGAGGTGAGTGCGCGTGAGGAACGTTGCAGAAACGGTCGCTGACTTCAATTCGTTTGGCTAAAAGAAGAAGAAAAAAGCCCCCAAACATGCGTAATCAGCACGAAATTAGCGAAAGCTGCTGCAGGAAAACAAAAAAAATGTGGAAAAGAACTCCTGAGTTCCGAGTTGTTGTTCGGTTGAATTCTTTCTACGCTATACTTTGGCAACAAAGCGAATGAACACACACGTCCTGCCGAACCGCAACGGAACGGAGCAGTTCTCGATCCGCTCGGTAATTAAGTTCTGATTCGGTCCGTTTCCGTCACCCACCCACCCCCCGTGGGGGGGATCGATGCTGTTGTTTGGGCCGAAGTTGCCGAAGATGCCCATGCCCACCTCTTCGCCCTCTCTGCAAAAAAGTTTTCGCGTTAATTTTTCCGGCCACGGCCAATTCGGGCCGAACATGGCATAAGTAAGTTAATCTCAGCATACTTTCTGTCGCCCGGTACTGGCTGATTAGCATAATTTTGAATAGCGAATGGCACTTTATGGTGTATTTTTTAAAAGATTTTTCCTTTCCTTGCTTGCTATGCTGTTGAGTTTGCTGGAGCATGTTTTTTACCGTTATTTCTAGGGGTATTCAAGGGCTCTAGTGAACAAATGAAAGGGATGTTTTATAAATGAGACTTTGTGGGAGACTCACAATAAAAAAAAATTGCTCCAGGGTAGTCTGGTCGACTTCGATAAGAATTACATCCGAAATTATCAACTGTGTGTGGTGTTTTTTTCTCGTTGTTAGATTACCAAGGTAGGTCCAGAAGACTTGGCAAAGTGCTGTCTCAGCATCCACCCCACTGCGCCTAACCACCTAACCACACAGGGCGGCTCGGATTGACTTTCGTCAAATCGAGTTCTACCGGCCCTGCAGCGCTCGAAACTGTGCAGAGCAAGAAACAGACAAATAAACACACACACACACGCGAGATCTCATGGGGGCCGGTTTGGCAAGAATGGTTCAGTGACCTTTCCGGTGTTTCGTTACGAACCGGTCAGTTCGTTTACTCCCGTTTCATATGTGCGAGCGCAAATGGATGGATTTTTATAATTTTGTTTTTTTAAGGTGCGTCTCTCCATGGGGGCCCATGGGGACCCCAATCCGTGGGGTTGATTTCTCACCTAGATGCCAGCCAGATGGGGCGTTGGGGGTTAATCGCATGTGTTGTTTTAGCGACCGATACAGGTTGCTGTTTTACCTTTCCGTTTCGCGTTCGCTGTTCGCCGGTTGGGCGTCGGTTTTTATCCAGAATTCGATTCGATGCTTTTGGGTTCATCTTAGGCGTCCAGAAAGGTTTAGGTAGTGATAAAGCAATTACAAATCTTTGTAATTAGTGTTTATTAAACACTAATAATTATTATTTTTTTAATAAAAAGAACGAGCTTGAGTTTGGTTCGTTAAAAGATGCATGAAACAATTTGTTCTCGAAAGGAAAATCAATGATTAATGGTAGGATGAGTACATTAGGAAAAGATACCTACCGCATGTAGGGAAAACACATCGGGACACATCGCCTGGGGCCAACTTTTTGCTTGCTCATCGAAATTATATTCTCGAATTAAAAGGATTCCGTTGCGCAAAGGTAGTCGTAGTAGTCAGGCAGCGAGCCATGAATTATGACACCGATGAACCGTGCTTCCAAACTGCTTCCAAAATCCGACAGCACGTGTTTTTGGGCAGACCTAAAGGGGAGACCTATCAATCAAAAATAACCATAATAATGATGTCTCATCATTCACGTTGCATTAGCTCAAATAAAGCTGCGAATTATGTCACGAGTACGAGTGTTTTGACATGTTTTGCGAGCTGGGGGAAGGAATTGGAGTTGTTGTTCCGGTTTTTGACTGAAAGATCTGATTGTTTGCTTGTTTTGTATTATATTTTAGATATGTAAAGTCTTTTAAGTACTTAATATACTTATATAATAAGATATAAATACCTTAAGTAAATAAATTATTACTCTTTTCTTCTTTATTATTTAATAAGCAAGGCATAACGCACATTATTCCGTAACAAAAAAAAGTCGTATAACTTTTATTGAAGATTTTTTTTTTTGTTCGTTTTACTCCGGAACACCTGCACCATTTTCTAGTAATTTTAAATTTTATTATAATTAGATCGTCATGCAAAATTTACCCCCCCGGGTGAGGATTATTATGCACCGAACGTGTCACATCGAGCAGTTGGTTCATAATTTAATCCGGGAATCTTATTCCCGGGAACCTACCGGAAACGATGGAGCACAGGGTGGACTGTGATGGTGTGTGGTGTCCTCCCGGAGGAGCTCTTAACGGTCAAGCTTAACTTCCTGACGAAAATGAGCATTAGCCGCGGTTTGGTATTGTGGTGAGAATGGAGTCTGGTTTTCCTTTTCTCCCCCACATTTTTCCTCTCTTTTGTTTGAGTGTTCTTTTTTTTTCTTGCTAACCACAATGGAAAAGCGGGAAAACTGCTCCCGCATCGGAAAAAGCCATCAAACTCAGACTCTGGTCTCGGTCCAACCGAGGCTGCGTGAGGATTTGATTCCTTACCTTAATAAATTTCAACCCAACGGTGTTAAACCTTCTCCTTCCGGATAGTAAATGACCACCAGGATATTCTACGTTACCCCCCCTCTGGAAGGTGGGAAATGAAATAGCAACAACAAACAGAATACCGCGGCCCCGTCCAACATAAGGCTGAGGAAGACAACAATCGGGCCAAAGAATGTCACAAAAAAAAAATGAGTCCGAAAAGGAAGTGAAATTAAATTATGCAACGGATCTTGCAGCTTCCATTCAGTTGACATTTCCATTTTATTCTGTGCCTTGGGTGTGTGGGTGAGGGGGTGGGGAAGCAGTGGTGGTGGTGGTAGTACAAAACCGGAAAGTATGGCCAACTGCTTCACTGCCGGTTCGGTGAAAGTCCAGCGATTTTTCCGTATTATTTTTTTTCCTTTTCATTTTTTTCCCAACGCCTCATGCACAACGCCACCCTCGAATGCCCTTCCATTCTGGACAGACAAAGAAGAGTTTTCCAACGCTTTCCACCACACGCCAGTTCCACCGCCAAGAACCATCGGCAAATGGAGCATGGATTCGGTTCTTCGTTCCGGTGGCTGGAAGTGTCGTTTACGGAAGTGGAGTCTAAAAGTTGGATCCCCCTTTTGCTGGAAATCCACTCAATGAAACAAAGAAAATGATGATAGATAACGATCTACGTTCTTCGCCGGTTTCCTCCAGTGGTGTGCTCGCCCGGTGGCCCGGCAGATGCGACATGATGGAGCGGGAGGGGCCTTTTTTTTTGCGAAAACGCCTTTTTGCTAGCTCTCGCTGTTGACACACGCAGTGCCGTTTCGATTTCCCTTGCTCGACAAGTGGTCCAGCTTGACACACAGACCGTCCGATATCCTTTATTTCTTGCTTGCTGGGTGGCCGAGATGCTTCGAGACTTCGGGAGCTTTTCTTTTTCTGTTGTTGCGTTTTTTCTATCCTTGCAACACTGTTGCCCGTTGGGTTGGCAACAAAACTCCTTTTACGCACATGTAGGCACCGGCACGGAGATGGCAACGGCACACGGTAGAGTGAACATGAATCAACCATCTCCAGATACCCAAGGGTTTTTGGGGTGCTTGCTGGTCTAATGTACTTTTTTTTTGTTGCTGCTCCTCTATTTTGGACGCTTGTGATGGACTGCGGAATAGATGTGCGATGAAGCTTGAAGCATAGCATCAAGTTGTGAAGAACCGGCCTGCAGGAAATGGAACATTGAAACGTTCCAGCTTCTTGTACTTGCAGCTGACCGGGGTAGTCATTTGTTAGGGACGGTATTATAGGAAAGGTGTGTGTGTGCTACAGAGCGTCCGGAACGAATTAATTTAGTGCTGACCTAAAGTTCCGAATATAATTTCCATCTACATAAATACATAATGTACCGCAAACCGGCCGTTGGTTGCGGTCGCTTGGACATTTGCCGAATGCCCGTACCTGACACCTCTGGGGTCTCAGGTGGAACTGGTGAGGGTGATCGTTACCGGGCTGGCGAGCGTGTCTAGGCACACAGGTGCATATTTTTCCTGGCACATGCCTGCTTTTCCTCAACCCACTCGCTTGGGTTTGGCGTATTGTGCTGGCTATTTTATTTCACCTAAATGTATCTACGCCAGGAACGACGAGTACGTGTCTGCTCTAAATGTAATGTCGTTTTATTTGTGGAATAGTTTGTATTTCTACATTGAGCAGATGGTTTTTTGTAATGCTACCACTACCACTGATGTTGGTAGTGTACAGTTATGGAAAATGGTCTGGTGGACTCTAAGTTCTTTTGTGAAGTTGTAAATACTTGACCTAGATATGAAGACAAAACTTTGAAAGAGTGCATTACTAGAGTTAACGAAAGCTATAATTAGTAGAAACAAAATAGTAAACCATTTCCATTTCATTTCAAATTAGAAGACTATAAATTTAAAGACACAAAGTATTAGTGAGAGTTCCGTTAATTTCGATTCTTTTTTAAAATATTCAAATCCTTTAGCTTGTTTTTATCTTATAACGAAAATAATCAGCTTGTTGGAGATCATTAATCTTGGATGATTCATGAATCTTAGCACAGTGGAGCGCCGATTATCCGGGTGCCATTTTACCGTTTGTCTGATTATCCGTGCAGCTTGGAAATGACAGTTCCAAAGGAAATTTGACATATTCCGGCTACACCGTTGACAGAAGAATTCTTAAAGCACAAATTCTTAAAGAAAACATCTACAATTTATTTTGAAACAATAAAATACACTAGGAAAATAAAGTTTACTCTATTAAAGACCTACGAGTAACACATTATACGTTAATTTTCTCATTATTAGGATATATGCCTATTATCCGTGTTATCCGATTATCCGGCAACCGTCGAGTTCCGATGAGCACGGATAATCGGCGCTCCACTGTATTAGAGATTTAGATTAACACTTTTGTATTTTAATATGCAAGTAAGATCATAGTAGTCTATGGGATATAACATTTCGTTAGAGGACTAAAGGTCCTGTAGCTAGAGAACCAGAGTTATAATGTTGCTATTCTTATTTATTTTATAAAAAAAAATCTTCAATAAAAACGCACCGAAACCTTCATGCAAAATAATGAAAAGCGTCTTATATCAAACTTTGAACAATCTCTCCATGGATTCGCCACTTTGTACCGCTGGTGGCCATTTTTCTTGCCAAGCAAGCCCAAAGGAAAACACACGAAGCGAGAAAAAAGAAGCGTAATAAGTTCACCATCCTTTTGCGCAGGGAAATTGCTCAACAAAATTGAAATCCAATTCTTCTGCTTCTGCCCGGGCCCGTCACACTTGACCGGAAATGATCATAACGCGCCGGAAGGGTTGTGCCATCACACAGCCCGGTACAATACGGTGTTGGAAAACAAGAAGTGCACACACATAAAAACAAGACCACCGGTTGGCCGGTTTTGCCACTGACGACGGTGCAAATAAATCACACACAAAAAAGTGTCTCATAAGGTGAGTTGGCCAGCGCTCGTTTGCTTCGGGACGGAAAACGGACAACCATTTATCAGTGGAGCCGCCGTTGCAAGAACGGGGAAACATTCAAGAAGAAGACATTCAACAAAAAAAAGGAAGCACCAAACGAGCGTAAACAAAAACGGAAAAAAGGCGGCCAGTGAAACGATGAGCTTTTCATTTGGTGTGAGAAAAATAAAAACCCCCTAAAAAAAAACGAACCCAGCGCCCCTCCTGGGGATATCGGTTTTTGTGCCGAAAGTTACGGCCGCAAGGCGCAATGCAATGGCGCCGGCGAAACAAAATCCCGCCCCGTGGAAACCAATTAACCTTTGACCTTGTTTTCGGGTGGTTCGCAACGTCCATTGGAAGAAAAAGGGATCCGGCGGCTATTTTCACACTCGCGTTACATCGACCGTAACGGCGTGTCAGGTTTCGGGCTTTGTCGGCGAAAAATGGTACACCTCTTAAAGACGCACGTTACGGATCCCTGTTTCCCAGGAGAACTGACCGAGGACGGTTGATCCTGGCCAATTGGTCAATGGCTACTGTCGGTGGTGGCTTTTCCCGCCAAAGGAACAGAAACAAAAAAGCATGTATACCCCGTTACCACTCGACTGGGTGCCGGACTTTCGGGTTGCTTCATTCTCATCAACCCGGAGCATTTTAATTAAATTAGCATCCAGACAATCGCTTACGGCATTCGCCTGTCAACCTAGCTCTCAGGGGGGAACTTTCCAGCAGCTTGAGCCAAACTCGGACGTTTCGAAGGCGACTTTCAACCAGCGGCAGCTACACGCTGTTCGGGAGCTGGTGCTTCTTCGCGAAGCTTCCAAGGATCGACAAGGAGCGTCCCGAGCAGAATGGGTCGCTTTCTGTGCTGCTGCCCTGGAAATGTTAGTCTAGTTTTTGGTTCGCGCATTGTGTTGGGTTTTAATGCATTTTTTCTATTTTTTTTTTTGGTTGTCCGATGAGCGTTATCCAAACGATGCACACGAGTGCACTTAAATCTGTTCAAGCGCAAAGGAAGCAGTCAGTCAGTGCACCGGGCAACCGTTGATGGAAGTTGCACGAGCGGGTTCCACCGTTCACCTTGTTCTCTCCTTGTTCGCCAGAGCATGCTTTCTCGGTGCTCTTGCGAGATTGTAAAGTTCGCCCGGCGTACGATACCATGGTCGCTCGCTGACTTGCTAACGTTTAACAACAGTCATAGTCCTTTCGGGAAGTGGCAAAGGATTGAAGTAGAGCTAGCCAGCAACGTCGAGTCGTTCGCTTTATAGATTGGATTTGTGAAAACGACGCGTGAGCGAGAGAAAATGCCGGAGGTCGTAATCAACTAGCAAGGATTATCGTTCCCTGCACTCCACGGACTGGTTTGACTTGTTTTACAATTCCTGCACGGTGGTGTACCTCGATGGGCGAGACTCTGTGTGTATGAGTGTGTGGGCGAATCGCGCACCGAACGCGGTAGGTTAGGGAAGAAGTCAGTAAAATGAGTAGTTTTAAGAGTATAAATATGCAAACTCCCATCGTACTCGAGTGCTAATGGTTTCGCTTTCAGCTACGCCACTCGTTCTTCTGAGCTAGGGTGAACCTCGGGGTCGGATCCAAAGGGCTAGCCTAGGCTAAGCTTATCGTGATGCGCCTTTAAGGCGAACAGGACGACCGGTTGCTGTAACGAGCCCGATCGGGCTTAGAGATTTGGGCGCGGTACAGAAGAGACGCGGACCGGGGGCCAAGATGCAGGAATGCATAATTAATTGCTACAATTTAGCTGTTAGTTATCGTTTCATGACCTACGGTAATGAACGCCGGTCGTCTTACGGAGCACATCCTTGCGTAGTCAATACGTTTTGCACATCTGCAGTTGTCACCAAGTAATCAGTATGATTCAATTACAGCATCGAGTTTGTATTCGTTGTAGCTTGATTAGCATTTTAATGATAACGATATTAAATTAAATATTGGTTTGAAGCTAGCTTGGATGTTATTTTTTAATCGTTGTGACTCAACTTCGTAAACATGCGAATGATATCTGTTAGAATGATGCGATCGAATTATAAACTTTATCCTAAATATTTAATTTGTAAAATACGTTCACCAACGATACACAAAACATTCGAAACAATTGACGTATGTATACTCAAGCATAAGCCGCAGCAACGCCATCTTGCGGAAATCATTCGCACCGTCGCACGTGGCTGTCAGTTGTGCGTAAACCGCAGGTTTGTTTACATTCGAGTGAAAACAGTAGGCCAAATCGTTTGTGCTGTGAATTACGTTCTTTTTGCAAGATTAATCTTTTAAAACATGACGAAAACTGTTAATAAACAAAGGTGTTGGGAAGTGCAGTGCAAAACGCTATCGTTTACCAGTGAAATTTGCTTTATGGCTGTGGATTTATGGCCAGAATGATTCAGCGCATCATATCTTGTAGTCAGTAAAGTAACAAAGAGCAACGACGCTAAATACAAAAAAACAACGCCATAACCGTTTCATTTATCATAATATTTATTTTTATTTTGCAGATATTGGGAAACAGATTGTGTGAGTGCATTTGTGCTGCAGTGGGTAACACATAGAGGAACATTCGAGCATCACCGCGCAACGTTTGGTGGGTAAGTTCAACGCTGACAGACACATACACAACACAACTGCAACTGTCCGGTAGCTTTTCATGTACGGCCAGTAACGACACGACGGTCGCATAAATGACGCGATGTTGACATTCCTGTTTGCATGATTTGCAATAGGCGAACCGGAAGATTAGCTTTTTGCTGTTGCAGCTCGACGCCGGATCAACACATCATCTATCCGGGGGCAGTACGATGCGGCGGCGTACAGGTTGCTCCATTTATGTCAACAATTGAGTGATTGCAAAAACGGTGCGCTCAAATTTTTGGTGTGCGTCCACTTTTACGCAATCGGAAGTGTTGATTTGTGAAACGCACGCTAGAAAGCGCCCCGGAAGGTTGTATTTGTGTTGCTTTTATGCTTGCAACCGAGCGATGCAACGCATGGACAAGGGGTAGGGAAAATAAATCACGTACAATTATCCATTTTTACGCGTGGAAAATTGAAATTCATCATTATCAACACGGTTTATACCCTGTACAAGCGAACCGAACTTTCGGGATAACATTGTAGAGATCTATATTTGAGTTGCTAATGGTTACGTGATTTTGGAAACGTTTCCATAGTAAATGGAAAAAATAGAGATTAAGCACCGACATCAGATGTATCAGATTTCAATGGAATGACTTGTGGTAAGAGTTAATATAATCCTTTGTTCGTTGCCGATCAGTCGCCGATGTGTGTCTGTATCATGTTCAATGCGTAATCATTCCCTTTGGTTCATTTTTTCGCATGGTTAACTCATGTTTCGGAAAAGCACGAAAAGCATGTCGGATTATTCCAGCGAAGCGTGCGTGAACAAATTGTTTCGTTTGAATATTTTTATTTTGTAAGCATTCAGTTGTTTTTTTTGTCGTTGCTGTTGCAGAGAATGTTTATTTCCCTGCTAATGGATAAAGTCATGCCAGTCCGAATCATTAACTCATTTTGGATGAAGCTACACGATTGCTCGCTGCTAGGAACGCGCGCTGAGAAACCGAGCCAACGGGGCAACTTTGCAAGAAATCCCATTTTGCAGTGGAAAAGCCTGGTGGCATTGGGAAATTCTGCCTACCACTGTATTTACGCGCCCCGGGGTTTTTCAACCACACCACACCCTACCACATAAACCCATCCCGCAACGCGCGCGCACGGTGTGCGTGTGGTTTATGATACTGCGGGATTGCGGCGGCAAAAAGCAATAGACTTTAATTAACGGTCCTAGAATACCGCACTCGACGGTACCGCGGTGCCGACCGAAACTCTGGAGGGCAGGAGTGTTTTTTTTTTTCAAACCATTTTCCCACTTGCCATTCTCCCAAAAGGCTGTCAAATTCCTGACCCCGCTCCCCGAACAACGATGCGTGTGTGTGTGGGGGAGGTTCGTGAGGCACGTGAATTAAAAATAACATCGTGCCTCCCGCCACCGGTGCGCCGGGTGATGGAGTGTGAAGCTTACATTTGTTTACATGCTTGAATTGACTGCCCTTCCATTGCCAAGCCCGCCACCGGTGATGCTACCGCCGGGGAAGGATGAAGTATGTATCGGGTTAGGAACCGACTGTAGGACACGATGTAGCAACCAGGTAGGTTAATGCACCGCTTCGGAAACCCCTCTTGGTCGCCATTTTTTTCCCAACCGTTTATGCCCAGTACTGATGTTATTTTTCGTGTCATTTTAGCTACATTGCACATACGCGGGAAACGCACGCTACTACTGCTGAAGCCTTTACAGCCATGGGAATGTGCAATCATAAATTGTTGAAGCAACGCACCGTGCCCTCACTCACCAGACATGCAATCAAATCCGCACACACACACGCGCGCGCGGCATTGTTATGTGCGCTTATGCGGCGCGATTAAAATTATGTAATTACGCGTTTAGCAGTGAACTTGTAAATTAATGAAAATAATCGCATATGTTCCACCCACCGTTGCCGCGTTTCGCGGTCGGGTTGGCTCTTTTACAATGCATGGATTTTAAATGAGTCCCTGGGAAGTGGGAAGTTGACACTATTATCTGTTTTAATATCATTAACAGTGTTTTTCCCTTCCCTCCCGAATCGGGAACAAAACAATCCCTTTGCTGCACACTGCATAGCCATGTATCGCATGCGGAAGGAACCATTTGATGGCGGGTAAAGCCGAAGTGGTGGTTGTTGGAAAGTTCGAAAAGGCTTTGTTTATTAAATTCAATACTTCAGCCCCGTCCCCGTGTTAGGTTGTGTTTTGTGTGCCGGTCACTTGAGGCACGCTGTGAAGCATCACCATTTGCGTACGTAATATTCACGACAGAGCGAATGGCACGCGCATGGGTTGCGTGCTGCTCGGTTCTGTGAGATGCATGCATGCGGCGTATGGCGCGCGGTTTGAAGACCGTTTTGTTGACTGCTGTGTATCTTACCATCTTACCCAGCACGGAAACTCTTAATCCACTGGAAGCACTGTGCGATAACACTACAGACAAAATCAAATCCACAACACAGTTTTTTTTTTTGGTCGCGGTTGGTTGAGTGTTGACTCTCTAGCAAACGACTGTACCGTCCGGTGTGGTCCGGTGGCAGACACACGCGCGCGCAAATGTTTCGTATCGTTCCGGTGGCTAAAAATACACAACCCACTGGCTGGCTGGCTGGGTTGTTTTCGCGTTTCAAAGCATCGATCGTACCAAGTGGCCAAAAGATGATCACAAAATCATCATGTGTGCTAAACGCATCCGAAGGTCACCGTCGGTCGATGGCTGGCAGCAGCGGCATAAAGCTCACCTCACGACGAGGGGTAATTATGACGGGCGGCGCTGTGTGTTGATTGTGAGAACCGTGCCGTGGAGGAAAAAGACGATTGACGATGAATGTGTTGCTGTCCAATGTGTACGCCTCGCGCCACTCCTTTGGAACGATCGATTCGCACGATCGTTGAATTACAGAATCATGTCTTTTGACTGTACTGTGTACCCTTTTGGGGGTAATAAATGATGAAGCACGAAGCATTTTTCGTGGTGCTTCGAGTTACCAATCTGTCCAGATTGAGCGGGGATTAAACGCCGGAATAATCACGAAACGATCGTTTGATGTGTCGTTTCCGTCGGAAAGCTTTGAAGTAACTGTTTGATTGCGCTGCAGCGAAGTGTCTTTCGATTGTGATTGTAGGACTTGAAGTCATCAACATTATTCGTAGTGGCACTGCGCTACGAAAGGTCTTACGGAACCGATTGATGGGATAATTTATTTGAAGGTAAGAATTGAATTAGAACTCGCATCAATATCAACCTTATAACCACCACCCTTTCATGCAATGCTAATGGATACTTTCTTTTCGCAAAAAAACATTTTAGATGGCGACCTTTTTTTATGCGACCGAATGGTTTCCGAGTGAAAAGTTTCGTAGTAAATTACATCAACCAGCATTAAAAGCAGCTACAGCCAATATGCTGGCCGGGAGTACCAAAAACCCGCCTAACTGCGACGCAGAACTGTATCGTTCGTCTAACATAAACTGGATATATCACTGCCACCCGCCCGATAGTAACAAACTTTCTCGTTGGCGAAAACCATTTGCCAAAGCACTAAAAAAGTAAACCAAGCTTACGGCAAACGAAGCGAACGTTGATTTTATGCCACTCCGTCTTACTAGCAGCACCGCTGATAGCATTCTTTATCCTGAACTGAACGACAAGCAAATATGCTGTCTTCCTTTCATATTGCACACAAATTCCAACCCATCGCTCTCTCTGCGTTGACATTCCTCCACTATTGGAAACGACGAAAAGAGTGGTGGTGGGAGTCATACAACCACCCGCCCCAGCCAACCCACTACGGGAGGTAATAGTCTGCAATTCCATCTTCCGTTAGACCATTCGAATCACACTCACGATCGTTCCCCCCGGCGTCGCACCATAAAATCTGTGTCTACGCAATAAACGGTTTTGGAGACTTTATGCCAATGTGTACACTTTTGCAAGAATTGCTACCGAAACGATTGCAACACCGCTGCGAAGGGAAGCAGCGGAGTGGAGTGTTGGGCAGTGTTGAGCGGAAAACGAAAGGACAGGAGTTTATTTTGACATCATCCACTCTGCACAGCGCACTTTTCAATGAGGGGGGACAAACAAAAAAACTGGAAGCATTCCGCCGCTACGGTAACAATTTTTATGCAAATTTAAGCGTCCATGTTTATCTATTTCAATTGTTGTATTGCTGCTGCGCTTTGGCGCGTTGGAAAGTCGACCGTAGATTCATTTGTTGATTGAATTTTTTTTGGGATAAAAACCACACAAAGTAGTGTGCCGTTTGCTGCTCCAAAGTAGGGCTATCAAATAACTGATTGGTGCACGCGTTCGGCAGGTGGTTGTGATGCAGGTTAAGTGATGCAGGGGCAATATCAAATTTGTATAGCGATTTGTTTTCCTTTTTGGTTGATATTCCTTTTTTTTCCCGAGGAGACTAACGCATCTTCACTGCTCGATTTAGTTATCGCCTATATTTCCCCATTATCGAATTAACACGTGGCTGCGCGCACACCTTAGAAAAAACCCGGTCCCAAAACGGTTTCACTGATTGTAAACTTTATTATTATTTGTACACAAAACCCATTCATTTGAATTAAGATCCCATCGGTCCCATTAACCGATGCCTTCCATCAACGCTCCAAACATGGCAATAAATGCCGGGGCCAGATCATTAATTTTTATCCTCATCGATGTCTGTTCTTTTTGTGTTTTGTTTTTTGGCCTTGTTCGTCACCACCAGCAAAAGGCTGTGTGGCGGTGGCAAACAAGGGGTGGAAATTGTAACCCCCCCACTAGGGCAGAGGTCGTAAAACTCATTGACCTGTGGGGAACCATTTGGTGGAAAATCGAAAAATCAATTCCATTTCCGTTCCGGTCCAGTGAGGTGTGGGGTTTTTGGGAAGGGCACCGGTGGTTGGGTGGAAAAAATGAAAAAGTACAAGGGAATGTCGCAAGCAAATGAGTCATGGTGTGAATTGCCCGGGATAAGAATTTACGATCGATTTTCACGCCGAAATGGATTTATTTACTGAGTGGCGGTGATTAATGTTAAAATGGAATTAATCCTTTCGATCATCGGCAACCCCCGGTGTTCGTTTGTCAAAGACAGAGAGAGACAGAGAGACAGAGAGAGAGAAACCATATAAAAGACACGTTCGTTTTGGTTCCTGCTAGAAAAGGACCACCCACCCATAAGCGAACCTGTAAATTACACTCGAAAAATATGGCACCCCCTATCCTTTCACCCTCTCAGAAAGGGTGGAAAATGTCCGGGCGGCACATTGGTTCATAATTTCGCGCCCTTTACAGGTTAGCGCAATTAAAATGCAAATTATGTTGGCGCCCAACTATTTATGAAGTTGCAAATTAAATCATTTGGCAGTGAAAGAATTTTTCATGCTTCGCCACCTGCCGACTGTAGATGGGGGAGTCCACATTTCGGCGTATTGATCGGCATATGTATTGTTTTCATGAATTTTGGGAAGAACTATAAATTTGGTCCATTATTTATGATGCAATTATTGTGCTATAATTAATTGAAATTGGTCGGAAAATTGATGAAGACATTTTTATACGATGCTGTTATTGGCTTCAATTATAGTAAAAAGATAGTTCAGTTTTGTAAAACTTTATAAAATATTAATCAAAGTTTCTACACTGAGAACTAAAATGAAGAAAACCCAAAACATAAGAAAAATAATTGAAGAAAACTAAAAAACTTCTCTGAATAGAGAAACAGGATGCAGGAAAACCAACCCCGGTGTTGATAGATAAAACTAGGTTAGAGGTGGTCGTTATCCTTTGAGCGTGGGGTTCGCTTGTTTGATTACATTTCCCCGTACGAAAACCAAACAACGAAACCTTCCCGGCAAAATAATAATAATAAAACCTCCCTCCACCTCCCAAACGGAATCTTCACTAGGGAACTGTGGTTCCCGACGAGAAAGTAATAAAATTCGATCCCTTCAAGGGTTTTTGGTTTGGCTCTTGTGCGAAGCTAATCGCCAAAAGGGTCGACACCCAATCTATATTCAATCATTTCTTCTCATTTCGAAGTCAACAACGCCGACCCGCTTCCCCTGCTTGGGCAAACTGTTCACTAGCGCTGGCCCGCACCACTCGGCGAACGCATCATCATTTGCCATTTCACTAGATTATCGCTGACATGAAAGATTCCCTTTTTTCCCCCCTCCTCACGACAGCGACAATTGTTTGCATATCGGGTCACCAACTCCAACGGGCGGGTGGTTTCCTCGTTTTTTTTTGTCGCCGGCAAGAACGCGCGTCCCAACGCAACGCAACACGGACCACTAAAAGGTCCCGAGTGGGTCATGAAATTTGTTACCCCACGATAAGGGTTTACGAGTTTCCTTGCGTATTTTTCCACCACCTCCTACCCGGTCTCCCCCGATTTTTGCCACCCATTTGTGTGGCGGACGATGGTTACCCGAAACCGCGAGGTCGGTATTCTAGTGAGAATCTATTGTTACCTGTAAATTAATTGGCTGTAAAAAGGTGGCCTATTGCTTGGCAGGGATTCATATACTTTTTTTTCTCTCCCCGTGCTAAATATATTTTCCACCCCACTTCGTTATCTAAGAGGAAGAGGAAGGAGGGCCTTCTTGAGCCGTGGAAACGATTTAACGACAAAACCATTACCAAACACTCGCCTGAGCAGGATGGGAACCGAGGCGCTCCGTACCGTAGTAGTGATGGATGGTTTGTTGACTGTCGGGGCCGTATTTAATAATGAGAAATTATCAATCATTCTTCGCTTACACCGCAGCATATTCTCGATAGGCCAGCATTTTGCACCAGGCAGGTAAAGTAAAGTAGAACACATTTTATGTTAATTTTTGGTTTTTTGCTCAAGAATCGTTTTGTCAACGGCTTGAAGAGGGAAACTGTTTTCACGGGCAGTTGCTTTAAACAAAGTTGAACAAAGGTCTGGAAAATTGGGTAATAAAGGACATTAGAGAATGGAATGTTCGTTTCAGTAACAGAATGTTGGAAGCAGGAGTTGTCTGGCATTATTACTGAACTTCTTCGTCATTCAGATCTTTAAGTCCTTGAGATTGATAAAGCTCATTGACAAAATGATAGTTTCAGATGAGATACTGGTCTTGTCGTATTGAAGTTGCCTAGCACCACAAACCCCTACAACAACAGTTAATATTGATTCCAAAGCAATAGAAATGAAGCTGGACAATTCTTATTCAATATTCGATTTCAAGCCAAAAACTGACACTTCTCCCAAACCATCGACGATATTATTCATGTCAGTATTTGCACATCAATAATACAGCAGCTTTTCACCGGCGTTTTTGGCTCGTGGCTGTGCGTATTATTGTGTTTTTTTTTGTACTTCTCATGGACACGCTCGATCGAATCAATATTTGCTTCTAAATATTACATGGCGGAGAAGGAAATGTTCTCTTATTCGTTTCGGCATTTCCCACCGGTGGAGGAAAATTTGACTAAACCCGACGGGTAAACACCCGTCAGAATGTTGCCGTATCCGGTTGCCGACGGAAAGGATTGGCCGGGGATACGTTGGAGCTTTTCTACTTAAGCGGATGGAATTTGCAGTTTACCTTGTCTCGGAAGGCTCTTCTACATTCTTTTTTATTCACCTGCCCACCCGGCATGTATCTACCGCATCAACCACGGGCGCGTGATACGGGTTGGTTGGTGTGTGTGGCGTTACAAGTGGGTTTGTTCGCTTTTCTTTGGGGTGTGCTTCTTTTTATTTCGGCACATTTCACTCTAAATTGCCTGGAAGACACGCAATTTCAAAGCGGGGGGCGTACGCGAGATTACTAGTGAATCAATATTGATAAATTGATTTTCAATTGATTGCGAGCCCGTGGTAATTCGTCGGCAATTCGGAACGAATCGGCACGACTGTGATGATTTCTTGGAAGAGGACGCATCAAAACAGAGTACTTTGAAAAATTACTGTCATGATGAGTGTAATTGCCATGCTACCGAAGGGCTATGTTTGTGTGTTGGGTAATGCGAAGTACGGCTGCCGGCATTATTCCGAAAGAATAAAACTGAATTGATCATGAAATGATTTGTGACTGAAAATTTATATAAAAATGACTCTTCTCTATCATGGTCTGCTGGACCTCTGGAGCTGATGGAGTCATCCAAACTGTCACGACTGCTCTGTCCATGTTGAGGACCTAAGAGGGCTTTACTAGCTGGGTCGTCCAGTGTCATTCTCAAGGTGTGACTAGCCCACCTAAGTCTGACGAGTTTAATCCACTAATCCACATCTCCAAGAGCTCGTCATTCTAGTGGATCCCTTCCAGAATTGTCCTTCCTCATATAACAAAGAGCCATCAGGACATCTTCCTCTAGAAGGTTCTTAAAGGTTTAAAGTCTTCTCTATCATGGCCTGCTGGACCTCTGGAGCAGCTGATGTCATCCAAACTGTCACGTCTCCTCTGTTGAGGGCCTTGGGGTGAAGAGGGTTTTACTAGCTGGGTCGTCCGGTGACATTCTCAAGGTGTGACTAGCCCACCGAAGTCTGACGAGTTTAATCCACTAATCCACATCTCCAAGAGCTCGTCATTCTAGTGGATCCCTTCCAGAATTGTCCTTCCTCATATAACAAAGAGCCATCAGGACATCTTCCTCTAGAAGGTTCTTAAAGGTTTAAAGTCTTCTTTATCATGGTCTACTGGACCTCTGGAGCTGCTGGAGTAATCCAAACTGTCATGACTCCTCTGTTGAGGTCCTTGGGGTGAAAAGGGTTTTACTAGCTGGGTCGTCCAGTGTCATTCTCAAGGTGTGACTAGCCCACCGAAGTTTGACGAGTTTAATCCACTAATCCACATCTCCAAGAGCTCGTCATTCTAGTGGATGCCTTCCGGAATTGTCCTTCCTCATATAACAAAGAGCCATCAGGACATCTTCCTCTAGAAGGCTCTTAAAGGTTTAGAGCTTTTTGTGAGATTTTCTACCGGGACCAAGTCTCAGAGGTATATGTGACTTCCAGAATGATATGAGTACTTTAAAATCCGCGCTTGATCTTCTGGACAAGTGTTTTAACTCCAGATTCTACGACACTTGAGATACTTCATCTTTTTAGAGTCTTGGTCTGTAATTTCTGGTTGAATTCTGAGATGACTAAATATCAGATGTGATAGAATTTGATATCAGTCCTGCTGTGTGGAGGACATTGTTCCTATAGCAAAACCAGTAGGGCTTGCGGTAACAGTGATCCATACACAATAAAATCACAAGGTTGAATTTTTCTAAGTGGTCAAGCCTAACTTATGTAGAGAGTACCTGATTCATTGGAGTTTATTGTGAACAACTGCTGTGATCACAATAATTAACAAATCACAAACATATGTCTGACTAATAATCGATTTTAATCATAAATATCTCACACTGAGATGAAGTGAAAACATGTCAAACAATATGGTCAATATTTGTAAAGAAGACTTTAATAGATAAAACAACATCATCATGGCCAACTTTGTAATCCAAGTAAATACAAATTGTCGGAAATCAATCATCATGCTCGAGCTTGCAATCCTGACCAGCGCGCTTCCACTCCAACGCGACTAACAGCAAAACCACGAATTCAATCATGCAACGTCTTCGTGAAATAATCACGCTGTGCAATCACACTCATCGACACCGTGAAATAAGCGAGCCCTTCATCAGGGAAGGGACGACCCAGTGGCCAGTGGCGACGCCTGATGGAAAACCGATCAATCGAGTAATTTCCTCTCGCGGCTACTGGCCTTTTTGCGTCTTGGGCACACGCCGCCATAAGGGCCGCCAGTGTCGGTGTCGGTGAGTGCATCGAATTAATGTAAGCAGTCCATTAACCGAATCCGGTGCATTCCACACGTCCGTTGCAGCGAGCGCATCGATTTCCATCGCGGGCGAACGGAGCGCGTTGATTTTCACGACTATCTATCGAATCGCGCTACAGCAAAAGGTATTCAAGGCGCTGCATCAATGCCTCCAGCCATTGAACGATTGCTGCATGCCCAACGGATGGAAGTCCATCGACCACCACCCCGCGGGCACGATCAACGTCCGACTGGCGATGTGCGCTGCTAAATCGAACAACCCCCTTGAAGGCACAACCAAAGGAAGATGGTTTTGCGACAAAACGCCCATGTACGGTGGCACTCCCTCGAGCCCTCGAGCGCGCAATGTGTGCGCGCGTTACGTAATGGCCACCGGCAGCACCACTGCCAAAGACGCAAAATATGTAGCCAAAGTGTCCCCCGTTTTAGGACGGACCACAAGACCCAGACCACAGCAATCGGAACTCTCCAAACCGGCGTGATCAGCATAAGGTACGCCGACGCGGGGCCCCCAATCTCATTTGCTCTGCAAATGGGTTGTTCAATTTACGAGGTGCCACTTTTCACAACCGTACCATCCGGTGACAAATGGTTTTGCACCTGCCCTCGACTCGCGATGGACGGACACCGTTAACACAACCCTACAGAACTGACCCTGACCCAGAACCGCAGCGTGAACATGTGAACGCTGACCGGTAAGTGACGCCTTCGGATGTCTCTAGGAGGGGAAGGGTCTATTTGACTACACCGGGAGGGTTTTGTCGCAGAACATAATGCGGGCACGTGCCTTCGGTCCGATGATGGTCCGTGTATGGTGCCAACGGATGCCTTTTTCTGAGCGAGCATATACCGCACAAGGCAAGGGCCATGGGGCGCACTGTGGCAGGTCAGCAGGTCTTGGAAAACGGCGTGTAGCGTGGAAATACTCTGTTTACGGTTTTGGCGTAGATCGACGTGATGAGATTTCAGCTGAAGATGATCGTTATGTATGCTGACGGATTCACACATAGTTAGGAAGGTCTTGTCATGTTTGGTAAATCTTAAAAAGGGTGGAAGAATACGCTTGTTAATTGGATTTAATTTGCTGCTAAGGTTACTTGAAGCCGAACGAACGAATAGCTCAGTTATCGATACTGAAGTCTTTTCGTATGCAATTCGAATTGGTTTAAGTGGCTCATGATGTTTTATTACATTTAATAGCTTAAAACTTATATCTTTATTTTTACTAATAATCAATATTATCTTCTTCAATGATAAATTAAAGATATTGATACTTTAAGACATGTTACGTCTGTACTTCCAAGCAATATATTTTTATAGCCCAATCAAATAATGTCTTTTACAGGGTTTCTCATATCAAATTTCACCACAGAAAAAAATCGGTTATTAACTATTAAGGTTTTTTTTCTTTAAAACTTTATGTGTATATACAATGTTTTTGGAATGATGCCAATTTTTCTAAAATTATCTTAAAACCAACGTCGCGAAAAGAGTTTGTAGAGACACGTGACAAATCACCTGTTGATGAACCGTCGGTGTGTCATAATGGATTCTTCACCACCAAGCTCAAATTGGATGTTCCGATAGAATATTTCAAAGATTGCCAAGAAATAATGAGATTCGCAAGCAATCTACTCATCCTTGTTCGTTGCTACTGGGACTATAAAATGGGAGATCTACCTTAAGCAGTATCAGCGTGTGCGTCTTCTTCCTCTGTAGAAGCAACACGAGAGGCCTAAGATCTTCTGGCCACATATTCATGCCACTATACAAATATGGTCCTGAAGTGTGGTATGAAGCCGATGAGATTACCCTGGAGAGTCTCTTGCCTCTGTGTAAATGGCCCGTAAGTTAATTTGTGAGTGACCCCAGCTACGGTAGTTTCAATCAATGGGTCCTCCCTGCGTCCGCCTTGGGCTAAAAACTTTGAAGACCCCTGCGCTAGAGCATGAACTCTACCAACTTTCCGGAATTAAGGTCCATTGAAAAATACTTAGCTATTATCAAGCAAGCACTAAGGGGGAACATCTAAAACCATTGAGCATAAATGAAAAAAAGGTGAATTTCCGTACAGAGGAAGGTCCAGTCAGATGTTGTACAGCACCCAATTAGTGAAATGAAGCGAATTTTATGAACGAACGGACATGGTCTCTCTCTTTTCTTAGCGTAACGATCTTCTAGATCATGTCTGCCATTTCTGGCTTACTAGACTTAAATTCACTACGTAACCGTAGAGTTAGCCCTTGCTACGATGAATTGGTCCCGATGGGATTTCGGACCGGTCCTGTCGTGTCCTGTCCCAAATGGACATGGCATTGTAGTTGAATGAAATAAATATGCCGAAAACGAATGGTTTAGGATTTACAGTCGTTGCCACTAAATTTTGTCTCGAAGCCATCAATTTTTGGCAGTAGACGTACATTTTTGTCTCTAAGTCACATTTTTTTGTCGCTCATTTATACATGTGTGTATGTACACAATATCTAGCTAAATGTATTGCTTTCTATTTTAATGGGGAATATAATTAAATGTATTATGAATAAAGCATATGATTTTATGAATCTATGTAAAAACATTGAGTTTTATCGGTAATTTTGCGGTACTGAAATTGACTTGCAACCATTTTTTTTTTCAATTTAGCAGGTGAGAATCAATTTAAATTTCAATTGAATTAATTTATGCTGAATTAAATATACCATCAACGATAGTTGTTTTTTGCTATTTTTTTAATCTGATTCCATAAAATATTCCATACATTTGAGGTGATCATTTAAGCTTTCTTCCTACGTAGAGTACTTCACAAGTTGAGACAAATTGGTCGAATCAAATATATATTCCTACTGTCAAAAATTGGTGACTACGAGAATAAAAAATCATGAGTTAGAGACAACATTTAGCGGCAACGACTGTATTGTCTGAAATGTTGAAACAGATCGGTTTATGAGGGAATTTTTCATAGCATTTTCTCCATGATGCAATTTAATGTGGGAAACCCTTTACTTGTGTTTTTAACACTAAGACTTCTTTTGGAGGTCTAAGAGAGTCTACAATTTCTGGGCTCTTTTTAACCTTTTAATCTCATATCGGAATATGAATATATTGCTGGAGTATCAGGTCCTATGGGAGGTCCTCTCATGTGAAGACCTGACTCTAAAACCACTAAACCGTCTTATCGCTATATTTAGGTGTCTTTATTTCTGTACAAAACGGTACCACAGCACACAAATCACGTGTTATCCATGTCTGCTCTTCATATAAGGTACCAGTGCATCTGATTTTGCCACGCTTGCTTCATCTCGCACTAGTTCCCCGGTACGCAGGAAATGCAGGAAAACTTGTCTATAAATTCCACCGCACAATATGTCTTCCACGAAAGGAAATGTACCGCCATCTGTAGGTTCGGCCACTTTCCCACGTAGGCGCTCTTCTCTATACGGGGTTCATGTGTCGCCATGTCCTACGGCATATCTGGCAGTGCGCCATTGAACCAAACCACCATTACAGCGTAATACATATTTATGCTAATGTTTTTCCGGTGGCAACATAAAAATGACTAATGTGGCAAACTTGCTGTTGCGTCCAAATGCACACCGGGGTTACACCGGGTTCGTTACGGGGGAGAAGGATTGTACGCGTTGCAAGTGACAGTTTACACCACTGCGAGTAACCCAGATTGGTGGATTTAGCATTTCCCCGTAGCGCACAAAACTCATTTCGATGCTGTCATTCAGCGTGCGATCGATTAGCTTCTGGTGTGACCACGAGTTTCGGGACAAGAAATTATATACTCTCCTTCGTCCACTCCCCCCCCTCGCGAAACAGAAGATCCCCCAGCTGATGCAAGCCAAAGTGCATCGGATTGGGAGTGTTTGCAAAGGCGAATACGGTGGCCCGTGCCGTGCACGTCCCGAAACGGGTTGGAAAGTCATTCCAGTGAATATTTCATTCGCAGTTTCCATCAAAGGACGGAAAGAGCGAATGAAAATTGCCACCGGCGTTGTGTGTCGTGCGGGTTTCTCCTTTTGCTCGCAGCTTGCGGAAAATGCTTCCACTGGTGGCCTGGCGGTCGTGTAACGATTGTAATGGTTTGCAAAGCTGCTGTGCCGCGAATGAAGCGTCGGTGTCGATGCTGGTACCCGCACCTGAGCAGTAGCAGTAGTCCCATTCATCGTGTAAGACAGTCAGTCCTAAGACAAAGCAAGCAATACGTCTAGATCTGCAAATTGCTTCATGAATTTGTCATACATTAGCATCTCAACCGCAGGTCTCCGGGTGGTGGGAGGGCGTTCGGTGCTGTAGCGAGGGGGCCAGGTGCACAGACCGAAAAAAAGAAGCGGCAAATCCATCTCGAAAATGTCTCGGGAGGTATTAAATCCAATTTCAGTGCTTCTGTTTCTGTACCGCGGCGGTTTGGTGGCTGGCTGTCTGTCGCGAAAATTGCCATTGTGTGAGCGTTATTTATTGGAATGGAAGCCTTGCCGACAGAGATGAGCCCATGTATTCTTTATTGAATTTGGTAGTCGTGTAGAGCGGGATGTCCCATATATATCTGCGGAATGCGATTCTGTGTCTTGTTTTAAATTTGAATCTTGTGATTGGGATGATATTTGCACTGTTTGAATGTGCTCCAGTGTGGTGGCTTTTATACCTGTTGGAATTATTGGAATTATTTTGTATGAAAGGTTTCATGAAAGATTTCACGCACTTGACGATAGACTAATTGCGCGAGATAATCTTGCCTAGATCAATAATGAATTTTAGAAATAAGAAAAGGAAGACAACGGAATAAACAGTAGCAAACAGAACACGGAGATTGTAAGATTCGTTTTTTGGGTTTCGGTTAAGGAAACATTTGTGCGAAAGATACCGTGCGCGGTGACATTAAGTGAGATTTCTCACAATACCTTAATTCTCTACTTAAGCCCTTACTTACATAACTTTGTAAAGTGTACAATCATCAACTAGCAAACACCTCTGTGCGATCGTTATGGCGTTGGAGGAGGTGTATCTAGAAAAACAAACGCAGTCTCAACGCAGTGTTTGGCTCGCTAAACCACCTTCCCGGCTCGGCTATTTAGTGACCCATTCGCATACACACGGAGCCGTTCCGTTCGCTCCGGCCTCCGTCCCAGACTAGGTCAACATATGAGCGGATATGTCCACCACGCACGCTGAGGAAGCGGAAATATTGGCGGTAGAGAGGGAACAGGGGTTCCGATTTCAAGGGCAACCAGTTTCAGCTGGCACAAGACGACAAGCTGATCTCAAGTACGTTCGGATTGCAGCAAAACCCGGCGGCACATGAAGCGGCGAAACAGAGGGTGCGATTGCGATTCCTGCCCCCGTTGTGGGTTTGGTTGTTTGGGCCCGTGACAGGAAGGTTTTGTGTGTGGGGTTCTGGTAAGATAGGGATTTTGCAAGATTTATCGCTTGTGTGTTGTTAAATAGGAGTAAGGAAGAGTTTAGCACTTGTTACGTTCTGCTGCTTGTACTTAAAATGTAAGAGGTTTTGTTGCTGCTTGTTGAGCGATCGTTGTGATCTTGTCTAAATAATTAATATTTCAGCAAAAAGGGCTGGAAAGTCCTGGAAAGATTACATCGGTGATATGTATGTTCTATGTTCGTAAGAGTCTTTGACATTTATTATAGCAAATAAGTGATATCTTTTATAGCAAATAAGTGAGTCTTAGTGATCTGTTTCTGAGACTCTAAACAAGTTGTACATGTTCATGTCTAAAACATGGATCTTGGAGATCTCTTAAGATCTTAACCTTCAGATTACTGAATCACCTGTCGATTATTCTGTGCTAAGAATGGTTTATCGTGTACAGCCAATGTTAGCATACACTACTGAATTCTTCAGCACAGAATTATCATCCCATTGAGTGATAGTAGTAGTAATATATACATTTAGACGATGAATATTGTGTTTTTACAATAGTACTTTACATGGAATTCTAAAAAAAACGGGTTCGGCTTTTGCGTCTTTCCTCGCAAACTAAATAACTTCGCTCGCATTGCGATGTATAACGAATATTGCTTTACCTGTAAGGCGTACGGAAAATTATGTGTGGGAATGACAGACAAAAACCCAACAAGTTTGAGAAAACAAAAGATTACCTTTTCATAACTAAGCTTATATCTAAAGTATTATCTATGCATTAACTTACCTAACCTAATTAAGTCATGTTGATTTGGTTCTACCTTTGGGTTGTTGTTGAGGAAAATAACATTTCCTGCCTGAGAGATTGGTCTGCATAGCGTCTATGTGGCATTTTACATTTTTCGTGTAATAAGGATGTACGGTACCAAGGAGGAACATTTAGTATGGTTTTCAGATATTTGTTTTGAATTCTTTGGAGTTGTTTTTGTTGTTTTTGTTGTGGCAGTTAGCGCAATCTGACCAGACTGGAGACGCATATGTGATTATTGGCCGTATTGCTGCTTAATAGAGAAGGAGTTTATTTTTAAAGTTTAGTTTCCTGATGTCCTTTGCCGAAAACTGTATAGAATTTTAAACATTTTTCACATATTTTATCAAGGTAGTTTCAGTGTTGTTTTTAAAGTTTAACCTTTTGTTCAACAAAATGCCTAAGTATTTGACCGAATTTTTCCACGGAATTTCGTGGTTTTTATATTTCACTGTTCTGTTAGGTAATTTGTTTGGTTTTTTAAACTTGGTGAAAAATATTGCTTCTGATTTTAATCCGTTAATTTTGAGCTTTCATTTGGCGCAGTACGTAGCATATTTTTGAAGTCCAATGTTTAGTAAATTTATTATGCTTTTTGAATGCTTAGCAGAAGAAGCTATGGCTATTAAATTTCGCAAATTATTTCAGCACACTCTAGATGTTCGTTTGTACGTCTGATTAGCTAGCTTTGCTGCGGAATTCCCATAGTCCAATCATTTGCAGTTTTCGGTTGTTGGTATTCTATTACCAGCCCCATTGACGCCGTGACTTCCCCTTTCCAGCTCTCAACTGCACCGTATATGCATTCATCTGATTGCAACGGTTCAGGTGTAGTAGCAACAGCTACAGGGTTTAGCTGGCTAAGCTCGCACAAAGGAAACCACCATTTCCAGGCACTAGAACCCCGAGAACGGAAGCTCGATGAAGCGTGCAAACGTGAGCAAAAGGATCTCAGATAAGATCTGGCCCACACATATACACACACACACACGTGCTCGGGGTTGCCATTTTCGTACACTTGATTTGGTTCGTTGCGATTTGTGGTCCACGGGACGGGACGGGACGGGATGGGAAAATGGATGGGGAAGGCAATCGGAAGGTTTAGTCAGCTTTCCATCGGTGGCGGCAAATCAGGTCAAGTGTGACTTCTGTGACTTGAAAGTGTAATTATGTTTTGTGGAAGCACATCATGATCGCACTTCCCGGCCCGAGTCATGCCGCCCGGTGCCACCAAAGAAGCGCTTCGTTTATTTGTTGCGTCAAGTGTTCGACGGTACGGCGAAAAGCTCTTAGACTGTTTGCGCCGCGTTAGTGAAGTTGGCGAATGTAAACGTTCGGTTTTGAAATGAGATATCAAAACACCATTAGGAGGATGGTTCTGGCCCCCCAGGCACGGCCCGGTGGCGATGATTACAAGATTGGGTGACAATAAGGCTTATTTCGACATCTTGATAGCGGCGGTTGTGCGCCAATCCGAATTCAATCGTGAAGCGCGGCAAGCGAAGGGGACGTGCAAGAATTACGTCTTTAATTGCTGTTTGGCACGTAGCGGCGTGTTAGAATGAGGACGTGAGAAATAGAATGTGTCAAGTTATGTGACAAGGCGAAGATTCATCGAGGCTCGAGGCTGGCAATCAAACTTGTGAAACGAAATAAATCAATCGCCCATTTCTGATTATCTGTGCTGCAATAATGTCTTGAGCGTTTTTGAATTTGTGCTGCAAACCTTGTTGAACTGGAGTCGAGTAATCAATGTGCCCTATGTCTAAAAAATTAGTTTAATCTAAGCTTCCACCAGAGGAGCTCCACTTAAGAGACTTAAGCTGGAATTAATATTAGTTTTTTTACGTGAATAGTCCTGTAGGACTTGAAGTTCTTTAGAAGAGTTTGTTGTTCTAGCGACATACTCCTTCTGGACACATGTCAATGTACAGAATTCCTTTAAAACATTCGCTATATGTCGTCCTTTTTTATTGGATTTTCCTTTATCTCGAGGAATCTTTGTCTTCTCTTTGAGGTAATCAGCTTTCTGGGCCTTCTTTAGTTACTCCACAGATTTGAGAATTAGGTCCTCAACGTACTACCTCAATATTCACCGACTAGTAGGCGTTGGATTGGAAAGCTGTGGATCATGATACGCATGTATGTTGTCCTTCTCCATATTGAGTGATTGCATACTTTCAGGCTGTACACGTCCAATACACAACGCAGATCGAAGCAATCCACGTATAACCGAAGATTTACTGTAATTGCAATAACGAGGTAATTTATCCAAAATTAGACTCCTTGAGGAGTTGATGGTTGAGGTTAAGTGTTTTACCGGTACTTTGTTTACTCATTGCCAAATTGTTATATCGTCTTCAGGCAACTAGTTTCGCCATTCGTGGCGAACCAAGCGATAGCCAGTGTGTGTAGGATGAGTTGCTTTACAATTTATGAACCGATTGGGTGTGAGAAGTTGATTCAACATTTAGCGACGAATTCGCCGAGATTGTGCACTTACTACATGACCCTCCGATCCGGTCCCTCCGGCTGCCCTACCGCAGCACTACCGAAGCATCTCGCATCTGCTGCACCAAGGCCAAGGGAACTGGTAGATCGGTCGTATATTGTCACACACGACGAGCTGCCTAACCTTAACCTAGCTTCTTACACTGCGAAGCAATCATCTTTTTTAGGAATGTTGCAATACCGCTCTACACCGGCCCCACTGGCTGTGTCTGTTCATCGCGGCAGTTTTATTTATTCTTGACATTAAAAGAAAAAAAAACACGCCAGCAATCGAAGGCTCGCTCGCTAACCGGGTGAAGAACGCACTGTTAATTTTGAACCTATTCTCAACAAACGCACTTTGGGACCGAAAAAAGTCAAACGCACCAAACGCGTCGGTTCTTTGTGCGGCTGCTTGTCTAACAGTCGAGTCGTAACTAGGAATGGGGGGATCACCTGCGATCAAAAATGGTACATAAACCAGTGGATTCATCCTGTTTAATTAGCAATCAATTAGTGGCCAATCTGGTCAGGTTCGGTAACTGACCAGAGTGGACCAAAAGTGTGTTGTCGAGTGAACATTGAGTCGATTGTAACCAGGGTGCGTCTCTCTATCTCTTTTTGTCTCTCTCTCTTTGTCTCGCTCTGCTTAAAAACCTCACGATCATACATAGCAAACTGACGATTATATGTGAATTAGTTAACAATGTTAAAGCGTTTGACCGTCTTGTTTTCCCACCGGCGGGAGATGACCATCGCAAGGGACATATCGACCGTGAATGCCCACCAATGTCAATGCCGACACGTGAATGGAAAACGTTTACGAATGTGCTGGTTACCTTTTTTCAAGGGAGACCCAATGATTATGTTTGCTGATGGCAAAATTGACTTTGAAGGCAAAGCTCATCATACTGGCTCATTGGCAACGGAAAGGCACTGCACGAGCAACTGAGGTAGCAGCAATGAGTTATTATTGCAAATAATGTTTTCTTAATAATGAAATTATCTTTGTGTAATAGAGTTACCGTTTTAAGATGTTAAACTTTATTGTTGTGCTAAGAAATTCTGTAGTATATTAAGATTAATTCATTTTATTTTAAAATTATATATGATCGTACTCTTAATATGCTCAACATGCTTTGTTTGATAATTCAGAGACCGTAGAAAGTACAAAATATGACATTTGGTGTTTCCTTCTATTAGCTTGCTAATTGATATTGATAATTCATCAGTTCCTTGAATTCATTCTGTGTTCATTTGCTATAATACATTTTCAAATTTATCCTGGAATCTGTCCTGTTTATACTATCTGTTTAACGAGTTATTTTTTATAAAATGATTTTTTTTCAGTTCAGTTCAGTATTTCCTCAACAAGGATTATACATAAAATTACTCTACATTTAACATGTATAAAACATGTCTTATTTAATAAGCAAAATTGAAGAGTTGATTCCGTCGCTATGCAAACAGTTTTTCGTGAAATAGCTGACTTTAATTCGGAACAAATGAACCCCATTTCTATTTCTTTCTGTACCTAGTTACCTCCTAATCTCACATTTTTTGTCCAAAAATTCCTTTTAATTGCCACCACACTAAATGAGTTGCTAGTCAGAGACCTGCTTATCCCGATCCACACAACGTACGGCGACAATGTTGTAACAAATCGAGTTCCATATTTCAATTCCTAAGTGGCACAACACAACAAATGAACAACTACGACTTCTTACCCAAACAACTCAAAATGCCTGCCGAAGGAAGCACTGGTGTGTCTGCCTGTGTGTGATTGTGTATGAGGGTGCGTTGGTGACGATTGTTTAACAACACGACCAATCTGCGGTTTAGCAATGTGGGGACACGACAACGCCGACTTCAAACGAGTCGCATTTCTCGGTGGAAATTTATTACCACTTTTCCAGTACGGTGCCGGTCCCGCCACCCTGTCCCCTTCCCCGCCGCAACCCCACACCGATTATTCAACTCGCACGGACGAGAACGTCGGTCGGTCGGACGGTCGGTCCGGATTCGGAAAAAGGGAAACCATTTAGGGGAGAAAAATCCACAAACCGATGGTTGCGTCAGTTAACGATTTGCACGGAAGAGGAGCAATAAAGTTGCCAACGGCAGCTTAGCGGAAACCACCGTGCGGAACACAACGCCGTGTTGTGCCAAAAGGTGCCCAGGCGAGAGAAGCCAAGAATTTCTTGTTACTAAAGATACGCCTTCGACTCATGCGCAGATTGCTATCGGGAAAGGTTATTGGCTTTCGGAGTCGTTTGGCTGGCTGTGATCGTCCCTGCGTACGAGGAGGGGGAGGAAAAACCCTCGAACAGTAATCTTTACTCGGATATAATGGACGCGGGAATGGTGTAAAGGGGGGAGCGAGAGTCCTTCAGGCTCGTTTGGATTGGGGTGGCGCACTGGAAGCTAAACGAACCGCGGTACCGATAAATCTATTGCCATAAAAATGCCATCAAGTAAGGTTTTCCCTTTTCGGTGGGTTATTTTTCCACCCCACGGAATCCTGCGGGAAAAGGCTGTAAAACTAAATTTGTTCGGTGGTATCACATTGACCAAAGCAAGGGCATGGTGCATGGTGTCTTTTTTATTGCAGTTAAATTTTTTCTTTCATCAAGCAAAAAAAACTTGTGAAAGATCACATGAAAAGCGTGTTTTGTTTGGTACCACAAATTGGAACTGTTGTTTTAATGGGTTTAACTTGTTGGCAAAATCTTTACTCATGCTTTATTTTGTTTGTTTTTTTCTTTCAATGCCCTGTGAGAATATCGTTTTACTGAACGTTTTAGAATACTATTTTTGAAATTTAGACGAGAGTCGCCAAAGCTAGAGGTGAATGTTAGTTTGATATATCAAAATTCTTTACGAACAGCTAATGAATTTTACATCGATAGGAATAGGTAGCACACTTACCTTCCTTATTTAAATTTCTGAACATTATGCGATTTTTAAGCGAGCGCAAAAATGATCGCTTATGTCAAAATGCCTTTGTCCTTCACGAATCTGTACAGAATGATACTGTCTGGTATCTGGATTATACAGGCAGAAAGCTTAAGCTTACTAATTTATGAGATGTTCTTCCCCGAAAGCAAAATTCATTCTAAGTCCATTCTCTATACAGTGATCCCGATTATCCGATAATCCCGATTATCCGGATGTCATTTAACCGGGTTTCTGATTATCCGTGCAGCTCGGAAATGACAGTTCTAAAAGGAATTTGACATATGGGCAACACTATTGACGGATGAATTGCAAGACCCAATTTTAGAGGACAGAATGACTTCAAATTCTTAAAGAAAACATCTACAACTTCTTTTGCAACAATAAAACGTACAATAACAATAAATTTTACTCTAGAAAAGACCTTCCTATGGCATATTATACGCTAATTTTCTCATAAATAGGATATGTGCCCATTATCTGTGTTATCCGATAGTTTAGTTCGGTTAGTAGATCAGTTTATGATCCGAGATTAAAGCGTTGTCTATTAGCACTCTTAATACAGTGGAGCGCCGAATATCCGTGCTCATCGGGACTCTTAATTTATTTCCCCTTGTGTGCTTTATTGTTGCAAAAAAAGTAGTTTTCTTCTTCAAGAGTTTGAGCTCATTTGATCATATTCAATTGGGACTTTCAATTCGCCTGTCAATGGTGTTGCCGGAATATGTCAAAAATCCTTGGGAACTGTCATTTCCGAGTTGTACGAATAATCAGACACCCGGATAATCGGCGCTCTACTGTAGTTAAGGTACACTAAACTGTTTCTGAAATTTTTGAAATTTCCTGAATTTTTTGTTGAAAAATAGTTCTATAAATTAGCTCTCTCGAATCTAACACCGCACCTGGAACAAAGAATAATTGTCTTATGAGGAGAATACACACATAATACACAATATATTCCAATTGTTTTTAATTTCCCGAGGAAAATCTGCATACACGCAAACTTCTGTACGGATTGTTTCCTTTTACCCCAAGCCTTACCATAAACAAGAATGTTGTAGCATCCGGCAAACCCCAAAAAGCTGAGGTTGGAAAATCTTAGAAATTGATTGAGCAGAGCAATTTTCCAAACCAACAAAACTACAAACTCTCAGGTTTCCGGTCAGGGCCGGTCCAGAGAAAATAACAAAACCAAACGAAAATCCTTTCCCTAGCTGCCTGCCTGCAGCTGTAATACCGGATGGTAGGATTCAGCGCTACAACACACCTCACGCCCAAAGGTCAAAGCAAGTGGAAAGTGGAAGGAAAAATCTCTTTTCACAACGGTGGGTAAAGGGTCCGAAATTGTTTCCGCAACATTTTCGACAACCCAGCAAACCCAGTGGCCCCTCGTCTTTAGGATGAACAGCAAAACAAAACAATCATCGAGTCTCCCCGGTCCGGTCCACAATGAAATAGTGCGGCTTTCTCGTGGGTGCTCAATTCCTAACGCATAGTTTTGGTTGTTGAAAGTTGTTAAAAGTTTTGTTTGGCTCAGGTTGTGTACGGATGGGGTTGCATTGGGGAGATCTTACGTGAGACGAAGGTGCTTTGTGATAAATTTTATTTTCTCCAATATTGTGAAGGTTCGTGCCAATGCTTGGAACGGCACAGGAATAGTTTTAGCTAATAAATATGATGGAGCAGGTTTTGAAGCATATCCTCTAAAGGGTGTATTAATTTATCCTCTCCATCCGGGGGGCAATCAGGTACGATAAATGGCGGTGCTCTAAAAACAACAAGCTAAATGCTGCCAAGGATCCAACAATAGCATACGTACCAGTTTGTTAAATTCCACTTTATTTATGTACTCTTTTTTTCCCCCGTTCCGTTCTGTGTAGGTGATTGATGATCTAACGGTGTTGAGCACCGGGCAAACGTACGTCAGCTTCATTCCGAACGGTAAGTAATTAAACAAACACTCACTCCGCAAAGCGTTCTCAGTCATCCGGCGATCAATTGGATAGCAAATGCCGTGCATGGAACGTAGAAATTAGAGAAGGACAAAACCATACACCCACCACAAAAGCTTCGTTAAATTAACATGATCCTTGCGTGCCTGCCGGGTGGTAACCTCGGAGGTGCCCTAGCGATTGCGCAACGTCCTTGGCGTTCGTGACGGACGCCAATATAGGCGAGACGTCATTCAAATGAAGACGAAAGTAAAGCGAAAAAAAAACAATCGAATTTGGAACTCGGTACGGAGCGGCGGTACACGGAGTCCTTAAAATAATTCACGAAAGCTAAGCGCGCAAGCGTTTCGAAATTTCGGGTGTGCTCGGTGCAATTAGTCATTAGGTTGGAAGGAAAGACTAATCAAGCGTGATTTATAAAATCAATTATCGTTAATTGCAAATAGAAATTCGCTTTCAAGGTTTTAAGTGTTGGAAAACTCACGATTTATTCAAAAACCTAAGCATCGTTTTACATGTTGCTTGAATGCTTTAGACGAATCACGCTGCTGTTTTAAAGAAGCAGAATCGCTAAACAATCGACTATTAAGCAGTGCCATCAAACGTGGTTGCTTTTAATTTACTGGTTTTCGAGTGACATTTGCCGACATTGGGAAACTCTCGCAACAACCCAATGATTAATGTGTGAGGAAAGACTGTATGACCGGAATCACGACTATGTCGAACCGTCGCCACCGTTACCACACGCTACCAACAACGAATTCCATCCACCAACGCACCAGCCGCACGAAAACCTGTCCGGAATAGTAATGGTCCCGCACACACACACCGGTGGATGCAATGACGAATTCAACGAAAAGCACGCCCGGCCGCACGCAAACTTTCGATAATGAAACACACAAAGCGCCGCGGTGCCGAGAGTTCACAACCCCTAAAACGCTATAACGCGCGGCGGGGTCCCTATCGACCGGCCGGTGCCAGGAGTCAACTGGTCAATAATGGTTGATACACCTCAAGGACGCGTGTGCCTCGTGTACGTGTCGCAATGTTGTCGCCAAAGTTTGGTCAAGCTTACCAAAGCCAGCACGAAAGGTAGAGGTAGAGTTCTCATAATAATGGCGCTCGGATGGCGCTTACATAGCGACCGGGTGGGATAAGATATGGCCGCGCTCGTAAATACTGTTTGCTGTTACAAACACATACCCCGTACGACTTCAAGAGGGTAAGGTGTATATTTAGGTTCAATGGAATTGTAACAGCTTTTTGGCTGTTGGCAAAACCAACGATGAAGTGGAAGGATCTTTAAGGGAACGAGTAACGAGTTTGGTGGGTTCGGAGATCACTAAAATTATATTTATTATGATTATTCTCTGCTATTGGGTATGTTACTATATACTATGAAAAGTTTGCATTAAAAGTTCATAAAGAATTGTGGTGATAGATGCTCTCTCGTCTAACCATTATGTTGTCAGAACTTTTTGGCTTAACACTGACTATCACGAACGGCGACTCGTCTAGAGAGCCTCGCCTGGAAGGTTTTCTGTCCTTTTGGAATTCCTTAAGTTCTTGAGTTAAAAAATTCTGTTCTTTCGCGAGTGATTTTCGGATAATTTCTTGCTTTTCTGCGCTGTATATTGACCGAGGAGTTGGTGGAATTTTCGTTGGAAGAGAGAGCAAAAAGCATTTTCACCCCATATTTATTGCATAATTTGATAACTCTCTATATCTATATCTCTATACAGAATATATCCGAGGCTATATCTCTACTTCAGAACTAGCTCCTCCGACAGTCTCTGGTCGGAGGTTTTTTTTTATTTCTTCAAGAACGGCCAGGCCGTATTGCTTTGGTCTGAGGTTTAAAAAATGCAAAATGTAAAAAAAATTGGAGCGTATTGTAAACAACGTTCCAACAAATTCTGAACTGAAGGATTTATAAAAGAACACTCAGATTGATTCACCATAAACTGTATATCAACCTTTTCTCATGAAACAATTTATCAGAAGCTTTGAACGCAGATAAAAACTTCATCTAGAATCTACATCTCCATTAATTCATTATGTCAATTTGCAGTCCAAAAAGCTTGACAGAATTTAATTTGAAAATGTTTTGAAGAGTTCCATGAGGTCCTGTGTTTTTTATACAGTTTTTTTTCCGAGTTACGCGAATAATGCGTGCCAGAGCAATTCGCGTAACTTGAATTCCCTTCATAATATCGTTTATATTTAGTATTCAGTGATATTTAGTATTCGCAAGTTACAAAGCCCATTAATAATTAATATATTTACATTTATTTTGACAATTCGGTTAAATTGTTACCAAAATTTATGTTTAAAATATAAATTTGTAACGTATTATTTGGAAAATTTGAAATTTGACGATTAAAAAATTCAATTCCACATACAAAATTACACGAACTGTCAAAATTTGTGTATCTCAAAATCGCGTAACTCGGGAAATGACTGAACCTCATATAATTATTATTTAAGCATTCATTTATTCTGTTCCCATGATTTAATTTAAATTGATCTTAATATGATTTTATTTACTTTGACGTAACAATTGTTACTATTTCAATGTTTAACATAAGGATATCAGCAAAAATGGATAATCCTGTGATATCGAATTTATTATACTTACCTCTAAAGTAACTATTCCATTTGTTCTTCAATCGACTTCAATGGTTTCAGATAGTTTAGTTAACTCACAATAACTTGAAAATTAAAATAAAATAATTCAAATAAGGCTGTTGCAATTCGTTACAAATCTGTTTTACATGCACCACGCACGATTTACTCAAGGTGAACCTTTACTGTAATCACACGTTACGCAAGATGGCGTTGAGATGAACTGGTACGGCTCAGTGTGAAGGAAGTGAATGGATATTCTAATCCCTCCGCTCCGCTTCGGCACGAGAAGATGAGCATTGGTTTCCATTCGATGGTCAAGGTGCTTTCGGTTCTTCGATCGATCATTACCGACCGGCCCGCATACCTTGCAGCTTCGCCGCCACGAAAACCTACGACCATCTTAATTAATCAACGACAGTTGCGGCCCGGCACAGCAGCAGTCCCACACTTAATTACTTCCTTTGTTCTCGCCTGACACTCGCCGATAAACGACACCTTCGGCCCGCGGTCTAGTCGTTGGACACGCGAGATTCTTTCCGAAGTCTCCCCCCTTCGTGCCGGTGTGGGAGGGATGGTAAAAACAGAAACAAAACCTGTATTGTGGTCGCGCGCGCACTACCTAATCACTCTCCACACCGATGCACCTGAGAAATCTGTGTGTTGCAGGTTGTTCTGTGTACCCTTCCGTTCCGGGCCCTTGGTCACCCTTGGTTCACAAAGGCAGCGCATTGTCTCGACCGTACGCAAATCCGTACGCTCACTATCTCACACCCGAACCACAAAGACTCCGGGCATAACACGAGCGCGGACCTCAAGATGCTTCCTCCGGTTCGCTGCTGCAGCTGCAGCAACTCGCGCAGTCACTGCAGTTTCGTTATATAACCCAACGCCAGCACCCCCCCTGGGAAGGGGAGGATCGGGTTGTACGTTGCTTTGCAAACTAGACAAACTCGCCAAGCGCTGCGTCGAAACAATGTCGATAAATTAGCCCTTTTGCCAAGCGTTGGCTCAGGGTCGATGTGGCTGGATCCGTACCGGATTGAGGGTGCTGGTTTTTGGGTTAAATTTCCCGGTTTCCGCCCGGTAGCCCCACAAGCAGTGATGCATGACGGTGATTGGCACGTTAACCCTCACCCGGGGCTGGGAATTATGATATGGATATGAATGTAGCTCGCCTGATTTGGCATGATTTAATATGGCCGATTTAGTAGCAGAGCGAGTATGGTAGCCGCGCTGTGCGGATGCGAAAATGCAAACAGCAGGACTAGGCAGGAAATCAGTTGAACCTTTGATGCCTGATGCGCGTAATCCTTGATCTAGTTACACGATTCCGGTAAAACGGAATATGATGCAACCGAGCAAAGTATTTGGCCACATTTCCGTTTCCGAATATGCAATTAAACTTTCTGCATTAGAGAATGTCAGGTCATGATTCATACATTATGTTACCCAAAGCTTAATATTTCAAATAATACTGAGAATCTTCCCTATTTTATGTTTATTGACTTATTTTGTAGAATATGCTAAAATTTTGGTTTAATGTTTGGTTTTAATGAAATTTTATCTCGTTTGGAAATATTTTCCTGCAGAAGAGGAAGTGACTGCTCTTTTGAAGTCGTCCAATTAGCGTTTCCATTTGAATTCTTCGGTGAAATGCATGTCAAATTAAGCATTACCAAACAAATACACTGATAATTTCGGGTCTAGTCGTTAGCATTCGCTCGTTTACAGTAAATGGCTCCAAAACTATCGATTAACAATCAATTCCAAACACAACGCTTCAATGTGGAATAGAATGTCTGTGGTATATTTCATTTCAATTTGTGAAAAGGTTCGAATTGATTAATTTTTGTTGGAAATTAGAAACGTCACAAGAACAACCTATTATTTAGATCATTTACGGGAAGTGTTTTTATAACTTTGGTCGAAATTTACTGCTGTAATTCTTCAAATTATTACGCGATCAAACCGAACATCCTTGATTTCAGGCTGTGTTTCTGATGGAATGAGTTTGATGTTGTCTGTAGCACGCTCCTGGAACTCATCGCAGTTCGAGTATTTGTCTAAAAAAGGTACCAAGTACACAAACAACCGCACAGATTGGATCATTTTGTTCTATACATAAACCATGGTGAAGGCAACATGATTTCGATCTAACCGTGCAAATAGACATGCAGCGATTTTTCTCAGTGCGAAATTTCGCAAAGTAGCTCAATCTTGCAAAAATCCCATTTCTCATTGGAAACAATTCAGCGCCTACTGAGGCTGTCAAATAATTACATCGACAAGCCGTTTTTTATATATGAACTTATCATCGCATTTCATCGAATAGCATTGCGAAATGTCTCACTGAGAAAAATCGCTGTATGTCTATTTGCACGGTAAGGAAGATACAGGGTTTTTAAGATGATAGCGCCATATCACCACAAACGCAGCGCATGACATTGAAACGTTCTCACTAGACACCACAACCCTAGCAGGCAATGCTTCAATGCAATAATATGATATCACAATGGCAGCGCCGCTTACTACATCACCAGTACGACGGAAGAAGTAAAGTAAGATCCGAGCAGTATAAACGTGTTCTAAGATGGATTTTTACAGTTAGACGATGATTGTTAGTAACATTTACTGTATTTTTCTTTAACTAAATCATATTTAATTCGATAAATGTAGTAAATATTTCTTCCGATCAAAACAAACATCGTTTAGTTGTCAAAATTCTTCTCAGAGTGCGTTTATACTGCTCGGATCGTACGAGTTTTGTAGTAAGCTGTGCTGCTATTATGATATCATGTGCTTGTATTGAAATATGTCTGCTGGGGTTCTGGTGTCTAGTGAGGACGTTGAAATGTGCTGCGCTCGTGGTGATAGACGTTTGCGTTGTGCTATCCATCTCAAAAACCCTGTACCACCCACAGAAGAAGATTACCATGGGATGAATAAACCGCATATGTTAGAGTACTATATCGAGTGTATTTTAGAGGATTTTGATCTCTGTTTTATTCAAGAAGCTCCCTTAGTGTTAGGTAAGGTAAAATACACCATCTGAAATTTAAAGAATGGTGCTGTAATAGTCTCTTCTCGAAGAAAATCTCAATCTCATGAACTAACTCATTATTATTTTAATTTATTATTATGCTATATTATATTATATTATATAATTAAATTTATTTTTCAATTTATTCATAGCATGCAGTTAATACCACCTTACCGTGCAATTAGTTGGTGACAATTGTCTCGAAGGCATTTTCTCCGGGACTTTTTTCCTGAAATTTCGATGAAATTCGATGAAAAATCAATATATAAAAACAACGGCTTCCCGTTTTCATAGCGTGTATGAAGTTGCTCAATTTTGGCTATCGTTCTGCCGTAGTTTGTTCATAAACACAAGTCATTACAAGTTGTATCGTGAAATTATTATTTATTTATATATTTAGTACATTATTTTTTCGACCGGTGTGAGGATAATAATGATAATGTCTGTTTAGTTAATAGTAATATAAAATACTTACTTTTATTAATTTTATCACTCACTCTGTTTTAAATAATAAAAAAAAACCCACAAACCGGCTTGAAAACAAACAAATGGTTTTAAAGCTAAAATGAGCGCATGAAAATGTCTCGGAGAAACGTAGGTTTTGTTTTGCAGGATTGAGCTACTTTTAAAAGTCTCGAAGAAAAAGTTTCCGAGACAATTGTCACCGTCTAATTGCAAGGTTATATACTTTGTTTCAAATTTTCATACAATACTCTTTGAATTATTTAAAAAAGAGCTCATAATTCATCAAAGCTTCAAATATTTGACATTTGCATAGGAGATTTTGGTTAAATTCGCCGCAATATTTTTAATAGCACAATATAAATTCGAACATCACTTAACACCCCCGCTCTATGTTCGTAGTCTATTGATAGTACTAAATAATTGAAACAACGAATGTATATGTATATTGGACAGATGTTGCATTCTTGCTTACTTCACGTGTTTTGCATTTTTTTTTTCGATAAGCATCATGTAATGCTACCAGAGATGGTGCTCTGTCTCATCATTACTGCATTCGTTAGACATCAAAAGACTTTTCTCTCCGAGCAGCCGTCGGTGTGTCATTGCCTCATTCACACAGACGCAACCTGCATTGGAAAGTAGGGAAATTCAATAAAATCCACCCATGTGTACCCATTGCAGCACATGTAGTTTGCCGGTTTGCAGAAACAATTTTATTTACCTACCAAATTCATCATCAATCACACTGCCACTTCCTCCACGGTGCCCAGTGGCGGTTGTAAATATTTGAAGCGATCTCCAAATGCAGTTGAACCAACCAGTACCAACCGGGCCCTGGGGGGGGCGACATTCTTACATTGAGCGATCGGTTCGAGGCAGTGCAAATGAAAAAAAAATGAAGTGCTAAAACGAAGGCACACCCACCATCATCCCGATGCGGGGTCGCCTAGCAACGAGAGCTTTGATGTATGCTGCACTGCCATTGCCGAACAAAAAATTGTTATCCAGCAAAGTAAGCTGGCTAACGAGAGATAGAGTGTGGGCAACAAAAAATAGAGTATTGCACGTGAATATCATGCAACTATCGCTATCATGCTGTTCCGGTGGAAGATGCACCGGTGTTGTACCAGTGTCGAACACTTTTACTAAGAACATCCCTTTGCCGCCAGCCGGAAAAAAAGATAGATAGTTTGAAAAAAACACGGTAGTGGTGTAAAGGCAACACAGAAGGGGGGACACATCCGGGGTTGCCTTTTTTGGTGTTGGTTGATCCTTGTTTAATGGAAAGTTTGAGCGAGAATGTGGAGAATGGCATCTCAAGCAGCGATATTGCTGGATTTTTTCCTTCCTTTTCCTTCGTGCTTTCGGTTATCGTCATTGCCCGCTAGCCTACATACACAGAGCTGTATGTAAAGTGCACCGGAGGACAAAGCGACGAGCTTTAGGGGGTCCTAGCTTTCGTCCCGATTGCGAGCAGAAGAGATCGTGTCAACAGGAAAAGGGATCGGCAGAAGGAAAATCTTTCTCACCTCCCTATAACTAAGCAATCATGCACAGCCCCCCATCATTTTCTCTGCTTCCGCATCGTTCGCCTTGTTGTCTCCTTGTTGTCTCCTTGTTGTAAACGGTAGAATGTTCATAAATTTTTAATAACATCACCAAACGTTGGTCTTGTTTACCGGCTACACTATGTGGCACTACTAAGCCGGAAGAGAACACAGCTGCATACTTCAGATGTAAATCATCCTTTTTTGCCGGCGCTCCGAACCGAACCGATCTAGCTAATGTCTGCTGTGTCCTCCCCCATGGGAGGCTCTGTTTTGCCAGCGAGCCAGTTGCGAAAACGTTGGGCAGAAGGCAATCCATATGTCCCTCCCCCCAAAAAAAAGGCTTCCTCATACGATGGCCACATTTCCTAGATTCGTTAAAGCTCTTGGGAGTTTTCTAGTGACAATCGACGGGAGGGTTGTTCCGGTACACTGTCACGTTATGACGTGAAGATGTTTGATCTGCGTGATTGAAGTGATTGGCCCCGGCCCCGGTATGGCGGCCCGGTCGACCTGTCGTGCCACCAATAAAGATGGAGTCACCGCTGTGTTGAGTCACCGGGGGGTCACGTGTCCCTGAACGAGACCTCGGGGCCACGGAAGATTCTCCGCGCAAGCCCTGCAAAACGACCTGTTGAGCGAGATTTTGATCTCCAGATGGAAGTTGTGTAGACGAGTGAGCACCACGGCGTCATTTGTAAGCTCAAGCGCGTTATCTAACACTCGCTGCCGAGTATCAGCTTACCCGTGGTTGCGGTAGCAAATCCCAAAACCGGACAACAGCAGCGTCAAGTCAACGTGCTCGCTTTAGAGTTCTGTTAGTTCTGGGTGCTTTAAGATGCCATCTTTGATTACGCACGCAGATGAGTACACCGCAAACAGTGTTGCAGTGTACCGATGGTTCACAAGACGTTCACTTTACCCCAAAACCCGTGTGACCTGTTGGTAATGAACCTCGTTGCCTGCCAGTGCCGAAACTTTACAACATCGTCGAGTCATCGCCGAGCGAGATGGTCAAGCGAGATGGGACCGGCAAGTGCCCAATCACCCCGGCGGGAAATCAATTATGGAACCCCATTCGCTGGCCTGCGCTTGCGGTTGATAGACTTTCGATTGGACCTGCTCTGAATGTGCTCTGTGTGTTCCCCTTTTTAGCGAAGTTACCTTCATGCGCCCTCGCACACATTCGCCGCCTGCCTGCCGGGGGAGGGGAACCGGTTGAATAGAATTTGATTTGTTCTTTGACTTTGAGCAAATCGTGCGGCAAGGTGAAACAGGTTTCTGCTTCGGTGGGTGCCAGGTTTCAATCCACTTTACCTGAAGAGCGTTCTGGGGGCGAGCAAACCCTTATGTTTCGGCGTTGCCATTGCTGCAGGACCTCTGGCAATGACACTATAAAACACAAACGACTCAATCGTACGGGTTACGTGGGAAAGGGAGAAACATCCGAGGAGTTCTTAACTTCCTCCAAGACCGGGTACCGACCGGTTGTTGCACCAAGGTGCAGTTGTTGCACCGAACGTACCACCACCACCACAAAGGGGACGGTGGTGTGGGTGTTTCGCGATGCGGTGAATGTGTGGCCCCGGCCCACAGTTGATCGGAACGATTGGCGAGTTTTTTTTCATTTACACCGTATCCGGCAGCAATTAAATGCAGGTGGTTCCGATCGCTGGTAGAGTGGCAATTTTTTTTGCATTTCCTTTTTGCTAATTAAATTGGAAACGATTAATTTTAGTGCTTAAATATTAGCTACATTGCAACGGTTTTTTTTCTGCAGATGGTAATTTTTGATGTAAGGCCTTAAATTGCAGATCTTAAACAGGCTTTGAGTGTTACGTTTATTATTGTTGTATAATATAGTATCTTCATTATATTCTGTATAAGCTTGTTTAAAAATCTAAAATAATAATTTAATTAATAATTTCGTTAGCATACTTAACTTATATGACCCATTTACGACCCATTTTAAAATAGTAAATTTCTTTTAAAAGTAATTTTAAAGTAATATATTCATTACTATTAAGAACTATATTAATAAGAAATAAAAATGTCCACACCTTCCCTGCACGTTTTAATATTTTTTGTTTATATTAAAATGAATAAAAACTCCATGACAATATTGCATTTGTGTCCCAACTGTCATCAGCAATTTCAACGGATAGAGAATTTTTTTTCGCTTGAATCTCAGTTCCGTTAAGATAAAATGTGTCAACGTTTTTGTTAGTGCATTATTTTTTGTTCTGTTTTGCCAAATTCACGAACAACTCGACTCGATTGACAGTACAAAGAGATTGGAAAATTACGTACTTTCATCATTTTTTCTTTTTGCTCGTTGACTGTAAGCGGATCTTAAATTCCTGTGTGTTTAGTGCAAAGTGTTTTTTATTCTATTTGTTTTCAAATCTATAGGCTATTTTTTTTCTTTATCTTACATGTTATCTTTTGTTATTGTTAGTTATTGTGTTTGAAATTGTTTAATTTAAAGGTTATTTGTTATAGAAATTTTTTAAGTAATATTTGTAGTAATTATAGTTCTTTTCGACATTTTAAAACGTCTTCGGAGTTTATGCTTATTTCAGGAAATATTAGGATAATGTGAAAGTATTGTATTCCAGATTCTATTTACTCCGTCGGTATCACCCTTAAGCAATATATTTTAAATAAGTCAAAACAAGTTTTAATTTCATTTTTTAATGATCCTCATAATGGCTGCAATTTCAATATACAAATCCGAGTGTCCATTTAGAATAAACATGGTGATGATGTTTTAAATTTAAATTCTGCACAAAAAATAAATTCAATTCACCTGTTTGGACCATAACTACATTGTAACGACGGTAATTTGAATCTAATCTTTCCTTTTTTTTTTTGCTCGATTCGTTCATTTCTTCCCCAAAAACGGTTGAACGAACATTGCAAGTGTTCCCCAGTAATTGCACAAAATAGTACGTTAATTGCAGCGTTTAAAAAAAAAATCTATTCATCTGCGCCGAACACGTTCCCACCGTTCCGCTCCGCTATCGGCTTTTGTTAAATGGGTCCCCATTCTTTCGAATTCATATTTCACGCGCAATTGTACCTTTGCGTGACCGGTGGCACGAAAAATGCCATTTCATATTTTAGCGCAAACGGTTCTTTGTCGCAAACGGTATACTACAGGTGGACAGCAGCCAAAAAAAAAAGCGTACAGTAATATTATAATATGAATGGCATGTAATTGTGTTTGACAAAGCAGCAATCCGGTCAGCGGGAGCGCCCCGGGAAGGTGCCAACACAGTTTTTGAGTTTTCTCACCTCCAACCTCGGGATGGAAAATTTGGCGCACGAGAATGGTACAAGGGGATGTAAACACTGCGCTGTTCCAAATGGTGAAAGGTAGTTTGGTACCTTCTGGTGGTGCGAAAGAGGTCCATTCTTGACCCAAATAGCCGTCCGTGTTAGAACGCTGGAAATGACCTTTCGATCAAGCAGAGACGGGAAAAAGCTCCTTCTTTTGCCGTCGCTTGATGGAAATTCATCGTACGATGGTTTTGAATTTCCACCGCATTCACCTCGGCCTGCTTCCGTTGTTAAGGGGGGGGGGGGGGATGGGGGTCTTCTCGCGGTTAGAATTGACCCGTACCGCTAACCCGAATTTTCTTCACACTTCAGTGCGGCCCATGCACGTTTCAACGGATTTTCCAACGTAACAAAACTGTCGGTGAGAGTGCCGAGAGAGGAGACTAAATGTCGGCACTATTCGGTCAGCCCGACTGACACCCTTAGCGAACCGCGGACGGTGGGTAAGAATTATTCCAAACATGGACGGGTACGGTAAAAATGCTGAAATGGGAACGTTTTCTACGTGCCCCAACAATCAACGTCGCGATCGACGATTTGCTGCTGCTGTCCGGTGGCCCCGTAGGGAGATGAGATGATGGCCAACCCGATCGCGTAACGTATGGGGCAGATGTAAACGCCACCCGTTATCAGTCGGTTTTTGCACTTGCCACCACCCAATCCCCGATCCGGTTCGACTTTACGGTGCTCTCGCAAGTGCCCAAATATCTGCAACGATAGGAAGGACGGCCACGAGCTTACGTGCCGGCCAAACTCTCCTCCGACTAGCGCAAGGATGCAGAGTTTGTTAAATTTATTGAATGCATGCAAATTCCGCGGAAAATTCCGCACTCACGAGGCTGGCCGTGGGTCGCGTGTACCGTGGCACAGCATTCCCCATTCTACTTGGCCTCCCCTCACCCATAGTCGATGATGTGCTTTTCGTGCTGGCGGTGAAATATGGCTCGTTCGCACTGCAGTTCGATTTCCCTTGTCTTGTTTTCCTTTCACTTTTTTCTCCCTCCCATCTTTTGCCGTTGTTGCACTCGAGGGAACTCGGTGGGGTGGGGTGCCCTTGCCATAAAAACGGGGGTTTGGTCTTTCGGGGTTTCGGGGTCGGAAAAATGTCAAGACCAACACGCCGTTGCCGTGCCGGAGTGTAAAACTGGGGAGGGGGGGTTGTTTGTACCGTTACGCCCGTGTGCAGCGTGTGCATCGCAATGGGACGGTTTTCCTTGCTGTCGGGGTTCCGCGTAGTCGCTTTGCAAGATATTTGGGGAAAATAAATCACCGCATGCAGGCGAGCGACGAGCATATGTGCGACCATCGCCGCCATTCGGCTTGTTTGGAAGATGGCTGCGTGTGATGATAAATTGTTGTACTTTTCCGGTGTTCGATTATGTTCTATGAATACTAGATTTAGTTTTAGCAGATGGTCTATCGTGTGAATGTAACACCGATCTTTGAATGGTCACATAATTTTGGATTAATCCTTTTTTTTAATTATAAAGCTTTTTTACATGCACTGAATATATATCGGTAAGAAGAAAATATAAAGTAACTTAAATTAATTAACAACGATTAATAAATATTTGAGCATGCCTAAGATATGGCAAAATGCAACGAAGAATCATCTTGCACGAATTATAGAAAATGTGTTCAAAATACAACAACTACCGTCATAATGCCTTACTAAACTAGTAACATTACACAAAATAAGCAACATATATTTTTTTAAATGATTCAAATTGAACACAACTTTGCGTTACAATGAATATAGGCAGTTCCCGAGATACGTGGTACCTTTTATACGCGTATTAGAAAAAAAGGCGGTTATTGGAAATTTGACATATGAGTTAGTTTATTGCCTAAAATCTAAGCAAAAAGGTAAAAAAATTATCGAAAATATCTTCCTGTATTATATAAAACATCTGTGTTTGTTTGATTTTAATATATCCTTTCAAAAGAGTCGCAAATCAACAAATTATGATTAAATTAAGTCGACTCTGTAACTTTGAAGTATAAACGAAATTGCACCAGGATTCGACTTACGCGGGACTGCCTGTACCTCTTCAAGCATACTTTGACATCTTTGACACCCAATTACATTCACACTTTCACGATGCTATAATCGTTGATTCACTATCTAACGGATCGTTTGGGAATCGGATCGTTGGGGTGTGTGTAGTTTTTTTTTCAATTGAAGGCGGTTTTGATGATTTGTGTTTTTTCACATTTGACAGCTAAATTAGTTTATAGCACTCAATTGAAGCATTAAAGCAAAGTCTATATAGTATACAGGTCGATGCATAGCCCAGACCTAGTTCGCCATTTTAAGATTTTGATTTTGACATTTCGATGACAAATGTTTACAAGAAGTAACTAACAAAATACGCAAAATACTTAGCAACTGTGGCGGATTCAACTACTTGAAAGCCATGAGCGGCATGGTAGTTGATGTCCATCAGTAGAGGGGATGCTCGCCGACCTTCAAGGGAACCCCCTGTTCTCTCTTACCTTCCACGATAACAAACACTTTGTACACTCTAGCTTTCTTCGGAGTCCCTCTCGACGATGGAAGCCTTAAGAGGCCCTGCATCGAATGCCTTAGGGTCGACCACTGGTAGTTTGTAACTTCCCGACTTGAAGTTCCGACTCCTAAATTATTATTATTATTGTGCTTATTTTGTTTACCTCAAGTGGTTTACAAATACTTTGTTAACATAAAGGAAAAGGAGTTTGAGTTTGAAATAACCGGTTAGTCCGCTCTCGGAGAAGAAGATTAGGATGAAATGGTAATGCTTCATAATTCGATGAAATAAATTTAATTTTGTTCATGTTTTTTTTCGAAATCCCTCCTGAACTGGTGATTAAATTAAAAACAAAGAATGAAGGAAGTCGACTTCAAAACATTCAATTATAAACGATATTTACCCTGACCCCTGACTCGACATAGGCGAAATTTCAAGATACGCGAATTCGTCACTGATTGAAGTGGTTTGCAATATTGTTAGACTTAATGCATCTGTTACGAAGAGTCATTCATATGAATCTTAAATCTTTTTTTAGTAGTCATTGAAATCAGGAATTGAATCTCAAAAGATTGATGATGAATCCTCAGAGTGGTGAATCTAACCCCTTGGAGGTCCTTAGCGAATTGATAGTTTGGCAACCGATTACTGGAGGTAGGCTAGTGGACAAACATCCGAGAGGTCATTAATCTTGGATGATTCGTGAAGCTTCGCAAATTTATGAATCTTTGGAATAGAAATGCAGCTTCATTTATTCATTGCAAAGTTTTGTTCAGATTCATGAATCTGAACTAGATTTATCCAACACTAGTCGGTTCTGAAAATGTATGACGGGAACTGCGGAACGGAATGGAGTGACACTCAAAAGAGTGTCCGGTTTTACTTTACTTTGTGGCTTATTGTTGTATAAAATATGTGTCGTTTTTATCTGCATCTGATGTTTTCTGTCAACGATTTAGCCGTCATTCTGTCAAATCGCCTATCTTCTTATGGGTGAAACGACCTACTAGATCATACTTGACATTTCTGGTTTACTAGACTTATTTGATCGTTTAGCGGAATATTCAGTCCTTACTACGAGAAAACGATCCGGATGGGATTATGAACCGGTCCTGTCGTGTGAAGGACCAAAATCATCTTTGCTTCTGTCATTTACATTTTGCACTCGAATAATTTGACGCTCCGTTAAATGGATTAATCGGTATTGCATCAGTTATTTTTCATACACATTAGTTATGTCCACTTCTAGAGATACTACAGATACATTTAACTCAACGTTCGGAGTATATAATATTCCTTTGTTTTACAATATTTAGTTACGGCCAGTTGTTTTTATATTACCTCCAGTCGAATTACTAAATGACACATGAACCACATGGGAAAGTATATCAAAACGTATCGGCTCGTACGACCAACCCGAGACATATTGACTAAACCAGCTTGCAAATGATGTAACAGGCGAGCAATCTGGATTGATTATGAATACACGTACATGACGAACTAATATCAATAAATAACGGCAATGCATTATCCTGCCCGTCAACGTGTGTGCCGGTAGCATCGCTCCAATGTAAGCATCGATAAACAAGCCTTGATTATGCGGACCCGTTGCGTTGTGTCACGACAGACTTTATCTGTCGCCATCTTCGTCCAGATGAGCAATCATAAAAGTACGTATCACGTTCCTAATCCTGCTGTCAGCTTCGTTCCGGTGGTACCAGGTCCTGGCTGGCCAAACTTGTCGGATGTTGGCTTGACGGCCGTGTACGGGTGTCCATATTTCAGCGTTTTCATTCACCCATGCCATACGGTTTACCACCGTACGCTATAAAGCGCCACAGGTAACGTTGTGTGACCATCCATGTACCGGAGTAGGGGAGTGGGGGGACCATATTTTGTCATACTCTCCACGCATTACGATCCTGTTTTGCGCCCCGACGTTGTGGTACCCAGGAACCGGAGGTCCAATTATTATTGGCCGTGTTTGTTGTAGAAAAATCGATCCCTTTTTTGTGCTGACGTGCGTGAGGAATGTACTAGGTGGCCTTGGAGGGCACTGTTGTCGGTGGCAAACGTTAGCTCCAACGACACCGCCATCGGCATCGGCGTTATGTAAGAATTAGAATCGATAGAAGCTATTAAATCGCTTCCTCCCGCGTGGACGTCCGTCCCAGTGCGCTTCCCCGGTGCTTAAACGAGTAGTGATTTGACAACTACTAAGCAACCCTCCCACACCAGCTGGGAAGAGATATCCAGCACGAGGGCACGAATCCGTCCATTCGCCATTCCACCACCGACAGGAGATTGCGGTTAGCGCTCGTCGTATGCTAATGCAGCGTAATCCGTTTTACCTTTACGCTGGGCCCGCAAGCAGCCCGCTTTCGATGCCACCGAGAGGGCGAAAAGGCGAAACGAAACGGAAAACTAATTTCAAACATCACACTCGACCGAATGGGACCATGCTGGACGTTGGAAGAAAACTTTGATTCGTGTTGACGCGTTTCCACACGAAAGCATCCGGCCAGATGGACGGACACACAGTGCAAGGGAACGGAAGGAAGGATAAAAACAAACTCCCGAGGCCAGAATATGAAATTATGCAATATCGATTTGAACGCCACGGAAACGTTGGGAAACAATGCTGCGCTGGCCTGCGGCTTCCGTGCCCGCTATCGCATCGGCAATTTTTTGGCCGTCCACATTTCTATTTGGGCATAAAATATTTGTATGCCTTTTGTCCGACTGATGGAGCGCCCCGAACAGATTAGTCCGTTTTGCTGGACTAATGAACGCGCTGTCTTGCTGTGGAGCAGCTACTGGCGGCATGAAAATGATGCGATATTACACTAGGGATAGCGTAATGACATTCAAATTGGACGCTGGTAACGAATGGAATGGTAAATTGGGGGTTGAGGGGGGGAGGGCCAACAATTTGTAACAACGTCTCAAATTGGTAATCAGAGTGGTTAGATTGTTTCCCATTCGGGTGGGTGCGTAATTTAATTGCAGTGTAATGGAAACCTCATGAAACTTGTACAAAGTTATGTACTTGTGGAATTAAATGGAAATGGAAGCTTCCCGTTTTTTATTTCAAAATAAAAATCTACAAATCTATGAAAATCTAAATGAAATCTCTAAGCAAATTTTACTTCTTGTAAATTCCCCATAGATGGCGTTACCGATCCCACTTGACAAATGTCAGATACTACGAACAACAGTGTTTTGTTAGTGTTCGTATCGGAACAATAGCTTTTCATCGCCATTTATCATTAACCGTCGAATCAGATCGAGATATTGACCCAACATTAATCAATTAAATTATTATGACAGTGGGGTGGATCATAATATAAGTTAGGAAGCTTAAGCTTTCAGCCTGTATCTGTCAAATAATCCAGGTACCGTGCTGTATCATTTTGATTCAAATTCTCAATGGACATAAAGAATGAAATAAGGAATCATTTCAGCGGAACCGCAATTTGAGAATTGTCGAAAAAACTTTAGAATATTAACCTTAAATTAATTTATTCTTATTAAAATAATCCTGTTTTTCTTGCTTGCACTAAAAATGTTAGCGTACGGGAAACATGGCCTAACCTGGTTCGAACTTGCTCGAAAAATGGTTTGTTTTGACCATTTGTCGAACAACTGACTGAAGCTTCCATCAGGAAAATAATATAATTCTTTTTTCCTAGGCTTATCTTGACCTGCCATTTGTATGGGGAACTGTAAGCGGACAAGCCTGGAAACGTCAAAACGCATACAAAAAAACTAGCTTAGTGTATGATTCTGGCCAGTGTTGCAGTGTCACTGTTTGTTCTTTTTAGTGTTAGGATTGAAAGTTAAAGATAATAACCACTTATAACAAAATTGTTAGTTAAGTTAGCTAGTCGAAACTTGTTGTTAGTTGAAAATTCTCTACTTGATGCTTCGGTAAAATTGGAAAATTAAGCACAAAGTCGGAAAATATCTTCTTATTTTATTTATTTATTGGGTAGCATCTACTGCTCCTGTACAATATAGGGAATCCAAAAGGTAAAGATGTACAAGCTTCCCAAATCAAACGTTATAAGTAATTGATATAATCCCCTATAGGGTATCGCTTGTTTAGAGATCTGTCAAATACTTTGACAGCTCACTGATTTGACTTCTTCAAGAAGACCTATTATTACTGATGTGATTCATGATCGAAAAATCGGAAAAAAGCAAACCTTCCTGTTATGAAACTTTGAAGGTTTGATGTGAAATATCCACAGATTTTTTTTAACCGAAAGAAGCAACAAACAAAGTGTCCGTTGTTTTACAATGTTGTACATTTAACTTCGCAAAGCTCTTCCACTCACAATCCAGCGGAATTGCAACCACTATTGAATGTTCGCTAATGTGGCGTGACATTTTTTATTGTTGTGTGAATTAATATAAGCTCACAATGAACAAGTCAATTGACACTCTAGCGTAGCCACCGCTTGTTTGTCATTCCGCGCAAACCGTTCGAGCTGCCATGTCAACAAACAATGAATGTTTTATTGCATTGAAGACAGATTAGACTGTTCGTCGAGCGAGCCACAGGCACGTTACTTCCGGGCTAATAAATAAAGCTGCATCCATGCCGCCGATTGCCGAACGTGTGCCATATCAGCGGGGCGGGTTGGAAGTCGATGCGACAGATCGAGACTCACACGGGACAAAACACAACCCCTCCAAGAATAAACCGCTCGGATTGTCTCAATTAGTCGAGAGCATGTAAACAAATGGGGTGTATCAGCATACTTTGTATCGTTTGCACACTCCCAAAGCCAGAATTGCACAGAAGCGCCACTGCACAAGGAAACCTCCGTTTTAATTCAATTTAAATTCACGCGCACGAACACGCAATCAGCTGGTACCGGTGGTGGCTCGTGATCGGAAAGACAGATTGGGCTGCCGAGCCCAGTGTTGTGTTCATTCATCGGCAGCAGCACAGTGTTTTTGCCGGTGCCGGAGCTGGCAGCACATCTCCCCGATAGCGCTGGTGAAGAAATCGGACAACGCCGTCTCGAATGTCGACACTGGCGAAATGTCAAACGATGCTGGCGGATGCAACTTACTGGCAGCGGCGTTGGATCATTATCGGTGATTTTATCGCGCCACTCGCCAGCTCTGTCAGCAGCCGATGATGATAGTGTGGCATTTTATTCGGCACGTGCTCGCAAATATTTGGAACGACTTGAACTTTGATTGAAAAGAAGAATGGCGGCGGAGAAGAATAATTCAATTGTGGCAAAAGCAGTAACAGGTGCTTGGAAACAGTCGTTGTAGAGCATCCTTAACATTGCAAGGGTTAGGATAATTTGCATTTTGTTAATTAAGGTCATTCGTTTTTATAATTTTACTGTTATAATTTAAAATTTAAAAAGACGCAGGAAATCAGTAGCGAATAGACGATCGTCGTTTAGAGTCACCTCGTAGTGAATTATACCCAATTGCAGCCCTGTCTATCGTTATTTGTGGGCTCTTCAGTCCAGGCAATAGTTTATGTGGCCCCTATCCACTATTTACTTGCCTGAAACTTGCTCCCACCCAAACAAGGTTAACCCCATGTGGAGTGGTCTCTCTGGACCCGGTTGCATCAACCCCATGCAAAATTAAAAACTAAAAGTGCAATTTCACTGCCCAACAAACCGTGTTGCAGTGGGAGAGGTCGAGCTATACCGGGGGGACAAAAAATGTCACATCGCTGCATGGATCGTCGAACCGTGTGGTGAGTTGCGTTAGCCCGAAAAAAAAAACATCATCGTGAGGAGCGCTCCAACCACCACCATCCATTGCTACACAACCAGAAACACATTTATGATGAGCTGTTATGTGACCTGCTGGCAGTATGATATGCAATTTTGTGCAGCTAATGCACAACTAGACCGCATTGCAATCTTTAGCGTGGCTTGGCGTTGTGCGTTTGAGAAGTATGCACTACTGCGAACTTAATAATAAACGATTACTGGCGGTACACGATATGTGGCTTGTAGCGGTTGCGGCACATTGTTTAGACGTCGGGAGGAACTTGGTAGGTTTTTTTTTCAATGGTGAATTTCCAGTTTATCTATTTTTTTGACGCAGCAGTCATTAACTAAAAATTGTGCTAGAAATTTGGTTTTTAGTACATGTTTTAGTACATGTTTACTTAGTATTTAGTACAAGTATTACTAAGTTGTATGTATTTAGCACATGTTTGCTTTCATTATTGTACTTAGTACAAATTTAGTACATGTTGTGCTAAATTTCAAATCTTATTTTAAATAGTGGATGAAAATTATTTTACAGATCGAGTAAAATGTAAACGCACCGCACCGTACATTATAGTGTTAATAAATCATTTAAAAACATCATGAATATTTTTCGATAAACAGTAGATATATAAGTAATTTTGCACACACACTTGGAGCAAGCTAAAAATGAACTCTGAAATTCTGAAATTACCTTGCATTATTTGTGCAACGAGTTTTTGTGTTTTTCTTTTTCCATTTTCCCAGGGAAATAGTCAAACAAATACTAATCCCTCGCTCACTACCTGTCTCAGGGATGGAAGTATTGAAAAAAAAAGGAAACAACGGCCAGAATGCAGCGAAACGAAAAATTAAGGAGCATATACTAGCATATTTTCACGTGGCATGTGCCTCTGCCATTACTGTCACGGTTGCGATTCACCATTAGAATGCTTCCGCCGAATGAGAAGGCCACGTCAACTTTTGTGCCACCTGTTTGTCATATCTTTTGTGTGCTTTGGGAGCAGAGCCGGTTTTGTTGCTCATTCTTTATACTCTCGGGGATGAAAATTATTTTCTTCCATCAATCCATCATTCGTTCGCAATTTCCTGGAGCATTGTTTTGGTTTAATATCAACAAATATGTGTTAAGTCTGTTTGTTGTTTAGCTGATGTTTAGATGAAATATTTAGATGGCAATAAAATAACAAATTTAGACCTACTTAATTATGCTTGCTAGAATTTGCTAAATTGGAATTTGTGTTTTTTTTAATTTCAATTGGGTTAAAAGGAATTGTTTTTACTTAATTTGAAAAATTGAACATTATTCTTCTGGTATAATTAAAGGAACAAAACAAATAGAAATTTAAACAATTGTAACGAAATTAAATTGTTGGGAAACGTTTTTATTTGAACTTTAGTCAAAAGTCATTTTTCCCTTTAAGAATTATCCTTAAACATCAGCGATAATCTTTCCAAAACGTTTAAATACCTGTCGCCGATTGTTTGCCTGCACAGCAAAAAAAAGTTAACGAATCGGCAAAGCTAAGAACAAATCCGCTCTATTTTCGCCGTTGAAAAAACACAATTTTGAGCTCTCCAGCAAACCCACATTCAACCATAAAAATCCTCAAAACCTAATTAACGACCCTTTTTGGCGAGGATGGCACACGTAGTAGTACCCCGAGTGTGGGGGGGGAGGGGGCTGCCGGAAGTGAAACTCTATCTCCGTACCATTATGTTCCCGAGTGCGAGTAATCTGTCTTTTCTGTTCGTGTCCTTACCGTCCCTGCTTTCATCATCAATTTCGCAACACAAATCGTGGAAACATCAAACAGCTTCCTGAAGAAAAGCTGTCACTTTTTTCCGAAGCAACCATTTTAAGGGTGGTACCTACCTTTACGGGTGGAATTCGGAAGGACTTGTGGATGTGTGTGGGGCATCACCATTTGCTGTAAATTATTTCAACCGATTAAAATCCTGCGTTCGTTACTTGACTGTCGCTTGGGGTATTTTCTTTCGTCCCTTGGACCAGCCCCACCAATCCTGAGTGGTGGTGTTACCATATTTTACCTAACGTTCGTTAGCGTTGTATAACAAACCTCCTCCTCCTCCTCCTCCGTCCTGTGGCGGGCCGGGACCGTGAACATCAAAAAACCCACAAAATCTGTACCACAAGCTTTAGCCCATCATCGTGTACCGGAAAAGCTGGTAGGAAAAGCTTCTTCCCCAAGCGCAAAACGGAAGCGACCTTTCTGGCCTTCTTTTGTCAACCTGCTGCTCCCACCCCCTTAGAAATGGGTGGGAAAGTTTGACTCATCGTTTGACAAATTTAAATTGCATTGCTGTGCTGCTGCAAGATGGGTTTGTTCCCCGTTCGCGCGAATCTGGCCAATTGCCTCCAACCGAGGGTTTGCGATCACATTCGCGCATTTACGGAACGCTTCGTTTGCTTCCCGTGCGAATGCTTTGCATGCATGCCCTGCGGGACTGCGTTTATGCTGGCAGACCGCCGCGCTTGCTTGCTGTCGAATAATGACGCTCCAAATACCTTCCCAGGCAAGGTGTGGAATGTTCGGTTTGGAATACCTTCGATGTGGCTCTGAGTGACGCGGAAGAAGAAAAACAATCGAATCGATAGGTTCTTTGAGGAAGGCTGTTCCTTATCGTATGTGGAAAGATATTATTTTTAATTGTATATTATTTTTAAAAACTGTATAGAATTAACATGGAGAAACAGAAAAGA